>NW_023494804.1:29256473-29576473 GCF_904425465.1 Colossoma macropomum
AACCACAGCTGTATTTAATTTAGTATAATCACATTCAGAGCACATACACCCATCAGGCGTAACATTCTGACCACCTCCTTGTTTCTACACTCATTGTCCATTTTATCAGCTCCACTTACTATATAGGTGCACTTTGTAGTTCTACAGTTACAGACTGTAGTCCATCTGTTTCTCTGATACTTTGTTAACCCTCAGTGTCACTGCTGGACTGAGAATAGTCCACCAACCAAAAATATCCAGCCAACAGCGTCCTGTGGGCAGTGTCCTGTGACCACTGATGAAGGAGTAGAGGATGACCAACACAAACTGTGCAGCAGCAGATGAGCTATCGTCTCTGACTTTACATCTACAAGGTGGGCTGACAAGGTAGGAGTGTCTAATAGAGTGGACAGTGAGTGGACACAGTGTTTAAAAACTGTCTGATCCACTCATACCAGCACAACACACACTAACACACCACCACCACGTCAGTGTTACTGCAGTGCTGAGAATGATCCACCACCCAAATAGTACCTGCTCTGTGAGGGTCCATGGGGGTCCTGACCACTGAAGAACAGGGTAAAGGGGGCTAACAAAGTATGCAGAGAAACAGATGGACTACAGAAATGCACTACCACTATAGAAACAAAGAGGTGGTCATAATGTTATGCCTGATGGGTGTAAAGTGAAGATAACAGTTGAATATTAAAGCTTTAAACTGAGAAGTTTACATCATTTTACTGTTTGACGTTTTCGGCATTATGAAACTTTTTTGCTCTGAGCCCTACTGAGGTTTCACTATTTAGAACGAATTCTCAGCAACAGTTGAATAACGTAAATAAACAGACCAAGCTTAACAGAATAGATTCATATTCCCACACAAGAATCTTACGAAGGGACAGTCGCAACCCAAATGTTAAGAAAAGCCAATTTAGCCTTTCAACAAAAATTTAGCCACCTTGGGAGCCACAACACTTCATGTCCATTTTACAATCTTGGCTGTAAATATGTCTCAGTAGTACTAATATAGGCTAAAAATTTTATATAAACAAAAACTCAGTCTTACTTTGCTCTGCTTTAAGCTTTAGCTCAGCTATAGCTGCTTTTCTCGCATCTCCGGCAGGAAACTTTTCCACAAAAGTAGAACAGCGTCTTGTAAAATGTCTCTCAACATTCAACTGTTTCACGAGGCTGAAGTCGCTTCTCATTCGAATTTTCCCGTTCCACCTTAAATGATGCCTGAGGTGCCAGAACTGCTGCACCATTTTAGGTGGAACGGGAAAATTCAGCCTCGCAACTTTTTAGTGTTCGTCAGTTTGTCGTTGCAGATTAAACGTATCAGGAAACCAGCTGGAGTGATTATTAACACAAATAGGTCCATTAGACTCCAAATTATCAATGTTCATCTTAAATCTCTCTCTTTGCGGTTTCGTCAGCTACTAGCTAGGCGAGACTGTGTCTGTGTTGCTATGGTGACCAGCAGTCTGCGCTGATCTTCAGGGTTAAAGGGTGAATTAGCAGTTCTACATTAACTCCAGAGTTCAAGACCATTTATTGTTAAACTGTGTTGAACGATCAGCAGAGCTTTATTTTACTGTAAAGGAGGATTATTTTATTTTTACCTACAAATCTGATTCTGCTGTGGAGCAACAGGGCAGTAAAAGAGCCGCATGTTGCCGACCGCTGATCTATATGATGGTTGGCATCAGCCATTATTGGTAAACCGCGGTTTTACTGGCATCATAACATTTCTTTATTATTATACCAGGGATTTGAACTCATGATCTCCTGAGGGCAAAACCTTACACAGCATTGTGCATCACTGCCCTGTTTAACTCTGTCTTAGCAATTCACAGTAACATGGCGTAACAGAAAAAGAAAAGTTTTTATGAAGAGCACTGATGAAATAAGTGTAATAAAAGATAATTACAGAAAGCTAAACTGAAAACAAATCTTGGTATCTCCCTCAGCGCTGCAGTATTTATATTATGAGAGTCTGAAGTAATATAAAGAATATAGAGAAGGGTGAGACTTGAAAACAGTCAATCATATCAATCAGTAAAGCACTGTTTACCTAAAGCTTTTGGAGCGTACATTTAAAATATAAAATACAAATAGAAAATTATATCGGCTGATATTATCTGAATTTTTAGCCTTTTAAAATCATGATTGGTCTCATTTTACAGTGCGATCATTTAGTCTACTAAGTATTTGTACTTTACCTAGAGCAAAGTTACTGTCTTCACTGCCTACTGCCTCCAATAAGAATCAGCCAAAAAAGTATGACTGGTTACAATCTCAGTTACAGAATTAGATCAGCTTTGTTCTTTTCTCCTCCGATATCTGATCCAGCTGGAATCAGCCCCGAAATCATTACTGGGCTTTGGATCTAATATCTTTAATACAAAGACGCAAACAGCACTCGTCCTCTTTCATCTACACAAGACAGAAAGCACACTGACGAAACCGCTGGCACACACACAACAGTCCAAACCCAGGAGGTCTAGAAGATCCGCCTACCAAGATGAAGAGAGCAGACTGCACAGAGGAGGAAAGGAGCTGTTGGAAAGGAGCCGGAGCCTCTGAGTGAGACGGGGGGGCGAGTTAAGGAAGCTGAAACAGTGGAGGGAAAGACGGAGGTGCGGTGGGTGCAGCAGGAGAGAGTGATAAAGGCCTGCAGGTGGCTGACTGACCCTGGAGAGCTGACTCTGGAGCTGTTCCTTCAGCGCTTCCGGACACGAGTCCAGCTGGCTCTTCTGCTCTGAGATCAGCTCTGCTAGCTTCTCTACTTTAACCCTCTCAGCCTCCAACACGGCTTTGTCCTATAGAGCATCGGCGGCCCGTACGCGGACACACGACAGACACACACAAACAAGGAGGAGGGATCGAGAGAAAGAGCAAGGCTGGGTTAGAGCAATGGAAGAGGAAAACTGGAAAAACAGGTGTGCTGAGAAGGCAAATGTAGGTTTACCACATAGAGGAAACACTCATGGTCACTAATATTTCAAAATAATACCCATGACCACGTGTGTATATCTTCTCTACATTCTCCTCGTTTTATGAGTAACTATACCTTACGTAGCTAAACGGCTCCACTATTTCAAGGCTCTTCGTGTACCGAGTACAGCCGGAACTACCTGAGTCTTGTCAGTGTTGGTGGTTTTCTCCATTTTGCTCATTTTCTCATTGAGCTGCTCCAGTGTCTCCTTATCTGTCTGCAGCAGAGCCACCTCCGCATCCTGCTCCCCCTCCAACAGCGCCTTCTCCACCTCCATCTACAGAGAGAGAGAGAAACAGTAGTAAAATGTCTTCGTCCTTGTTTTCCAAAAGTAAAATTGTTCAAATCAACACATTAAATGAAGACCAAGACATTATATATACACTGGCTGAGGTACAGTTATCTTGTATCTACACTCATTGGCCATTTTACCAGGTCCACCCACCACATACACAGGGTTAAACTGAGATTTCTATTTTTTCCATGGGTGTCAATAACATGGCAACAATATTGTTGTGATATTATATTCATTTACTTTACTTGCTGTTTTTGTATTCCTTGCTTGTCAGTTTTTGGCATCAAAATTACATCCAAAAAAGCAAACAAAAACAAAACAAAACAAAAAAATTACACACACACACACACACATATACATATATATATATATATATATATATATATATATATATATATAGCTAGTGAGTGATATGCAAATACAAATTTAGTCAGTTTGTGTTTCTGCTGTAATTAATCAACTTACTTTTTATCAGCAAGAACATATCCATCTCAAGCAAGCATACAATCTTCTATGCAAATTCTCCCAATTTAATTTCATATTTTTCTTTTTTTTTTTTATTAGCTGTGTGACAATATGCATAATGGAAACCAGCCATACTTTGGCAAAAAAATCTAAATTTTACCCATACTAAAGTTGCAGGGTCAAAAGTTCATGGCTACTGTGTTTTTAGGTGCAACATACTTTCTTGTGTCTATAAAAGGCCACCTGACTGACGTAGAACACAGCAAAGTTCATTTATATTGTAACATTTGTAGACTGAGGCAATTTAAAGTGCTTTACGTTAATGTCGTTGTCTCATAAAAACCTTGCATCTTCATTTCTGTCGTTTTTTTACTTTTTTGTGCCAAACAATGTGCTGAATTTCACAGATATGCAAGGTTGTCAAATTTAGTGAAAACACGCATCAGGTCTACTCTGTAAACACGTTTGATTTGGCTATGTCTGTCGCAACTGCATCTGGGTATGCAAACTCAGTTAGTGACCTGCGTGACAGAATGCTTTGGAATTAATCTGGATTTAGCAGGATCAATAATGGTAAATAATCTAGACTTCAGCACAGGCAATAATTTTTCAAAATGTTTGCACAGGTCAGTGGTTGGGATGTAAACAGAGTCATTCAGAGTGGTTTAATGTAAAATGGTTCATTGCAGAGAAACGTATTGAGTTAGATCTCTTTACAGTGGTGGTGATACGAACCAGGAGTCACAACGTCTACAACTCAATTATACAGCCATTTTATTTACCATCCAAAGTGACCAGTGAACCTACACGCATCTTCTGAGCTTTTATATTTACATTTACAGCATTTGGCAGACTCTCTTATCCAGAGTGACTTACAACTTGATCATTTTACACAGGTAGGTGAAGGTAGTGTTAGCAGTCTTGCCCAAGGACTCTTATTGGTATAGTGTAGGGTGCTTAAGCAGGCAGGGATTGAACCCCAGTCTACAGCGTAGAGCAGAGGTGTTACCCACTACACCATACCAACCACTCTTACATGCAATGCTGATAATAGTAACTAGTGATAAATCTAGTAAATCTTGCCCTACATTTACCTCTCCACCATGAATGGACTAAAGAAATTCCTTTTTAATGGGAGTCAACTCAAACAGTGAACAATATAAAGTATGTTTCTCCACAGTTTTGGAGCTACGCGGCCGTATAAGGCTGGAAACTAGTCTAACATAGTTTTGCCCACATACTTTGGACAGTAAGTCTGCCATGCTCAGACTTGTTTTTCTTTTAGTTCTTTGTTTTATTACACTTACTAAGTGATGTGCTCAGAGTGGGTCGTGGTGCACTGAGTTATGTGAAATGCTGTACATGGACAAAACAAAAGCTGCATCGCCTACAGGAGAAATGAGCCAAGAGCTGAGCTGTAACAATAAGATCCTCATTAAAGTGACAAATCACAAACTCACCCTGACTCTGCGCTCTTTCTCTGTCTCTCTCTCTCCTCTCTGTCTCTCTCTCTGTCTCTCTCTCTCTCTCTGTCTCTCTCTCTCTCTCTCTCTCTCTCTGTCTCTCTCTCTGTCTCTCTCTCTGTCTCTCTCTGTCTCTCTCTCTCTCTCTCTGATTGTGTTTGTACACTGTATGGCCGACAGTTTGTGAACACTGAGCACTGATGAAATAAGAGTAATAAAGGTCATTACAGAAAGCTACACCAAACAAATCTCGGTATCTCCCTCAGCGCTGCAATATTTACATTATTTTAGACCGAGAGTCTGAAGTAATATAAAGAATATAGAGAAGTGTGAAACTTGAAAAGTCAATCATATCAATCAGTAAAGCACTGTTTACCTAAAGCTTTTGGAGCGTATGGTTTAAATATAAAATACACATATAAAGTATATCGGCTGATATTATCTGAATTTTTAGCTATTTAAAATAATGATTGTTCTCATTCTACAGTGGTTCACAGTGCGATCATTTAGTCTACTAAGTATTCGTACTTTATGCAGAGCAAAGTTACTGTCTTTACTGCCTTCAAAAAAACGTTTTGGCCAATAAAAATCTGCCAAAAAAGTACGACTGGTGCAGCCTTACAATCTCAGTTACAGAATTAGATCAGCTTTGTTCTTTTTCTCCTCCGATACCTGATCCAGCTGGAATCAGCCCGAAATCATTACTGGGCTTTGGATCTAATACCTTTAATACAAAGACGCAAAGTAAGAAAACAGCACTCGTCCTCTTTCATCTACACAACACCTGCTCGTCCACGCTTCTTCCAAAATCAGGAGTTTGTCCCCTTCTGCTGCAGTAACTGTCTCTTTACGCTAAATGTTGGAACATTGCTGTGAGGGTTTGATTGTATTCAGTTGGAGAAGCATTAGTGAGGTCAGGCACTGATGTTGGATTATTAATTCTGGATCACAAACTCCACTCCAGTTCATCCCAAAGGTATTTGATGGAGCTCCATCTCGACAACGCAGCTCCACTGCTTCACCGCTCGATGCTGGGGAGCATCACACTCCTCTAGCCTACGCTTGGCCCTTGACATGGTGACCTTAGACTCATGTGCAGCTGCTCCAGAGCATCCTATTCTACTGTCAATGCTCTTCTATAGAGATTATACAAGTGTGTGTGCCTTTGAACTCCTGTGTCAGCAGTGAGTGACCTTAATGCAGCTAAATTTACTAATAAGAAGGGGTGTCCACAAACTTTTGGACATATAGTGTATGTGTACTGCTCCTGTTGGTGATATCTCTATACAGTATGCCACAACACACATTCTCAGCACATCACAATACATACTTATAGCTCTGTAGTAAGTAATCAGTATGACTATCAGAGGAATATATCACAGTAAAGACAATCAAAACTGGATAAATTGCTGTTGTTGCTAATGACTGTAATGGTAACTGTAATGATTATAATTGTAACAATTATTAAAGTTCCTCCAGAACAGAGCTTTTCTCATCAAACCTCTCTGAATGATTTTGTTTACGTTTTAGCCATTTAATTGTGTTGATGTTTTGAAATTCCTCTTTAATGATTGAGGCAAAATGAACAGATTTATTTAGCCACATTGTGAAACAGTTGGACGGATGTGAGAATTTGTAACTGTTTAGTGGTCAGTGCAGTTTATCATAGTTCATAGTGACCATATTTACATTTCCATCAAAGTTCAGTGGTGGTGGTGTGTTAGTGTATGTTGCGCTGGTGCGAGTGGATCAGACACAGCAGTGCTGCTGGAGTTTTTAAACAGTGTGTCCACTCACTGTGCACTCTATTAGACACTCCTACCTTGTCAGTCCACCTTGTAGATGTAAAGTCAGAGACGATAGCTCATCTGCTGCTGCACAGTTTGTGTTGGTCATCCTCTAGTCCTTCATCAGTGGTCACAGGACGCTGGTTGGTGGACTATTCTCAGTCCAGCAGTGACACTGAGGTGTTTAAAAACTCCAGCAGCACTGCTGTGTCTGATCCACTCAGACCAGCGCAACACACACTAACACACCACCACCACGTCAGTGTTACTGCAATGCTGAGAATGATCCAGTACCTGCTCTGTGAGGGGCCATGGGGGTCCTGACCACTGAAGAACAGGGTAAAAGGGGGCTAACAAAGTATCAGAGAAACAGATGGACTACAGTCTGTAACTGTAGAACTACAAAGTGCTCCTATATAGTAAGTGGAGCTGATAAAATGGACAGTGAGCGCAGAAACAAGGAGGTGGTCAGAATGTTATGCCTGATCTGTGTACCTCATCTGTTGCTGCACAATGTATCAGCCCCCCTCTACCCCATCCATCAATGAAAAGAGACCACCACTGACCGGATATTACTTGAATGGTGGACGACTTTTAGCAGAGCAGTAACATCAACACGGTAGAGCCATGTTACTGCGCTGTGTTGAAATGAGTTTATCAGGAACAGCAGCAGTTCTGGAGCTTGTACACACTTTAATGTCACCGCTGGACTGAGAATGGCCCACTAAGCAAAACTGTCCAGCCAGCCGCATCCTGTGGTCAGAAAATAACCACTGATGAAGGACTAGAGGACGACTAATAAAACTGTGCATGGAAAAGATGAGCTACAGTCTGCAGGGTGTATCAATAAGGCAGCTGTGTCTAATAAAGTGTACATCATCATCGCACCCTCTGTTACACACCTCTCTGACAGACTCGTCCATCTGCGTGTCTAAATCCTTGATCTTCTGCTCCAGCTCTTCAATGTTGTTGAGAACTTGGATCCTCTCCTCTTCTATCCGCGTCACTTCCTGCCTCATCTGCATGTCCTCCGCCACCTGGAAACATCAGTCACATGCTCAGTCCATCAGAACAGTGGTGAACATGTTGGTCATTCAAATGCTTTTTATGTTTTTTTTTAATATTTTAATAATCAGATTCATCAAATATTATTGAATATTTGTTGCAGCTCAAATGCAAAGTGAACGGAAATGTTTTGCCTCTGCTATTTATGGAATGTATGGCTTTGAGAGGTTGAATATGTGGTAAAAGAGGTGGGAGCGAGTCAAATTTCATAGTGCAGAATGAAGAGATGAGCTGATGACTATTTTCAAACACCTGCATCTTTCATACGAGCCACATCCTCATCTCAGTGCTCACAACCTCACAATCTCTTTCAAAGCAGCCTGTAAATCATGCTGCTGGGCTCCTTAAGACTCCCCAGTAGACTGAGCCCTCAGTTTTATAGCACTTCTGCTCTTCATGGACACTTCGCTGGCAGTATCTGGGGTCACATGGTTTCCAGTGACAGTCAGAAGGAATGTAGGAGACTAACAGATGGAGAGATTACAGTGGAGCTTCTGTCTCAGACGCTGATATTAGCATCCATCTCAAATTCCGATGACATTTACTATTAATGTCTGCCAGTGGAAAAACAGGCAGCTTCACCCAAACTTGGAACTTTAACTTTGTTTTATTATCAGCAAACTAATGTAAAAAAGTCCACAAGATCAGAGGAACAGAGAAACTGCACTTACAGTCACATGCAAATCTTTGGGCACCACTGCTCAAAAGACATATTTTGTTGATATTCAACACACTTTAAAACATATGTAGGACATTTTTCTGCAGTTTTAGTGCACAATTTCTATTTATTTGCTGGGTTTAACATACCATAAAAAATAAAACATAAAATGTGCCATAACTTTTGTGTAGGAAACATTTTATTTTTCATATTTTTCCCCAAAATGTTAAATTTAGCAAATATACAGTAATTGTGCATTAAAATGTGCAGACGTTTGTTCTCTGTAAAGGATGTAGTATTAGTATTAGTATAAGTATTCACTTATTTTCACTTCAAAATCAACAAAACACCATTTGAACAGGAGTGCCCAAACTTTTGCACACAAGTTTAAGTGAAAGTACTGGCAGTGTGTCAAAGCTTTACTGGAGCCCAAAACATACTTGAATGAAAGTCATTTATATGTACTGAAATATATGAAAGTGCAATATTTTAAAAGTTTTAAATATATAAAACTGACAGGCACAAGAAAAAAAAGAGAATAATCTCCTGTGGATGTGTGTATAAAAAATCTGAAGTATTTATCTTCAGTTAAACGCTTGATGGATACATTTAAAGCTGTGAATTTAATGGTAAAATTCTGCAACTCTGCAAAATTACAGTAATTATAAAAAAAATCATGAAGGCTCTTTCTGCAGCTCCCCTCCCTGCCATTCCACCAACTTTGATATTTTTTATCAACATAACCAAATAAAACATCTTTCCCTGTAACTCTGCTATGAGATTATCTAGAACATTGCTGGATGTCCGAGTGAAATTATGTTGAGCTGCTAGTGAGCAATGAGGAGTGAACATATCTCGCATCTCTCCACAAAGACAGTCGTGCCAGGATAAAAAAAGACTGCACAACTGCAGCTTTCGTGATTTAAAAACACTGTGTACAACTACCACAATAAAAAACACTGTTTAAACACAGTAAAAGCACTTTTATAACTGTTGACTTGCTTGCTTACCTACAAAGAATCATACATTACCGAATGAAAAAGGTCCAGTTCAGCTGAGAGACTGACAAAACAGGTGGAAATTGCATTATGACTACTGCGCTATGCAAGCGGCCACTGTAATGAGTGCCTTGAAGGTCTAAATGAATATGCTGAAAATCTAAGGAGTAAAAGTAAGTTTTTAAGTATTCAATTTTAATAATACTGTAAAGTACAACTCTTCCAAAATAAAACTAATAGGAACAAAGGACCATCACTGGGACCAATAAAGGACCATCACTGTAGCATTTCCACCCCTGTAAGGGTGGCATTATGTTTTTATTCTGTTATATAACAGAAAAGAAAAACAGATAAGCTGATACAAACTCGGGCAACTTTCTTCTCTTTCCATCTTTTTTTCCGTCTATCTCACAGTCACTTTTGTCTTCATCTCTCTCTCTCACACACACACACAGTAATTCCACTGGGAATACAGTCATTTCCTGCTCCTCTGTTTCTCTCCTTCTCTTTGAACCATCAAGTCATTACAGTTTTCCAATGGAAAATGGCTTATTACACAAAATGCCCTCATTCTAACTTCAGCTTGAACCTTGCAGAGCATACTGTGTGAGCAAAACCTGAATCAGACTCTTTCTGGACGTGGGACAAAACCTCCAAGCCCTCTTTAATATTTATGACTGAGTTTGGAGTCTAGGATGAATAGTGTTTCAGGAAACACATCAGCAGCGAGCGTCGAAGGAAGGAGCGCACTGCCTGGATGTCTCCCCGCACGAGCAGAACACTCAACACTGGCTCTTTCTTAAAAATGCGTCCAGAATTTTGACTTTTGAGCACCTATGCTAGAACAGATTTTGACTTACCACTTTATTTAAGCAGTAGAACACAGAGGGAGTGTGTATCACAAAATAACACCACGGCTGTGATTTGGTCGCCGTAGATCATCACAGCCGTGATGTTATTGGTGATAACACACTCCTCGAGTGTTCTATTGCTTTTATACAACAGTTAAATAAATACAGTAATAAATTAATAAACTGGGCCGTGAACGCGGCGTTTAATATGTTTTAATGTTCGCAGTTCCTTCACCAAATTATAGTTCCTTAACGAGCAGCTTGTTGCTACGTCAGAGTAACGAGCTCCGCCCACTCGCTGCACAGCCGGCAGTTCGTTCTCCAGCTCCTCACACTAAATTCCCAAACTGTCATCACCACTGAGCAGCTTTTCAGTCGGCAGCTGAGACAGAAGAACAGCTAAACAACCTGGAATCAGCCAGAAATGAACCCAACACCATTCGCCAAACTAAACGGGCTGTAAGATGCTTTACAGACTGGCTGGAACAAAACAACATTAATACTGATCTGGCAAAAACTGACAAAACTGAAATTTGATATTGCGGCAGTTTTATGGCTCAGTCCGATTTGGTCAGACTCTGAAGATCAGACTACACGTTTGGCGAATGGTGTTGGGTTCATTTCTGGCTGATTCCAGGTTGTTTAGCTGTTCTTCTGTCTCAGCTGCCGACTGAAAAGCTGCTCAGTGGTGATGACAGTTTGGGAATTTAGTGTCGTCTCATCTTCAGAGTCTGACCAAATCGGCTGTCGGTCAAATGTGATCTTAAAAGTGTCCATTTTCTGTTTGTGGCAAAGTAAGAAGTGAAAAACGTTCAAATGTCTTGAGCGTCTCCTACAGCTGACAAAGTCGTTGCTTAGCAACTGCGTCTCGGAGGAGTGATACAGTGTTTGTGAAAAACCTGTGATGTTATGGTGAAATAACAGCACAGTTAGAACGCTTCTCAACCAATCAGCTTACGTGGCCGGAAATAACTGTTGTATAATATACGTGTTTATTATGTAATAATACAAACATACAGACAAACATTTGCTTCCATATTTACAGACCATGAGGAGAACATTAGCCTGTAAAGTCTCACAGTTGAGCTTAAAAACTGCTGGTTTGCCAAAAGACTCATGTCTTTTGCCTTTGCTGTGGCCTCATAGCAGTGAGTGTAAATCTTAGAGGTTAAAAAGTCTTTTTTATTATTTTTCCCCCAGTTTTCTCCCCAATTTTGTCAGACCCAATTCCACCCACTAGTTAGGGCTCCCCCAGTCACATGATACTACCAGGGCTAGGAGGGCGTAGGCTAGCACAGGCTTCCTCCGAGACCTGTGAGGCACCACTTCTTTTCGAACTGCCGCTCACGCAAGGTCACTGGACAGCCAAACGCGTCCTGCTGAGTGATGGGGGAGAAGGGGGGCCATCCTACCCACCCAGAGAGAGCGAGGTTGTGCTCTCTTGGACTCTCGGCCACGGATGGCCATAGCATCACCAGGAATCGAACTTGCGATCTCCTGATAGGGTCAACGCCACTCGGGAGCCCCCTAAAAAGTCTGTTTGACTGGATGCTGCATGGCGGCTCCAAAGAAACAGCAGATATCAGACTCACACAATGGCAAATATCAGGCTATGTATTTGCAGTGCACTGCCCAGCATTATTAGCCAGTATGGCTCCAACAAATTAAAGCCAAGAGTGGTGATTTCACACACTTTCCTTTAAACAGGCTACAAAACAGATGCTAAACAAAACAGCCAGCAGCTAAATGGCCCTCTTGTCAGTAAAGGCTCTTCGGTCAGTGCTCCTGCAACAGTTTATATTTTTTTATCTTATATTTTTTATCTTCAGTATTATATATTTTGTCTATATAGAAACAAGTAACCAGCTGTAACCTGGTTAACTGATTATTATAGTTAATTGTTTTGTTTGATCATTCTCTTCTTGTTACTTCTTTGCTGTCACTTTGCTTATCTTATAAAAAGCGCTAATGTGAGGCTCCTCCCACTTCGTTGACACTTGTATTTCTCTATGAATTTAGGGTAATTGCACAAGTCTACATAATCCATAATCCCCTTTACAGCCGAGGTAACTGACAGAGTTAGACAGCTCTACAGTCCTGGGCTACAAGTTTTGTTTGTGGAGATTCAGACAAAAGGCAGAATTCAATGTGTGCAACAAGAAACTTCCTATTTTAAAATGTACTGACACAACAGAAGCCACTTCAACCCCAACAACTCCTGTGTTGTATTGCAGTTTGCAAGAATGACCACATTTATCACCTGAGCATTACGGAGTATTTTCAGGCTCTGTTATATTAACTAATCAACGCAGCCCAAATCTGAAGGCCTAAAGCCACACCTCACGGCGCTCGGCTCACCTTGCTCTGTAAGCGTGGGGATGAGGAGTGCGTGGAGCTGCGCAGGCTGTTGGTGGGAGACTGAGACCTGGCCTCTCTGTGACCACTCTGCCTGCGCTGCCTTTGGGGCTGGAGCTCCCCTCTGACCTTCACGGCCACGCCGTTCTCCGGAGCCGCGCCGAGCGAGTCTGAAAACACAGACTCGTCATCCGACACCTGCAGCTTCTCCAGCTCTCGGTTAATCTTCTGCAGGTCAGAGACAGCCGACACGCCAGAGCCGTTCTCCACACGGCCCAGTTCAGAGCACAGACTCAGGATGGTCTCCAAACGCTGGCGCTCCTAGAAGAATGAGAGAGTAAAGGAGTGAGACACGATACAAAAACGGTGATCTGCATTTAATTGTCACACTTCATTTTGTGCTATGTTTTAAAGTAGGGATGTCAGACTCAACCATTAAAAGGACCAGATTAAAACATCTCAGCAAATCAGTAGGCCAGCTGTGTTTTAATTTCATTTTTACTTAATATTCTGGGCCACTGTTTATTCAAAATACGCCAACACTGCAAGAGCAAAACAGGCATTGAACACTTGTTCAAAAATAATTCTTAAAAAAATAGCTTTAGGTAGATTTTTAAACTGCCTATTTGCTTGAACTGGACACCAGGCATCTTTTCTTTTTGTGTGTAACTGCAGGCCTGTAGATCACTGTTGGGAAGGGGGTCAGAGCACACACTATGTTGCAGTACATGCTGGGGACTGTAGCGCATTTCAGAGTGAAACAGGCTAAACATAATAGAAAATTACAAAAATGTAATGGGCCTGACTTGGCCCACGGGCCTTGTGTTTGACACATGGGTTCAAACCAGTAATGTAATCAAACTGCAGGTGGCATTAAGTTATTTTTTATTTTGTCGTGCGTGTTGTACACATTCAAAACAGAGATCACTTCACATGATCAACAAGCTATTAGAGCCATTAGCGCGTCACTCAAACAGTGTTGTGCTGTAATATTCAGATCACCGTTTGGTCTGACTGTAGAAAAACTGTTTCTGCATCTGGACTGTCACCTGCTTAAAAATGCATCCTCGATCACAACTTACAGGAAAAAATACATCAGAAACTTTTGTTGTTTCATAACAAAACACAGGACATTCAGCTGAAGCGCAGTAAGGCTGTAACTAAATGTTGCATTATTAAATAATCTGTTTTTTCTCTATTAATGAAATAATCTGTGTTTTTTTAAAGACCAAACCAAAACATCAGACTAAATTAACACTAACAAATTCTGTGCAGGCTTTCAGGGATTCTACACTACTTTACTGCAAACAGATAAACTAGGAAGCCTTATATGAAAACATGTAGTTTAATGTAAACCCTGTACTTTACACAGTAGTGTAAATGTGCACTAGCCAAGCGTACTGTGATCAGTCTCAGCGCTTTTTACCAGGTTTTTCAAAAAACTATTTTTTTATTCTTACTTGAGTAATTTTGTTTATTAATATTTTCTTATACTCGCCTCAATTATCACTACAGAAACAGGCCTTTTTTGCTGAAGTAGGGATTTTCAGTTCTCTCTCCACTCCTGATGATACGCCAAACCATGTCAAGTTGTTCAGTAATTCCACACAGGCTTGCTTATGTGGTTTCCAATACTATGGGTCAGTTTCCTGGAAAGGGATTAAGCTTAGTACTGGGCTGGACAGAATTATGAATGGTGATTCTCCATTAAAAGGAAAATGTGGTCCCAGACTAGGCTTAACCTCATTATGACCCCTTATGACTAATATCTACAAAAGGACAAATTACATGGCTAACAGTAGTAGCAGCCATCATAAAGGGAACGTTATGTATGTTTTGGGGATTTGGAGACCTCTCTGGTGGAAATGTGTAACTGCATGCAATGTGGAACAGAACATCTGGTAGTGCAGGGTGTGATTCAGACCCCTTTACCGCTGTGGTGTTCTGATGATTGCGAGCGCAGTGAAAGAGTATTCAAAGAGAACTCAGTTAAAAGTTAGTGAAGGACGTGTCTATTGTCTATCGTCATTGACTACTGACTCGTCATCAGTGTAACGCTGATTTTGCATTCGACATTGTCTGTGAGCCTGTGTGTGTGATGTTAATACATAAGATGTATGAATTGATCCAAAAACCACAGAATTCAACCAACATCTTTGACTTTTAATCAATATTTCAGGTTTTACAGGGTGACTCGCAGCAGCACAGAATATTTCAGTGTTTTTGTTCTCCTGATGTTGTAGTGCTACAAGCTTTAAGCTCGGAAACTATTAGAGAAAAATGTATCTGTCATATCTAACCACTGCTTTACCAGAGCCAAACCATCGCTTAAAAAGTTTACTTTATTTTCCCTGTGAGTGTGACTGAATTTAGCCCTCGCTAAATCATTAACATGCAGGAAAATGAACATACACAAAAAATATAGTATTGTGCCTTAAGAATCTGGGAAAATGATATGTAAATCTATTTATCTGGGCAGTAAGCATTTATCTAGAGCATTAGAGCAAATACAAATAAACAGATTAACAATACATTATGTTTTTAATTTGTTTAATTGTTCTGATGTTATATAGTGTTTTCACTGGCATAGACACGATAAATATTTTAAAACTGTCTTCTAGGCTGCCTAAACCGTTTGTACAGTACTGCATACTTGGAGCCACTATCATATATTTAAGATTGCAAGGAACCTCATTCATAAACAACTGGTGCACAGAACTACAGCCCTGCAGTCAGTTCAGACAGCATGTGACCAGCTGTGCTTCAGCACAACCGCCTTATCATATGACCCTCCAGAAGCACAACTAAATAACAAATTATTCACAAATAAAAGCAGAATGAAGCGAGTGAGACCACATTTAAGAACCACTTAAAAGCTTTAAGTGCAAAGCTTATAGAAATCCTACAAGCTGGTTTAAAGAGCTCTTACACATTCAGATCCCTCTACAGAGTGTAAGAGTGTGAGTTAATTAAGTGAATAGCGTGTGAAACATGGTGTGAATTAGCCGATGAATATCCCTTAACGTACTCCAGCACCAGCAGCAAAGAGATGGATCAAAGCCCTGTGGGCTCTTTCATGTTTCATAACAGTCTCAGAGGAAGCCGAGTGGGTCTAGAAGTACCAAATTACCATTTCCGCACGGAGGCCGACTCGGGGGTAAGGAGAAGCTTTCAGCTAGACGCCTCACTCGAGTATACGACTCACTGAAAGTTTGTAATTTTCTAAGTAATGTTTGATTTTCATACTTTTTAATTACAGAAAAAAATACACACAACGGTCGGCCTGTCACCATTACGAGATTTTAGCTGACGATTAATTGTCGTATAAGTAATTAAGGTTAATGATTAAACTGTCTGATTTCACGCAACTAATAAAGTACTAAAAGTCTAAAGCAGCAGAATTGGCTTATTAGCCATCTTGCTTAGCTAGCTCCTTACTTAGCAGCCAACAAGAAACACTGCGCTGTACTGAGCCTTCATTTATACAGTCAACCAAAGCTCACACCCATCAGGCGTAACATTCTGACCACCTCCTCGTTTCTACGCTCATCGCCCATTTTATCAGCTCCACTTACTATATAGGTGCACTTTGTAGTTCTACAGTTACAGACTGTAGTCCATCTGTTTCTCTGATACTTTGTTAGCCCCCTTTTACCCTGTTCTTCAGTGGTCAGGACCCCCATGGACCCTCACAGAGCAGGTACTGGATCATTCTCAGCACTGCAGTAACACTGACGTGGTGGTGGTGTGTTAGTGTGTGTTGCGCTGGTCTGAGTGGATCAGACACAGCAGTGCTGCTGGGGTTTTTAAACACCTCAGTGTCACTGCTGGACTGAGAATAGTCCACCAACCAAAAATATCCAGCCAACAGCGTCCTGTGGGCAGCGTCCTGTGACCACTGATGAAGGACTAGAGGATGACCAACACAAACTGTGCAGCAGCAGATGAGCTATCGTCTCTGACTTTACATCTACAAGGGGGACTGACAAGGTAGGAGTGTCTAATAGAGTGGACAGCACTGCTGTGTCTGATCCACTCAGACCAGCGCAACACACACTAACACACCACCACCACGTCAGTGTTACTGCAGTGCTGAGAATGATCCAGTACCTGCTCTGTGAGGGGCCATGGGGGTCCTGACCACTGAAGAACAGGGTAAAAGGGGGCTAACAAAGTATCAGAGAAACAGATGGACTACAGTCTGTAACTGTAGAACTACAAAGTGCACCTATATAGTAAGTGGAGCTGATAAAATGGACAATGAGCGTAGAAACAAGGAGGTGGTCAGAATGTTATGCCTGATCGGTGTGGATGGGTCCTTATTTAAGTACCGCCATTCATCTAATCTACACTGCCTCTGACTCAGCTCTGCCTTAAAACCTCTTCAGGTAGGAATATCAGCTCTTGTTCCTCCTTTTCTTTTCTAATTAAACACTTTTACAGCAGGTTTACACCTTGACAGAACAAACAGCAGACGAACAGTCCCTGTAACTACATGGCAACAATACTATTACATCTCTATGGAGTCCACCAATTCTTTAACATTTCAGCATAATTAAATGCTTACGAAAGTCATTCAGAGTGGTTTGATGTGAAATGCTCCATTATAGAGAAACTTCCTGAGTCAGAATTGTTCACAGTGGTGGTGATAGGAACCAGACGCCTGAAGTCTAAAAGTTGCATCATATAAAGTTATTACATTAAATGATTATGAAAACGCTGCTGGGTGCCTGAAACATTGTTTTACAATAGTCCTGAGATAAGATTTTGGGCTTAAATGTATTTTTAAAAGTTAATTCTTGACGCAGAGGTGCATGTATAGTATTATAAGGCAAAAGAGTCTCCAAAGAAAAGTTATTCTGTCAGATTTACCATTATTTTAGCATGAACATTACATATAAACTCAGAAGACGTGTTCGTTCACTGGTGGTTTGGATTGAAAATAAAATGGCTATATTTGTGTTGTAAACATTGCAGTCCCTGGTTCCTCTCACCACCACTGTCAGGAAGTCTGTTCACAATTAATCCTTTCACATCAAACCACTCTGAATGACTGTTTCTCATCTCAGTCACTGAATTATGCAGAATTCTTGAAAAAATCAGTGGAATTCCACTTTAAGACGCGTGTCAGCCGGCACGGACTGAAACACTGATAAAATGGAAGTTTATCTGTCCCATCAGACAAACAACTAAAAACACTTCAGATGTTACAGAACTCCTTCGGAAACATTAACGAGCATCCGAAGCCTCCAAAGTGCTCTTCGGGTAAGCCTCACTGCTTAGGCTACTTGTGGTTTGGATATTAATATCTCTCATGTTCATCAAAGTGTCCTCTGCAGTTTGAAGAGCAGCACTCGGCTAAATAAGGATTTGAGATTTTATTTTTCCAAACATTGTAAAATGCATGTACTGGAATTCTTTTGGCTCAAATGTGGTTTAAACAGCTCAAAGGTTTGCATGGTGGCATCAAAACAAGATGATTTATGGGGTTTGGCAGCACTTCTGCAGTTCTGCAGAGAAAGAGATCTAAACATTTATTACAAGTGATACCAACAAAGATACAGTGCTGCACGGACTCCTCACCAGTCTCTCCACTTCCTGCTCCCGTAGCCGCTCGTCTCTCTGTCTCTGATGGTAATCTCGGAGCTCCTCCTTGCTGCTGAGGGAGCTGATGCTGCCCCTTCTCGGCCCCATCCCCGAGCCCACTCCTCCCTTACCGAATGACAGCCTCCGTTCCCCCAGGCCAAGGTCCAGGCACGGCGCCGAGCCCAGTGAGGTCAAGCTGGCTCTGCGGGGGCTGCTGGGCACGCTGGCAGTTACAGTAACGTCGGGGGGTCGCTCCAGAGAGGGCAGGCTGCGGCGCGGCTTGGACGAGCGGCGGGGAGGTAGGGACAAGGTCGGCACGTCCCCCCTGTGTGAAACAAAGACCACTTCAGCTGGAGAGAAGTTTGAGGCAGGTATCCTGCACACAAGCGTTCAGACGAGCCTCACAAAGCCACACAGTTACAGCAACAGAGTGAGGTCTGTAAGTAAACTGACAAAATGACATGCTGGTACGGGACTTATGGGTCAATAATGATGACCAATAATTAGGCCTGACACAATTACTGCACAATCATCTAATCACAATTATTTGAGATGATCGCAATTATCAATTTCCACATTAGATTTCACAATAATATTAACCCCAACAAAGAAAACGTGAATTGGATGTGCTGGGTTGAAGCAAATAAATGTAAATAAAAGAGCAGTACATGCACATTCATTAGAGCTTATGAAAAAGGGCGGCGTCCCAATTTGGCATTACCAGCAGTGTTAGCTACTTTAAGAGACACACAGAAAGAAAAAGAAAAGTCAATTAAATCGTTCATCACAATTACTTATATGACAATTAATCGTCAGCCAGAATCTCGTGATCCTGAGAGCCCTTTAACTGACTCATTTTTATCCTAATCTCTGCCACACCTGCAGCAGATCACAGACCATAAAGGAACAGAACACCCTTTGACTCATTATCAGTGCTGAAGCAACTGTTCGGCGTGCTTGGAGTGAATGCTTGTCTGCTTGTTTCTGAATACGGGAAACGTAGAAATTAACGTCTGTAATAATCAGCCGTGTGCCACCGATGCGGCAGAGAGAGAACTCTGTATTCCTTTAACACCCTGTTGAGGCTGATCAGATGCCAATAGTAATTTTTTTCTTTTTTGATTTTTGAATAAGTTCACACTATAACCCATTCTAACCTTTTCAACTCCTTGGGACCACTTCGTCTTATTCGTCATAACTTTCATATTTCATAAGCTACATTCTAAAGGTGGGGGTCGTATGAGAGCTGTAACTGTCTTCTCTCCAGTCAAACAGATGGGTGATGTAATTTTAAACCCTTATAATAAAAGAAGCTGAACTCACAATTTCTTTTTTCTACTGAAAGTCGACCCATTTTTCCACAAATCTGGGCTATAAACTATAAACAGATGGCGTCTCTTCAGTGATCTGCTCTGTAAACATTATTTTTATAAAATAATACAAAGAGCGTCTCAGATTTTTGGCTTTCAGCAGTAAATTATAAGCATATAGCAATATGTGTATCATAAAACACATGTTCTGTTAATTTGAGGGGAAATTTTACAAAAAATAAATAAATAAATAAAATAAAAAATTACATTTATTTCATGCAATTACTGAATAATTTGCCTTATGATTTGGTCATGGAAATTCAGATGGACAAACCAAAATATACCCTGGAGAATAAGAGGCTAAAGAGGCTAGCTGCTAATGCTAGCTCACATTTATCATGCCCTCTTCTATTAATCCTATAAGGGAAAGTTGTCACTTTGCGGCCTAACTGTCCCCAGCTTGTTCTCAGAGCAGCACAGCATTGCCGGCAGCACCATCTGGGGCAGTGGGGGGTTAAGTGTTTTGCAGAAGGGCACAAACAGGAACACCTGATCAGTCCTGGGATTTGAACCTGCAACCTTCCGGTTGCCAGATTGCCTCCCTTACCTCCTCACTAGAAAAACGAGTCTTCATATGACCAATCAGATTACTGGAATCCTTATTCTGGATGCGTTTAGCCCGCTTCCCTGGCTGAAACCATGAAAAACTTCCAACCCACTGACATCATCATTTCGTAATTCCAATATCAAGCTGATAATAAAAATAAGTGGTGAATAAATTGCCACTGAAACATTGTAGTAGGGGAGACAAAGGTCTAGCCCCATTTAGTTCACTGGAAATACACAATGGGTGGTGGGAATGTGTGTAAACTCTAACCTCATGATGATTTGATTCTGAATTTGATTACAATCCTTTAATAAACAATTCAGTTCATCATGAAATGTCAAATTGTATCATGATTCAGTTCAGTTATTCAGATTTTATCCACTATGATCCACATAGAAGTGCATAATGGACAATAAAAACAACACACCAAGCATTACACACACTAAGCCAGCCGCCACAAGAGTAGCAAACCCATCCTTCCCACCCAGAGACCAGCACGGTCAATTAGGCTCTCTTGGACTCATGGCCACAGGTTTCTAATCAGCACTCAATTGATGGTCAAATCTTTCAGACCTGCAGCGCTCACAGCCCTTCAGGCCAAACACAATTTCAACCGATTAAATCGAAGCAGTTTAATCACCTCCTTCAGATGCATCAAAGCATCACAATGCATAACTGGATCCCTAACAGTCCGACAGGTCTTTCCCCTCCTAGCTTACAATCAGTAACAGCAGCATTAAAAATCAAGATTTTGATTCCACACCTGTAGAGTCTGGGCAGCGAGCGGCTGTGTCCTCCTCCCAGTCCATTCAGGGAGCCAGTGGAGTACTTCCTCTGGCGAGGGGAGGGTTCTAGTGTGGGATCGCCGTCCCGGGTCAGCAGCCTGCGGCCCAGCCTGGGGCTGGAGGGCATGCTGGCTGCTCCGCTCAGGCCGCGCCTCAGACCGTCGGCTGTATAGGAGGGGGAGCCATTCCACATGGACAGGAGGGAGCTGGCAGTGTTGGGGCGGCGGCCGTCGGACGAGTGGCTGAGTAAAAGATTGTCCTGCGACTGGTGGCGTATGCGAGTGTGAGCGTGCACTGGGCTCATGGGGCGCTCTGATTGGCGAGGTGAGGGAGGCATGCTGAGGCTGCTGGATGGGATTCTGACCGAGAGGGGTGGACGCTCTTGGAGCAGAGACGTGGTCGAGAGCGGGCTGGGGGGCGGCGACAAGCTGAGGAAGGCGCGGTCTGCGCTGGCCCGTAATAAACTAGCCTCTAGAGCTGACTTCCTGCGCTGCAAGCTGTCCATCAACTCCTGGAGCTCCGCCTTTGAACGTGTGCCACGGATGCTGACCCCGCCCACTGAGCCGCCATTCATGTGTAGCTTTGTGCAATCTGACAAGAAAACATGAAACGACATAAAAATGACAGATTAACAATACAGCAGTCTATCAGTTAACACAGACGATACATCAGGTGTAGGTAAAAAAAATCGATATAGTATGATATTCTGATATTTTAGATTTTAAAAAGTATTGATCTGTGGAAGCCCAAGAATCTAAATTTTATTGATTAATAAATATTTTTAAAGTGTACTAAGCCCATTTTTAGACTAATAGATTTACACTGTTAGATTGATTTTTCTGCCTTAATGCAAATATGGTGATGTTTCTTTCTGGCGAGGCCAAAGTTTCTGTCAGTGCAGAGGTTGTTGTGACCAGTTAGATAGTGTAGTGCCCATGTGTCAAACACAAGGCCCGTGGGTCAGATCAGGCCCACAACGCAATCCTATCCGGCCTGCAAACGTATTTTAATTTACTATTATTATTAGTCTGTTTCTAAATGCGCTGCACTACAGTCCCCAGCATGCACTGCAACGTAATTTGTGCTTAGACTCTCCTACCCCAACAGCAATCTATGGGACACCCTCAATTCTACACAATTCTGCACAATTCCACAGCAATCATGTCACCAAACACATCAGCTGGGTTTCATCTGCAGTTTACCCAACATAAACACCCAACACTCAGCTCAGCAGCTCAGAAACTGAGTATCAATGAACTTGCAGTGCAGAAAGGATACCAGGTGCCTAATTCAAGAAGATAGGTAGGTTTAAAGACTGAGCTCCTGGGAACATTTAAATTTTTAATATTTTAAGTATTCATGTAATATTTCAAGGTCTACTACTAGTGCCTGTATTTTACTGTTGAAGTCTTTTTTGCATATTTTCAATAAGCAATGGCCGGTGCGGGTTATAGCACAACATATAGCACAAAATTAAAACACGTACACGTTCTCTGGACCTCGGATTGTTGAGATGTTTTAATATGGCCCTTTTAGTGGTTGAGTTTGACACCCCTGGTGTAGTGGATTACCTGCATAACCTACACAAGAGGTCTTCATATCTGGACCTTGAATCCAGCTTCCAGTCCTGGACTAGAAACCAGAGTCAAAGTCTGGATTTGAAGATCTCTGACCTCCTAACATCCACCTGCCACTGTAAATTGCTTTGAATAAAAGAATCTGTGAAATCCATGAAATACATGAGGACAACTATGTTAAAAACAACACATTCTCCTTAACAGGACATGTGGATGTGTTCCGTTAAGGATAACACACTTTGTCTTACTGTTAACACAAAATGCATTTAAATACCTCTGTGTCTAGTTACAGATAACACATTTTGTGTTTATTTAGACTAAATTTGGGATGCAAGATGATATCAGTATTGGTGGATATTTGCTCAAAAATAAAATATTGGGATTGGACAGATGCTTAGATGTGATATTTCAAACTGTTATTTAAAAACTATTGTACTCCAGAAGAGCAGAACATGCACTAAAATATCTGTATTTTTATTATTCGTAAGCCTTCACCAGTAATTTCTCTGCTGATCCTGGTAGACCTGGTCTCAATTTCTACATTATGTAAAAGTTTATGTGTCTGTATCTCCATCACAATCAGCAGATATACACAGGAAAAATATCGGATATCGGCATCGGCCCAATTTCCATTTCAGTGCATCCCTAATAGAAATGTAAGGACAAAGCAGTTTTGAATGTGATTTGTCTACCTCAAAATTCTGTATGCCATTAAAAAACTTGGGTGAGATGAACAAAAGTGTAAACTTCATTGAGGAAAAAAAGTATTCTTTGGAAGAAAAAAAATGCAGATGAAATTAATAATTAACAATTAATTAATTAATCTTAACATGTCACATCACAATAGTTAGCATATCAAACCTCTGTAAACATCTCAGTAGATGAGGTTGTTGTGATTGCCATGCCTAAACCAGATGTTTTAATAGACACTGTTTCATTTATCAACATACTGAGGACTGAGAAATACTGGACCACGTGAAGTTTCTCAGTAAAGGTACTGATAACACTGTGAAGGTGTAGAAGTGTTTGAAGTAAACCAGACATGCTATCAGCCACACTCGAAGCAGATCCGTCAGAAACTCAACCAGAAATATAAACTGTGCTGTTATGTAACCAGTGAAAATCTGCCCTCTAACAGTGCTGATACAACAGTTCTTTGTTTGGGAGGTTAGTCACACACGCAGAGGTTTGCACAACACTCTCTAAATAAACGGAAGGATAAAGAAAGGGCGCTGCTTGATCTGAGGTTTTGCTGAGGATGAAGATGTTCTACGAGCCCAGCCTGCTGTAGTTACGCTACAATTGCTGACTATGAAGACCAGAATCCCTTTTCTGATGATTCAGAGCCCAAAACAAACATGGATGACGTGGAGAAAAAAAGTTTCTTCTAAAAATGGCAGAACGCAAGGAGCGCGAGGCGGGCCGGAATGCTTTGAGGGAGAGAGACGGGGTCTGGGTCAGAACTCCTACGGTGTGCAGAGCGAAATGCGTGGGAGCTGCGGTCACTGTAACAGAGAAAACAACACGCTCTCTCGCACACAGAAACACAGACCGCCTGGGCTTTGGACTTTTGGTTCAGCATATTTGCTATTAATCATTTATCTTAGTGGCTGAACTGAAGTCAAGAAGCTGAAGTCATGAGGACTCTTATTACTCTCTTATTTACTTTGGTCATTTTTACTAGGGTTGCATTCTGAAGTGAATTTCAATGCTTTTTTAACATCACACCATGGTGGGGTTTTTAAAAATCGCCACTATTGTACCCAGTTTTACAGAAAAAAAGGTTTCACCCCAAATGCATTTTATCCTACATACATTTTCCACCAAATATCACTGAAGTCAAGAAGCTGGATCCTCTGAAAACTTGGCATCGCATAAACATACGTCTATTTAACTTCAGTACTATTGTATATTATACAACAGTCAGTTCCGGCCACGCAAGCTGATTGGTTGAGAAGCGTTCTAACTGTGCTGTTATTTCACCATAACATCACGGGTTTTTCACAAACACTGTATCACTCTGCTGAGACGCTGTTGCTAAGCAACGACTGTGACAGCTGTAGGAGACGCTGAAGCCATCTTAATGTTTTGACTTCTTACTTTGCCACAAACAGAAAATGGATACTTTAAAGATCACATTTGACCGACAGCCGATTTGGTCAGACTCTGAAGATGAGACAACACTAAATTCCCAAACTGTCATCACCACTGAGCAGCTTTTCAGTCGGCAGCTGTGACAGAAGAACAGCTGAACAACCTGGAATCAGCCAGAAATGAACCCAACACCATTCGCCAAACGTGTAGTCTGATCTTCAGAGTCTGACCAAATCAGACTGAGCCATAAAACTGCCGCAATAAAAAACAGAAAAGCTGCTCAGTGGTGATGACAGTTTGGGAATTTAGTGTGTGGAGCTGGAGAACGAACTGCCAGCTGTGCAGCGAGTGGGCGGAGCTCGTTACTCTGACGTAGCAACAAGCTGCTCGTTAAGGAACTATAATTTAGTGAAGGAACTGCGAACATTAAAACATATTAAACTTAGACTCGGAGTTTCTAATATGGGCACGACGCTGATTACAGAGCGATGACACGACTTCAGTGGTCTGTTCTCTCAATGAGAACGAGGTCTGTGCATTTCAGTTCTTTATTTAAATAGGCTGACAATTTACTGTATTCTGCCTGTAGACGAGGCAAACTGTGCATGCTAGTTTGACGAATGAGCAGATGGCTTCTCAAATCAAGGCTCAGCTGTTTGTCACTAGAAAGCATGAAGGCCCACAGTTTGGGTGCCTAGTGTGATGTTATCAGCAAAGATAAATAATCAACAGATTAGGCCAATATAAGCTTGTTTCATACCAGAAATCAGGCAGAAGTGTGGCAAATTAAACTGAATGTTTCCACAATGTATGTTTAAACCAGTCGGGGGAGTGTAGTTTGTTTCTAGAGGCAAGAGGGCAAAAACTGACAAAGCTGCCTTTGTGTGCCTTTGTTGCAGGGCTTGTATGAATATTGTTTACCCATTGAAAATATGTGATATAGCCTATTATTTTATTGTTATGTCAGCCAAAAACAAAGGCCTTACATTAGAAAGGCAGTTCATATAGTCACCTCAACAGACTAGCATTTTGGAACATCAACCACTGAGTATAAAGACTTTGTGTAGAAGACGCGTCGTCACCATCTACCCCTTTCAGCTCTAGTGTTAGCATTAGCACATTAGCTCTTTCAGGGTAGACTCTATTACTGAAGCACAGTGACAGAAGATTTCCCACTGCTGTTTTTGAATAAGACATTTTTAAATGTACATTGTTGTTTGCTGCTAAATCTTCATCCATGATGCTGCGAGAATCAGTGCACCGTTTACTGTGTTGTACAATTATGATACACTAATATCAAAATGATTTTCCCCCTATATTTAACAGAATATCTGCTTATTAACTCTAAAGTCAGAAAGCACATCTATACACGGTACCTTATACGCCTAGAACCAATCAACAACCCATTTGTTTTAAATATCCAGTAAGGGTGCATGTACTGCTTTACCTGTCAGTCATGTTTAAATTCTTTCGTCACTAATTTGTTTAACATGTTAAGAGTTTTGAAAAATAGATTTATGTTAATTGAACTATAACAATCTGAAAATTTTTCTGGTTTCTATACAGTAAACAATGGGTGTTGAGACGATGACAACCCCAAGTTATACAACTGTGGTTGTACTGCATGAATATTTCTGTAAATATCTTCCTTAGCAAGGTAATATTAATACACTGCAAACTGGGAAAGAAAGAAGAGACTCAGCAGGGTGTTCCATCCACCTTTTTCATGCAAAATTTTGAAAATGTGCTCAAAAACATGGATGGAAAAGCCATAAATGAGAAAAGATTCATAAATCTTTTTTTTTAGTTGGTGAACTGATAAAGGAGGAATGTGAAAACAGATTTTTAGAATAACTGATGAAGTAGAGGACACGAAATTCATATGCTCTGCTGTGTCTGGTGATAACCAACATGGTGGCAAATGAAACTGTTGGCTGCCTCTCTAACCACACGCAGTACTGAACAGTATGATTAGTACACCACCAATGGTGCCATAGCTATTCTATAGGACGGCACTATGAGAACAGCCAGCAGTGCCACATCTGGACCGATGTTCACAGGAGTTCAGTGGGTAACGTCAAAGTGGGAGTGGCTTCAGCCCTCATTAAATGGGCCACTGCCTGCTCCTCTCTGTGTCTCTGAACTATTTGGGCTACAGTCATGTACACTTGCCAGAACCGCTCTACCGAAAGCTAATGCAGGTTCGAAACCCTCCACGCAGAGTAAACGAGACTCCGGTCTCATGCTGAATGGTGCAAGCGTGAGATGTTGTCTTCGAGAGTTTGATGTAAACACTGATTAATTTGTACTAAGTATTTACCATTTACCAAAGTTTTGGAAATTCGCTTCAAATTTGCAAACGTTTGAATGGAAACCCTGCTACAGGCAGCCTCTCCAGGAATTTTCCGTCTTGTGACGCAAATTCAACAAAGTGTTTCCCAGAGCTTATAATTTTGTCCAATCACTGCATTATTGTTACTGTAAATACGTAAATCTTTCAAAATGAGTCCTTCAGCGTCTACACTATGTGCTGGTATAACAGAAATAGTTGACACTATTAAAAGTTGATGCATTAAGCTTAAACTTGCATGCACAGAAGTTTTGCACATGGCGCAGTGTACATACGACTGAACCTGAATACAAAGTTGACGCCCGCCTGTGTAGTGATGCGGCTAAACATGCTGTGATTAGGCTGGGAAGAAGACTTTACTTAAAATTGTAGCTGCATCCTGTGTAACAATGAACCCCACTTAATTAACTTTGTCAGGTACTGTTTTCAGTCTGAATGGCGACCACTGAGAATCATTTTAGTCTGAGAACTGATCCAATAGGGCAGTACAACAAATTCAGTACGAAACGAAGGAACAGACAGAGGCGTAACTTTATAACTATACATTTTTCATTAAGCAAACTGTCTCGGTCATTTAAGAGCGAAGGGAAATCTTTTAGCCACTGTGGGTTCAATCACAACTCCGTCAGTTGAAGGTTTCATGAGGGGCAGCTTCTACAAGAGGTAAACAGTTTTCTGCTCAGTAAATGATGTGGAAACATGTTGGCTCGTCAAAGCAACACTGAGAACAGAAAACTCTCTCTTCTTCAGCTATCAAGTTTAGCCTAGCCGCACTATGACTTCCCAGTCATGTCTGTGTTGTGTAGTAATGTTAGCAGAGTAAAATAATATGCATACTTCTCATTGGCCATCTGCTAAACGCTGACTTGCCCTTTGAGTGGTGTTGATGTGTTTGTTACTCAGTGGTCTGCTGGACCCACCGCATTATTGGGTTTTTAATCAATACAGCCACAACAATTTATGTAAAAATACCAGATGTTTAAAATATCACAAGTGTCCAGTGTAGGGTTCTCCTTTAGCAGCTGTAGCCAGTCAGCAGCCTGTCCATGCAGTCTGCAACATTCACAAAAAATGCCCTCCAAATCCTGAAATATCTGTATAGAAAAAGGGAGAAAGACACAGAAGTTGTGTCTTACCTGTGCTGCTGTAGGCCAGGGAAGGCCCTGCACTTTTCTGAGGCAGCATGCTCTT
This sequence comes from Colossoma macropomum, assembly GCF_904425465.1. NCBI lineage: Eukaryota > Metazoa > Chordata > Actinopteri > Characiformes > Serrasalmidae > Colossoma > Colossoma macropomum. The sequence continues at coordinate 29,284,888 of NW_023494804.1, forward strand.
CATTCTTCTTAATGGTTTAAGCAGAAAAAGGAGGATTCACCCAGACACAGCGCCCACCCTGCAGAGAGCCAAGACACACACATACTGAACACATGACACAAATGAACAATCCTATAGATTTTCAGTGTGAAAGAGGTGAATATCTCTCCATACACCTCTCAGAGAATCTCGCTTCACATACAGTAGCAAAAAACAGCTCACTCCAACAATGAAGTAATGACAATGTTGTAAAGTTACATAAGTGATTCCTTCAAGATGCCCCAACGACATTCTGAAACCCAATAGGCAAGAAGCCCAAATCCAGCTTTAATTCTTCTTCCACACTCCCTCAGCGATGGAGAAAGCCAGAAAGACAGAGAGAGACTTTACTGACAATACTGAGTGGAAAAGCAGACGCAGAAGGGGACAGGCTCAGATTTCAGCATCCGTCTGCGTCTCTGAAGAGGTGAAGCTCTCAGCAGAGCTAAAGCAGAGATGTGTGACTGCTTTTTCCCCTCAGCCTGTGGCACATCCTCTCTCTCTGAAGCGCTGGTGTTCAGTATGGTTGCACAACATATCATCGTTTTAATCGGTATCACAAAATCGACTCTCACAGTACTGATATTGCAGATGTGTGTAACATGCAAATGAGCGCTCTACCCAATCAAGGTATGATACTGAATGATTCATTGTGTGGTGTGAGCACCCTGACCAATCACAGATGATTGGGTGTTTAGATAAGTTAAGACTGCCTAACAAACATCAATCATTTCACTAAAGAACAGCACAGGCCAACCTTTAGCCACGTCACACCAAGAGTTCACTGATGTTTTCCAGTTTCAAGCACATTGCAAGGCATGTTGTAATTGCAGTATGTAGCAATGTGAGGTCATCATAGTTTAATCATGATTACTGGTTCCAAACTGACCCCAAAGAATGATTTTTCCATTAAATTATCAGTGTACAAAGTAGTGTGTGGACAAAATAAGCCTCATCAGAATGTATTTATTACTTTCAGGAATTTAGTTTGTGTTCTTCATGTGAATGCAGGGTCCACATGAACCTAAATATGAAAAAAAAAACATGATTTACACAATTTTGAGTTTTCATCACTGAAATCCAGTGAGAGTAACAGTGACTGAATGTTCCAGCCAATGACTTTCCATAACATATGATCATATATGGATCACCGGATTAATTCAAAGTCAGAGTTAAAAACACGTTTCAGACTTTTAACTGACTAAAATCCTCTTGACCCCATACTTTCATTCTGTTTATTGTATTAAAATAAATGAACACTTTGTTTTGCCACTACCAAAACAATTATAACACTTTACAAAATGTTTCGGTAGTGACCCTTTTAGCTAATTTTGAGTGTAACTCTCAAACACTACCCAGCACCTGACCAGCAAACACAGCTGCTCATACATAAAATCATAATATTTTTATTAAAACTGAATTGCAGAAAATTTGCTAATTGTCAGACTGTGACTGCTCTCTATGTGGCCACGAGGTACAGGGATGTAGTCTCACTTCCTGCTCTAAAATTCAGAAGCATGGCTAAAATAAGGCTCCGCCTATGGACTTACATGCTGTATGTTTTGGTACTGACATAAGATCACGGGTCAGCATTTTTTAATAAAGTGTTTTTCTATAAAAATTGGACATATGATAAATCTTAACAACTTCCCTTTAAACGAAATAAAAAAATATCTTTAGAAATTAACTATTTTTATACTATCGTAAGTTTAAAGCTGGGGTTTTGGACAGCCACCTCCCAACAAAAAGCACCCTATAAATTATGAGTGTATATATTTTTAGCTTATTAATATCTCAATTAATATCTCGGGTTTAAACAGATCAAAACATAATCCTTGTTCATATCTAAGGACTGAACACTTAACTGTTGTTCTAAATATTTAACTGCAGTTTGAGCTAATTCGGTAGAAAGATCCATATACAGTCAAAGGTTCCAACTTCTCTGCAATTAAACTGTTGTTACAGTGGAGGCTGTTTAGAGGAACCGGTTTTCCTTTTGTTAGTTTGCTGCTTGTTGATTTGTCCTTAGGTCTCCTGCAAGTACTGTCCAGAGTAGTCTGCTGAAGTTGCTAAAAGTAGGCCTATTTCTTTAAGGTCATTTATAAGGTATATTTGAATGAGAGGTCCTCGATCAAGCAGCCGGGCTTCAGCCTGGAACTACTGATGTTTACTATGGAAAATGAGCAAAAATATTAACTATGACAGCCCACAATAGCAATATGCTATATATGCAGTAATATGTGATATGCAGTAACGCGCTACTCAACTGACTCCACCGATCTATATGTGTGCTAACCAAATCAGCTGATGATGATCTGAATGATGACTAAAATGCTGACTTCTGCATTTTAAAGAAAACCACTAAGGTGCACTAAATCAACAAAAAATACTTCCGAACTTTTATCTTTCCAGCATAAAAGATCCCACCCACACAGAGCCATAAAAACCCTCCTGCCTCCGTCTCCCACTCCTGCAGTCTGTGGCTGGCTGGAAGGAGCCTCTACAGGAAGTGAGGGATCATTTTACGCCGTCAGCGACACAATCCTTCACCATGAGTTCACCATCAACCGCCACCTGAGAAAGCTTTGGCTTTCCCCTACAGCAGACATCAAGAGGGGCCCATAATAAGTTAGCCTCGCCCCCCAAAGGGAGGGGTCCCCCAAAAAGCAGGGAAAAGCCAGGGGGAAACGAACATTGAGGGGGCGGCTTTCCTCTTGTCCTAGATGAAAATGTAAGGGGGCTGCTAAACGAATGCCCTCCCAGTTCAACATCAGGCATAATTCACATTCCTGTATGTACAACTTGATGCGTAATGGTTATATTTTAGATTTCACATAAGATGCTTTCTTACTCATCACTGTTTATGTTGACAGAAGAAATGTTGACATAAACCAAGCAGGGCTACAGTATATCATTTGCTACATGTCGCAATATTGATCTGTGCGGTACTCGTATCAAAGAGCGCTGTAATATCGCATCTAACCAGTCAGAAAGGTGTTTGTTGTGCACTGAACATCGAGGGTTCACAATCGTGTTCTTAAAATTATTACAAGGCGAACTGACAATTTGGCTCTAGCACTCAGCCACAGAACCAAGACTCACAGGGAGAACCCATCCACATCTTGGCTGTACAGGATAGTAGACTTATGACATGTAGTTTAGAAGTGAGATTAAACAAAGGAAGGATCCATGAGGTACGCCAGGGAGCAGTGTTGAAAGTGTGGCAAAGTTCTGGTGCTTAAAACACATTTTAGTGTTTTCTCTGAATTAGCAGCTTATTAAAGTAAAAATGGGTGCAGGGAAAACACTAAAATGTGCAATGCAGTCAAACCCCAGAACCGGGATTGGGAAACACTGGTTTAGGTAAACACCACTCATTCTGTGTAATGATTTGCAGCTCTTGTCAAACAGTGAGAAGGAGGGCTTTCTGGAGTGATAACACAGCCTGGGAGTTGAACTCAAAGACTCCAAACATCACCCTTCATCCACACAGGGCTGCTTTCATCACCTGGACGTTCATACAGAGATGGGTAGTATTTACATTTACTTCACTTAATATTGAGGATTTTATGTTTTTCTAAGGCTCTAATAATAATATTTTACTTCTATTTAAAAATATTTGTAAGGAATCTCTTCTTCACTCAATTCCTTTTTAGGAATTCTAACTTGGCTCCCAATTCCATGACGATGTCAGATATCTCCGCTGATGTTTACTTTAAAAAATTAGCCGCTTTGGACAGATGTTTAGGTTTGAGCGATGATATTTAATATTTAATGGTATATTTATTGAAGTCTGGAAGCAGGACGTTTAGATAGTGCTGGGCTGCTTCACTAAAACTGCATCTACTGCATTTGTGACTCTATAATAATTTCTCTATAGTCACAGTTTCCAAATTTTTGCAAATGTTTATGTATCGGCATCGTCAGACATGAACTCTGGAAGCAGGACATTTAGGTCCCTGATAGCAACAGGATCACTGTTGACCCGCTTATGGCAAAGCTGGTGGTCCCCTGGCATTTTGCTCAGGGTTGATCGGGTGGTCCACTGGTGTTTTAAGCAGAGTATTAGACAAAATTCCACTTATCATCACTCATTTTCCACTTACAGTCCAATTTACTGATTTTCCCTCCTTCTGCTTACAGAGTGTTGTTAAAAGAAGAGGTGGTGAGACACAGTGGTAAACAGGCCCCCGTCCCAACTTTTTTGGAACATGTTGTTGGCATCAAATTCAAAATGGGCAAATATTCTTCAGAAAACAATAAAATTTCTCAGTTTCAACATCTGATATGTTGTCTTTGAAGCTTTTTTCATTAAACATATGGTTTAAATGATTTGCACATCATTGCATTTTGTTTTTATTTACGTTTTTCACAGCATTTTTTGAAAATAGGATTGTAAATTAGTTTGGTAAACAATTTTAATCCAGCACAGTGTCAGCAACACTTTCTATAAAATCATTGTATATCAGGCCTGGTCATTATTTATTTCTCTAAGTTGTTTGTATAAATTTATTTTCTAAAATAAAAGTCTCTGTGCATTTAAAAATCAGTTTGAGGAGATTAAAAACTAGTTAAAGCTTGTATGCAGGACAGTAACCTGGGTGGTCCGAGGCTGGACCAGCAGTGGTAAGTCAGCTGGTTGCCGACCTTATCAAGCCAGCGGACTGATATATGCTGGCTATCTGGGGTAACGCTGGGCTGCTTCACTAAAACTGCATTTGTAACTCTATAAAATTTCTCCATTATCACACTTTCTACATTTTTTCTAAATGTTTATGTATCGGCATCAGCAGTTTCGAAAAATATCGGACATCGGTATCGGCCCACAGTTCCCATATCGGTGCATCCACACCTGAATATGATGTAGGTTACCGTTAAGATCCACTGCAGTTCTACTGAAGTACTTCAGGAGTTTTCCTCCAACTTCACTGAACTGGCCCAACTTTTCCTTGAGGGTTAGGACTCCTTTAGGCTGCTGTACCAGTCTAGTCCCTGTTCCCCTCAGTCCACAGACGGTCAGTAAGTAGCTTATTAACGTTACTGTTTAGCGTCGATGCTGAAACGCGTCGTTAAAGGGTCAACACGTGAGCACGTGATCTCTCCGGGGAGCATCTGCGGCGTCGCTTCGCTGCACTTATTGTACCACAAGTTACAGTCAAACGGAGGAAACGCGAGTAGTGGACGCTCCGTGATAAAACTAGGGCAGTGTCTAATGCGAATCGCCTCAAAACGGGTGGGTTAAAGGAGGAGCGGGGTTAACTGTCAGCGGTGTGTTGTACACAAACGAAGAGTTCAGCACTTCTCTGATCTGTCGCTTCATTTCAGTCCGATATTCCGGAGTTCAGGAGCGAAAACAGCCGCTTTAACTTCTCTCCTCAAACCGAACTCCTGTAAAAACTCAGCGAACCTCCGCAGACAGAGAACTTCAGCGCTAATAAACATCACCTCCCGCTGCTCCTCACAGGCGAGTCTGAACCCCCCAGCCTCCCCTCTCCTCCCTGACCCTCAGTGGAGCTCAGCGACTGTCCGTAAGTCCAGAGAAATCCACTCACCTCTCTTTGTTCTGTCCCATTCAACCTGCCCGGCGCAGATGATGGACGGTCCACAGTCTCTGTCTATGTGTGTCGCTGCTTTAGCATGACAAAGGGAGGAGGAGGAGGAGGAGGAGGAGGGAGGTGATAGAGCTTCAGAGCCTTATGGCTGAGTCTCCACTCACTCCTCCCCCCTTTAGGGGCTGGACTGGAGGGCTGCTAGTGCTGTTTGGGGTGGACACTTAAACTCAGGACCTGGGAACATATACATCATCTAACTGACCAGCCATCAGCTCAGCAGTGTTTGATTAGCCGGTCCAAGTGGACGCTCCCTCTCCACTGTGAAAACTCCCCCCTCATCTGTGAACTCTGCCAGTACTGACCGCCTATATGGATGCCCAAATGAGCTGTAAATGAAGTGTGAAGTCATTGGGTCAGTGGTCCACCATGCAACAGACAGACAAACTGGTCAGTATGACTACATAGATCATTGGTCAGATAAACAACCGTACAGCAGGCGCACATTTGACCACACTGATTTTACTACTGATCTGATGAACTTTTCTGGACTACAGAGCCAGAAAAGTCTGAATCAACACACTCTGTACACAGTGGAGTGTGTCAGTGTTCGCGTGGTATTCAGTTGGTGCCCAGACTCGAGTCTGGCTCTGATGAAAACCCTGCATTTTGGGTGACCATTCGCATGTTTGTGTTTCTAAACTATCTGAAATTGTGAAATTATTTCTAATAGAGGAGAATGAAAGAGAGAGATAGAGAGAGAGATAGAGAGAGAGAGAGAGAGGGAGAGGGAGAGAGACAGTAAAGCCAGACGGAACCCCTCCCCCCGTCCTGCAAACTCTAGTTGCATCATGGGGAGGGGGGCGCTGGAGCGCAGCCCGGCATCTCTGATTACTTCCAGACTTCAGCCCTAAACTCACACACACACACACACACACACACACACACACACACACACACACACACTTGTTTTTATACAATGTCAGGACATTTGGTCATTCAAGACCATTGTACTCTCTCTGACACTGGGGTGAAACCCTCAACGGTCCATCTCAGTACCTTTAGTCAGGGAACTGTTCTGTTTAAAATATTCGGTTATAAAAAGGTACAAATACGAACTTTTCACCTGGAAACACTTATTTAAGGTTCACAATCAGACCTTAAAACCACTGTTGTACCTTTGAGGGAACATTTAGACTGTTTGTACCTTGATGGACGAAAAATGTACCTGAACAGAACCTTTATTTCTCACAGTGCAGTCACATAGTAAAAAACAATTAAGTATTCAGACCTTATACATCTACAAGGATTATGTTATGATCTATCTAAACCAGAGGCATTAGTTGAGCTTTCTGTTGGGAACCTGCATTTTAGAGCAGGAAGTGAGACTGCATCCCTGTCCCTCATGGCAGAGAATTTGTAGAGTAGAGTAGAGTAGAGTAGAGTAGAGTAGAGATGCTAGAGGGCGCTCCCGAGTGAGTCCAAAATGAACGGGTTATGATGGAGCATTTGAGCAAAATCATAGTTTATAGATGCTTGAACATTTCCTGAACACAGAACAGCATAAAACATGTCAACACTGCTGTTATATTTAAACTCGAGTTATAGGAGTTTAAAACGGCGCCTCATGTACATCCATGACATCTGTGAGCGCAAATAGCCAGTGAGCTGCTCCGCTCACCAACCAATCAGCACTCAGTAGCAGTAATGTTAGAGTCCTGCTCCTTAAGAATGGTCACCACCGAAACACACTTTTCCTGCAATTAAGTAAATTTTCTTTGTTTAAAAAAACCAAAGTTACACTTTATTAAGTTACACACGTTTGTTAAAGGGGTTAAAATAAGAAACAAAAACTGAAGTCAAAGTGTTTTAAAATGAGAGCGCTGATCTATAGGAATCTATATGTTAAAAGAATTTTACAAGCCCAAACTTAACCCTACTCTTATCCTCGGCAACCAGAAATAAATGGCTTTGCTCCTTCAGTTTTGAGACTTGTAGCTTTTGTCAGGATCACTGTGTGGGGTTCTTTCTGTTATCCTGTGGTTTTCAGGACATTTTTGTTCTGAAAATATACAAAAACAAACAAAAACACACACAGTCACTGATATACACCCAGGCAAACACACCCCCACACACACTCACCCTCGCTAACTCTTCCAGTTCACACACGCTGCAGTCGAATCCCAGAAACAGACAAACACGGAAGGACAGACAGGCGTGTGTCCACCCACCTCTCTCTGACACAGTTTAAGGTTAAAACAAAGCTGCCAGGAAGTTTGTGTCATTTTTTAGGAATGCTAGTTTATGCAGAGCCGATAGGAGAAGAGGTTTGTCTGATTGCCTGATGGAGGAAATGAAAGTAAGAAGCAGTGCGTCCGTGTGTTCTCCGCAGTTTCTGAGTGCTGTAAATATTTACCCTCGTTCCTGACAGGCAGATGGGTGGATGAGGGTAAGCATGAGAGGGAGGATGAGGAGAACAAGGAAGAGTGTGTGACTCATCCATCATCATCGTTGTCATGAAGGAGTTTTGGGAACTTTTGAACATGAGCGAGTGATTTCATATCAGAGCAACACTCCTCCGGTCACAGCAGAGAGAGAGAGAGAGAGAGAGAGAGAGAGAGATTAGTCCAAGACACAAAGTCAAAGTCAAGTCAAAGTTTATTTATATTTTACAGCAGGTGTTGTCACAAAGCAGCTTTACAGAAACATCCGGGTCTGAGCCCCCATGAGCGTCGCCAATGGCGACAGTGGCCAGGAAAAACTCCCTAAGAGAAAGAAGGGAAGGAAGGAACACTGAGAGGAACCAAGACTCAGAAGGGGAACCCATCCTCCTCTGGTGAGATAGTGAGAGCTGTGTTGAGCAGTCATTATATGGTTTTCACAAAGTACACTACCATTCAGATTGGAATGACTTGTTATACACCATATGGCTAAAAGTATGTGGACACCCCTCCTAATTATTGAGTTCACGCCACACCCATTGACAACAGGTGTATAAAATCAAGCACATAGCCGTGCAATCTTCATAGACACACATCAGCAGTAGAGGGTCGTACTGATGAGCTCAGTGACTTTAAACATGGCTCTGTCATAAGATGCCACCTTTGCCACAAGTCAGTTTGTGAAATCTCTGTCCTGCTGGATCTGCCCCGGTCAAATGTAAGCACTGTTATTGTGAATGTGAAGCATCTAGGAGCAACAACAGCTCAGCCATGAAGCAGTAGACCACCCAAACTCAGAGCAGGGCTGTCAAGTATGAAAGCATGTAAAGTATACGAATCATTCATCCTCTGTTCCAGACTGTCTCTGGAAGCAACATCAGCACAAGAACTGTTGCGTCAGGAGCTTCGCAATATGGGTCTCCATGGCCAGGCAGCTACACACAAGCCTAAGATCACTATACGCAATGCCAGGTGTCCACTGCAGTAAAGTAAAACTTGCCGCCACTGAACCCTGAAGCAGTGGAAACATGTACTCTGGACAAATCTGGGTTTGTTGGATGCAAATAGAACGCGACATACCAGAACCCACAGTGCCAGCAGTAAGGTTTGGTGGAGGAGGGATGATGGGCTGGGGCTGTTTTTCAGTACACAAATGCGAGGTCTGTAAAGACATGGATTGACGGGTTTGGTGCGGAGAAACTCCAGTGGCCTGCACAGAGCCCCGACTTCAACCCCAGTGAATACCTTTGAGATGAATTGGATCATCGATTGAGAGCCAGACCTTCCCTTCCAGCATCAGTGCCTGACCACACCAGGGTTATTATAGTTCACCAAAACTGTAACTACATGAAATTTAACAGTGAAAGAACATGTTCAAAAACTGAAATAAAAAATAAAAATGACAAATTTTCAAAAACACAAAAGCTAAATCAAAACTATCATGACCACTGCAAAACTAACAAAAACTAAATCGAATTACTGAGAAACAAGCGTTAGTTTTCATTTTTATTAGTGCATGAATGAGAGTTTAGAAGAGGATCCCTCTCTAAGGGAACCTGGAGCCGAGCCAAGCTCATTTTATTCTACACTGATCAAATACTCACTATCACAGCCTTCATCATAACACTAACAACTAGAACTAAAACTGAAACTAAATAGAAACTAAACTAAAACTATTATTTTTCAGGAAATAAAAACAAAATGAAATAATAAATAAAAACTAATGAAAACTTAAATAATACTGAAAACTATAATAACCTGGACCTCACAAATGCTCTTTTGACTGATTGGACACAAATTCCCACAGACACTCTCCAAAATCCTGTGGAAAGCTTTCATAGACGAGTGGAGGCTGTTATAGCTGCAAAGAGGTGGCCAACTCCATATTAATGCCCATTTAGGAATAGGGTGTCCAACAAGCTCATATAGGTGTGATGGTCAGATGTCCATATACTTTTGGCCATACAGTATATTAATAATTGCTGTTATATCTTACACACTGTGGAATCAATACTATAAGCTAGACATCAAAATGTTTTATTTAGTATTTACCTCAAAAACATTTGTGTTTTAAGATGATCAAACAATACACTTAGCAGTAGTTACCAACCCTGCTCATGGTGATCTGCCTTCCTACACACTTTAGCTCCAACCTCACCTGATCCATCTAATTATTGCTTTAAGAAGTCCATGATGAGCTGGTTGAGCTGTGTTAGATGAGGGTTGGAGACAGGAAGGTAGGATGAAGGTTGGTGACCACTGGACTACAGCTTGTCGTAGACTTCGGTTGTTTTGTTGATGTTAAAGGTTTTACTGAGTAAACTCTACTGCACACCAGTGGAGAAGCACTGCTGCATCTTAAGGTGCAAGGTGAACTGTGATTAGGCTAGTAACGTTAGCTAAGGTGAAAAATGATCTCAGTGTAGCTCATTATGGATTTTAGTGAACCCGTTCTGGGTTTAAGATAATGCAGTAATGGAGTGATGAGGAACGACAGTGCTGGAAGTCACTGACTGGTGGAGGTGTTGTGTGCACCAACATTAAAAACAAAGATTTTGAATTTCTTGACACTCTATTAGGTTCTTCTGATTGTTAGACATTTGACTGCCTCTTTCCATGCTTACTAAATCTGGTGTAATTTGTCCACATCAGTCAGGAGGGAACTAGTTTAACTAGACGCATAGGCCCATGACCATCTACACTATATTGCCAAAAGTATTCACTCACCCATCCAAATCACTGAATTCAGGTGTTCCAATCACTTCCATGGCCACAGGTGAATAAAACCAAGCCCCTAGGCCTGCAGACTGCTTCTACAGACATTAGTGAAAGAATGGGTCGCTCTTAGGAGCTCAGTGAGTTCCAGCGTGGTGCCGTGATAGGACACCACCTGTGCAACAAGTCCAGTCGTGAAATTTCCTCACTACTAAATATTCCACAGTCAACTGTCAGTGGGATTATAACAAAGTGGAAGCGATTGGGAACGACAGCATCTCAGCCACGTAAAATGACAGAGCGGGGTCAGCGGACGCTGAGGCGCATAGTGCGCAGAGGTCACCAACTTTCTGCAGAGTCACTCACTACAGACCTCAAAACTTTATGTGGCCTTCAGATTAGCTCAAGAGCAGCGTAGAGAGCTTCATGGAATGGGTTTCCATGGCTGAGCAGCTGCATCCAAGCCTTACATCACCAAGCGCAACGCAAAGCGTCAAATGCAGTGGTGTAAAGCGCCGCCACTGGACTCTAGAGCAGTGAAGAAGTGTTCTCTGGAGTGACCAATCACGCTTCTCCATCTGCTTATGGGGATTATGGGGTGGGGTTGTTTTTTAGGAGTTGGGCTCGGCCCCTTAGTTCCAGTGAAAGGAGCTCTTATTGCTTCAGCAGAAAAAGAGATTTTGGACAATTTCATGCCCCCAACTTTGTGGGAACAGTTCGGGGACGGCCCCTTCCTGTTCCAACATGACTGCGCACCAGTGCACAAAGCAAGGTCCATAAAGACATGGATGAGCGAGTTTGGTGTGGAAGAACTTGACTGGCCTACACAGAGTCCTGACCTCAACCCGATAGAACACCTTTGGGATGAATTAGAGTGGAGACTGTGAGCCAGGCCTTCTCGTCCAACGTCAGTGTCTGACCTCACAAATGCGCTTCTAGAAGAATGGTCAAAAATTCCCATAAACACTCCTAAACCTTGTGGAAAGCCTTCCCAGAAGAGTGGAAGCTGTTATAGCTGCAAAGGGTGGGCCAACATCATATTAAACCCTATGGATTAAGAATGGAACGCCACTCAAGTTCATATGTGTGTGAAGGCAGAGTGCGAATACTTTTGGCAGTATAGTGTATCTGCAGCTCCATAGCAGGTTAGCACAAGCGGGTTAAAGTTCCTCCTATGGGTATTTTGATGAAGGTAAAGGTATATAAGTAATGCATGCCAACCTTTAATGTATCATAATCACAATATATAGCAATAAAGGTGGAACACTAGCATTTTGTCCATATCATACAGCCCTAATAGGAGAACATAATGAGGCAGAAAAAGCATTGAAAAGAGCTAGACCTCTGCAGTTCCAGTGTAGGAGGTACTTCATGGCCAGCATTTGTTTAGATTTAACTGTATGATTCAGACATTCCAAATGGGATGCACAGTATATTGTTTACTAATTCAAACACTGATATTGAAGAAGGCTGCAATATGCTGACCGATCCCAGCTGTTCTCTGGTGTTTGGATGAATCAAGATATTTATGTGATCCAACAAACTCGGGCCTGACCAGTTTGTGGCTGATTCCAATACAGATACCAGTTTTAACGGGCTATTGATTATTGGCCAATGTAGCTTTAAATGTAGTTTTTAATGTTATAATCCACTAGTTTTAATAAACATTTAAATAATATGAATATTGTAATGCAGGAGGTGGAGCTACCCATAATTCTTCGCAGTTCATTTTCTATTAATTACCTCTTATTTTTTTAGCATTTTCATGATTTTGTTAGTTTAATCTTGATTGTGTTTGTATTCACCAGCGCAGTCTGTATTGGTGTAAAGTAGTTAAACAGAGCGTGACTCCCGTTTAGGTACTGAAGAGACACAGTTGTCTAAAGTTTTGCCCTAGGTTTGTGAGTTTGGACCTTGGTAATGTTGCAATTAAAAAAGCTCATAATTATCAGGAATAATTTTCACTAATACTGTTAAAACAGTATGATTATTTTGTACATGTATCTTCAACATAACTGGTCTCATATTATTGGAAACCTTTTAAACAGTACTGTGGGCTTTGCAATGTTGATCTTTCCAGAAAGATGCAATATTCAATCACTTCAATCTTTATTACAGCTGACCAATTGAAATTCTGGTTAAGTGATTCTATTCAGGGGTGTTTTTTTAATTAAATGTCTCATGTCATTCATATACGTGGCTGTTGATTGGCCGGATGTATTCAGAACATCAGCTCTGATTCTGATTGGTGGCTGTATCGTATGTATTTGACTCAGGTTCTTATAGCATAATGTATGAGAATAGATCTCAAATAAGAAACTCAGAAAGTAAAAGAAGTTCTTTACACGATCAGACTCTTATTTTAAAAAATCCCAAATTAATGGATTAATTAATTTTAATTCATTATCTGAGGCAAAAACATCAGCCAGCCCGCTGGTTTACTCCTGCAGCCAGGATGCCATGTTACCATTAGATGCCATGTTGCCGTTAGACTGACTGCCTTATTTGACAAAAATGTGGATAAGGAGTGAAATTTGGAAATGAGACATTATGAAATACTGTTACTGTTAAATACTGTTAAAACCACAGGTCTCCAATATCTGCCTGTACTCAGTCAAGATAAACCGAGATAACGGTCACACTCTACTATACTATATTTAGCACTATAATCCCAGTACATTATTTTGTCCAAGCGCTGTCGCCTCACAGCGAGGAGGGTCTGAGTTCAATTCCCCGGCCGGGCGAGCAGCGTCCTTTCTGGGTGGAGTTTGTATGCTCTCTCCGTGTCTGCATGGGTTTCCTCCGGCTTCCTCTTACAGTTCAAAGACATGCAGTCAGCCGAACTGGAGATGCTAAATTGGCCCTAAACATGTCTGTGTGTCTGCCTTGTGGTGGACTGGCGACCTGTCCAGGCTGTTTCCTGCTTTCCGCCCAATGAGCCAGCACTCCCCGTGACCCAGGAAGATAAGCGACGCAGAAAAAATTTACTATTTTGTCCAGCGTCCCTACATTCCAACATCAACCTCCTCTTTCCTGTAACAGAACTGGCCTCTGGGCTCTCCACATGTGGAAGAGAGTTAATGAGTTAAAGATTGTAGGAGTGCTTTTGTTTGTCTGAATCTAAACATGAGCGAGTGTGTGTATGTGTGTGTACGTGTGTGTGTGCGTGTGTGTGTGTGTGTGCGTGTGTGTACGTGTGTGTGTGTGCGTGTGTGTGCGTGTGGTGAAACACAGCCAGTAATCTCAGAGAAGCTGTGCTGTTGATCTGGTTAAAAGTCAAGACTAAGCAACTTCCTCACTCTGATTTGATTAATCCCTGTGTTAAAAGGCTGAAAGAGCTGTATGGCATGTCTCATAAACTACGCAGCTGTAAAATAAACATAATTTGGGTTATGAAGAGAATGAATAACACAAAGGACTGTGGGTAAGCCTTTGTGTGTGTATGTATAGTACTACGCAAAAGTCAGAGACCACCCTTCATTTATTTAATTTCAGGTCTAAACAGCCATTAAGAACAAGGTATTCATTCTTTATGGGAAAGTGGGACTCATAACAACCATGCAAGACCTTGTAGACCAACAAACCTGTCACCATCAGATAAACAGCACTTAAAGCTTTCATCTCTGAGAGAGAGGAGAAAATCAAGCTGCTTCAGATCTGAAAACATCCACAGGTGTTTCTGTCCATCCTTCCACTGTGAGAAGACGACTCAGCGCTGTGGGTCTGAAAGGATGTGTAGCTGATCAAGAAGAACCTCACTGAGAAAAGGAAACAGACAAAAAGAAGGACATTTACAAATCAAACAAAGAAGCTGCTGATGTTACCACTGCTTCAACAGCCTCCAACGTCACTGAATGTGTTTGGGATTATTTCAATCACGAGAAACAGAAAATATTAAGACTGAACTTTCAAGGTGTGCAAATTCCTTTATACAACCTAAAGCAAGTCTCCTGAAAAGAGTGGAAGCTGAAATTAAGGTAAAGTGTGGACACAATAAAGACTCAAAAAATTGTACTATATTTAGTTGTTGACGCTTCTGTTTTAAATATGTTTTCTTTTTTTCAGATGCTGTAAAATGAATAACTTGTAATTAATTACCTTTTTGACTAGAAATTAAATAAATAACGGGTGGTCTCTGTTTGGACAGTCCGGGATTGCAGAGTGAAAGTGCATATTACCTTAAGTAAGTGGTTTGGGTGATGACACAGTGCATGGCCTTAACCCCTTATATGGTCAGGGACCACCGGCAGACCCAAAGTGTTACACACTTCTGAAACCTAAGAACAGCTCAGCCAGTTTGCACTGAAGTCCCTGTAGTTACTGAATAAGAAGACTTAGTATATAATAAGCCTGGGATCTTAAGGGGTTAAATTCCTGGGACCCTCACTAGTGACGTCCTACTGCACTGGAGCATCAACCAGGTTCACCTTACCGTGTTCTCGCTTTTACCTTATCCTCACACTCACTGGTCACTTTAAGGTCCATCTATCTTGTAGGTCCAATATATAGCTTTGCAATTACGCACTGTAGATCATCTGTCGTCAAGCCCACCCTGTACCCATTCATCATTTGAGTAGGTTCTATTTAGGTGTAGACAGAGTGTTTACATATGTCAGGGTCACTACTAGGTTGAAAGTGGTCCACCACCCAAAAATATACAACCAAGTTCTGTGGTCAGTGCAGGTCTAGAAGATGGACATGAGTTGTGCTTAGCAATAGGCTATAGTCCCTAACTGTACATCAGCAACACTCTTAAAAATGAAGGTGCCAAAAGCCTCTTTGTGCAAAATCACAGAAGAACCATTTTTGGTTTCATAAAGAAGCTTTAAATTGGTCTTCGATAACCATTTCAAAGTATCTTCGAGAACCTTTAGAGAACCCTTTGTGTAAAGATGTGAGTGTGAAGCTTCCATGGTAAACCTTAAATCTGTGAATCACATCATGTGAAGATTCTTTAAACCTTTCAAAGGATCTTCACACTTGTAATATTTCGGAAATGGTTCCTTAGAGAACCAAAACTGGTTCTTCTATGGCGTCTCTTGAAGAGCACTTTGCTGCAGCTTTATTTTAAGAGTGAAGGTGGACACACTAGGAAAGTGTTTCTATTTAAGTGCATATATGAAAGTTGAAAGTCCGAAATATTATAAACACACAGCTGCTCAGTACATTGCAGTATTTAGTTTACAGCAGTTAAAAGCTCACATCCTGTCCTAGCAGTGATATGAGAAAATGTCCTATGACAATATTTATGATCTGTTATGTAATATAATTATGATTACATAACCACTAACAGGCCACCTTGAATATGATTAGAACTTGGCAGCTTGTCCAGATTTTCCTTTATTAATACAGTGAGCAGGATGGATCGTACGGCAAAAGCAAGACGTGTAAAATGCCAGACAAATGCTGACAAAAGATAGAAAAGGTAGAAAGACATTTACGCCTCTTGCCATGTTCAAAATGTCTCAGGAAATGTCTGTGATTAAATGTTGTGTTATATGCTAGTCAGTTATACTTCACAGATGTTTCTAACCTGTAAAAGTGCCATTATTTGGTAGAGTACAAGGCGAATACTGGAAAGGATGAGATTTGAATGTGGGCCTGAACATCTGTGCTGCACAGGGAGGCCTAAACAGGTTAAATATGCCCCTCTGTCTCAAAACATCTGTTTTATTCCTCAATAAATCTCATTCACTCTGGAATACAGGTTTTATATCAGATAGGAGAAAGGAGAAAGTGGTTCCCAGCGGTCTCAGTCTCGGCCAGGGGTCACAGCCCGAACGTTAAGTAGAGCCATTTTGTCCTTTCAACAAAAATCAAACCACCTTGGGAGCCACAACACTTTATGCCAATTTTACCATCTTGGCTGTAAATGTGTCTCAGTATGTGCTGATGAACTAGTCTAGACTAAAGAATATTATATAAATGAACACTCAGACTTACTTTGCTCTGCTTTAAGCTTTAGCTCAGCTGTAGCTGCTTTTCTCGCATCTCCAGCAGGAAACTTTTCCACACAAGTAGAACAGCTTCTTGTAAAATGTCTCTCAATGTTTTTTATGAGGCTGAAGTCGCTTCTCATTCGCCAGCTTCTTGTTCTAATTTTCCCGTTCCACCTTAAATGGTGCCTGAAGCACTAGAGTGTAACTGCTGCACCATTTAAGGTGGAACGGGAAAATTCAAACAAGAAGGCGGCGAACGAGCTGTTTAACATATCAGGAAACCAGCTGGAGTGATTATGAACGCAAATAAGTCAATTCATCTCTGAATTATCGATGTTCGCCTTAAATCTCTCTCTTTGCCGTTTCGTTAGCTACTAGCTAGGCGAGATTGTTGTCTGTGTTGCTATGGTGACCAGCAGTCTGCGCTGATCTTCAGGGTTACAGGGTGAGTCAGCAGTCCTACATTAACCCCAGAGTTTAAGACCATTTATTGGGCAGTAGAAGAGCCGCGTGTTGCCGACCCGTGGACTAGGCATGCTGAGCTGCGGACAGTTTCATCTGTATCGGTATTGGCGAACAGTGCCCACTCAGTGTTGAAGTGATAATCATAATATGGGCAAGTGTGGGGCTACAGTGGAGAGACAATGGACTTTTGTTATACAGTCAAGTCGATGCTTGGTTCCCTAAAGGTGCATAGGCACTGAGGGAACTGTAACTTTCTGGAAACTACCGGAAAAAAAGCCCACAGCAGTCAGCGGGTTATGGGGCCTACACGTTAAACGGCTTCATGGGCAGCGTTTAGTGGAATTCTTCAATTCCTCTCTTGACAAAAGAGTTTTTTCCTAAGTGTAAAATCTGGAACCTTTTATGGCTCAGCCGTAACCTCGCCAAGAGCTAAATCCCGACACACCCTATCAGCAGCGAGGCATGCCAGAATAAAATATAATCGCGCTTCACAAATAAATGACTAAAATATGGGGCGAGCCATCAGCCGACAGCAGTTCAAAACAAGCAGATGCAAACAATCAGAGGAGGGAGGGGGTCTCAGCTCTTCCTCTGGGCTGCTAGAGCTTCACATAGATCATAGATAGACTTCCAAGCATATTATTCAGCCACATTATAAATTAGAAAATGTGATTAAATACAGCTTAACTCTGCAAAACTGTTTACAGGATCGCAGGGGAGGCTTTGAGGGCTGTTTCTGTGTGTGAGAGAGAAAATAAAGAGACTGCTTGAATACGTCTGCGCAGATTTAATCTCACATGTTTTCATATTAACACCATGGTAGCATTTGTGTTGTTTGTGTGAGAGAGTTTTAGAGGGCTTGTCATGTTTGTTTAGCTTCATCTGCTCTGTACTAGCTTGATATATGAAAAAGAGATACTGGAGGTACTGGAATGTCTTTCATTACCTACTAGATTTGTGATTGGAATCTAGTATGAATGTGTCTGCAAGGTCAGGCTGGCAGAGTCCAGAGAGAACTGCCTTCCACAAATCAAAGAACCCAGAGCTCGTTCAGTAATAATAGTCCTGTCTAGTCCAATCTCACACTTATGTAATAATAAAACCTACTATAGACATGGACTGATGGGTAAATTCAACTGTACAATCATGGTAATATTGGGGAAATTGCAGAAATATTGATCCTGCATGAACTGCCCAGCCAAATCCCTTACAAATTACATTATAGCGCCCCCTCTAGGGACAACTAGTCCAGGTCTGTCTACACTATATGTCCAAAGGTTTGCAGACAACTTTCCATCATATAATACATTAAGAGCAGATTTCATTCATGAGGTTTTGGTCTTTAACATATGCACACACACACACACACACACACACACATACACACACACACACACACACACACACACACACACACACACATACACACACACACACACACACACACACACACAAAGTAGAAAGTAGAAGAACAGACTGAGGAAGAATGTTTTCAAATAATCCTCTAGGGCAGAAAGAGACAGATAGAGAAAGAGAGCAAGAGAGGGAGTGTAATGCATAGAGAGCGAGAAAGAGAGGAAAAGAGAGAGGAGTAGAGGGAAGAGACCGGAAAAAAGGAGAGAGAGAAAGAGGGAGAGAGGGAGTGTGAGACAGAGAGAAAGTGAAAGAGAGAGGGGAGGGAGAAAGGAATAGAGAAAGAAAGAGAAAGCATGAAAGAGAGAGATAGAGAAGGGGAGAGAGAGACAGAGATAGACAAAGAAAGAGAAAGAATGAAGGAAAGAAAGAAGGGAAGAGAGAAATAGAGAAAATAGACAGAGAAAGAAGGGGAGAGAGCGAGAGAGGGAGTGTGATGTAGAGAGAGAGAAGAAAAGAGAAAGGAATAGAGGGAAGAGAGAGAAAGAAAAAGGAGAGAGAGACAGAGAGAGAGAGAGAAATGTGTGTGTGGTTGGTGAGAGAGACGGGGGGGCAGTATGGAGGTTGGTAGAGTGAGGCCCTGCTATAAATTCTACAGATGGAAAAACAAATGGATCAGGAGTGGGGTGGTTTAGAGAACCCGTGAGGTGCTAGATATCAGGCCAAGAACAACAAACCCACAAAACCTCAAAACTGCAGGCTGGTTAATCGAACCGCACGCTACGTTAACGAGATCACTGAAAACTGAGGGCAAAGTCAGAAGGGGGCTGGAAACCGTCTCCATGGAAATAAACATCTGGCAATAATCGGCGATCACGTCTCCGCCTCTCACTGGCTGAATCACATAGGGAGATATCAGAGCGGACCCTCAGTGTTGGGAGTAAGTCGTTGCCCAGTGCAGTCACGGCCTTGTACGTCTAACTTTTCTCAGGATCAGAGTTATTCGAGAGGCAAACTCCTGGCTCTGGCCTCGATCCTCCAGCTGTCTGCCACTCCGGGAGGAAGCGGGACTTTGAAACAGCTGGAAGTGCTGGCTTTCAGCACCCACTTCCTGTGAGTGAGAGAGGTTAGCAGGACCTGGGATGTGCATTTTAACTAACGCTGTGTTTGGAACAGTCCACTCGCTCATTCACTGCGCAGCCTTTGCTGTATAAAGAACTGACTGGGGAAAAACAAAGGAATGACACAAAGATTAATTACTGAGGATTAAAGCAGCACAGCAGCGTGACTGAAACAGCACACAGTGCACAGTGTAGCTTAAAGAGAGTGAAAACCTAATTTGATGAATTTTATAAAGCAGACCAGCAATAAAATAACAGCAAAGATACACTTTGGATTTTGGCTCATGTACCTCAGAGCGTATTTTTGGCCAAGCATCAGACCTGATTGGTTAACTTCAAATTGTTACACCAATAATAAACAAGCAGATGTATTCATAGATGTTAAGTGTCTCTATTTTATATTTTTACGTTTTCATGGTGGTAAATGACCGTAACAGAGTAATCACATTCCTGCAAAATTTCTGTCCAATAAGAGGTTTCACACTGATTCAGTGTGGAATCAATGGAACCAAATAAAAAGATGTAATACCACAAAAATTTCCATGAATAGGTTTCGGGAGACATATTATTATCATGGCATGAACTCAGCCAGTCGTTTTTTTACACCAACAGGTGTTGCTCCACCACTTTTGGAGGTGTGACGCCACTCTTGCTAGTATCTCAAAATACTTGCATTCTATGTCAAAAATATGTTATTTACATCTTATTTTCTTGAAATTGTCACTTAGTATCTCAAAATAATGATTTATTCTCTCAGTATTCTGACTTATTTTCAACAAGGTGAAGTGAAACTGTCATTATTTCGACATACAATGTCATAATTTTGACGTAATGCTGCCAGAAACACGGAAGAAACAGAGAAGGAATGTAAAACGATAGTGTTTAAAGAATAATGTTTAAAAAACAGTTTAAAAAGTCATGCATGTATTAAACTTGAATATTTATGTATGTTTTAGAAGTGTTAAGTTCAAAATGTTTACAAAAACTGAAAAACATGCAGTTAAGTCAGGGGTGTCCAGTCCTATCCACAAAGGGCCGGCGTGGCTGCAGGTTTTCACTCCAAACCAGCTGAAGCTCACCTGATTCTACTTGTTTACTCAGTTGGTCTTCAAACATTTCATCACGTTACCTCTTGCTTTGCTGGGGCGAAAACCTGCAGCCACACCGGCCCTTTGCAGGTAAGACTGGACACCTCTGAGTCACATGATTCCAAACTTTTGATTAATAGTGCAGGATTAACCACAGGAGGAAAGAAAAACATAGAAATGTTGAATGTACAGCAAAAGCTTTAATGAATAGTCAACAAATAATCTTGTTACAGGCCATATGAACGTCTTACTCATAACACATAAAACTCAGAGTTTTCAGTTCTGATTTGCTGGACTATATAATTTCTTCCCTCCACATTCTGCTTGTCATTTCATGATCTTTTCATTTTGTTTACAAAAGCAGAAAGACCCCAAAAACAACCATACCAAACAACCACCAGCAGGAGATTGCAAAGTGGCTTTCAGAGGAAGCACGAGATTCATCAGGTTAATGTAGCTTAAATAAACGTTCCAATGAATTAAGCCAGTTTTATGCATAGCAGAGGATCAGCTGAGCTGTCTGCTGACTGAAATCAGCTGATAGCAGCTGTTGATTTGAGATTGGGACCCGAGTTCGACTTCAGCTGAGTTCCAAAGTCTAGGCTGCATTTCTCGGCCGCTACGTCATAGCAGGCCGTTCCAAAGTGAAGCACCCTTCAAATACACCCTAGAAATGCAGCCTAGGTTCCGGATAATTTCAAGGATGCATCAGATGTTCCCTTCCAGGCTTTCGGTTACCCACAGTTCTCTGCACCAGCACCACGAAAATGACAGAAAATGAAGCCGTTGGAGCAGAGCTTGCTTTAAAATGTAAACTGTTAATGTATTTGAATTTGTCTTCGTTACCCTATAAAGTGTAAATTCACTGATTAATTAAAGAATTCGTCTATATATCATATTTTATTTAGACGTATTTGTATATGTGGTTTATTGGACTATGTTAGATCATCTCCTCCATTTCCGTGAAGAAATGAAAAAGCAACAAACTCAATGCAGCGGCTCCATTTTCTCACCAGCTCCCTCAGCGAATTTTGTGACGTCACCACGCAGCCTCGTTAGGACTGTTTCATCTGTGTGACCAATAGGCTACTAAGGAGGAGTCTTCATAGGACAGTCCTACTGAGGACCCACACTACCTCGGCTGCAGCCTCGGCTTTGGAACACAGCGTTTGTGACCTGTCTGAACCGACACTATGTGCAGTTTCATTCACTTTGTAAGTCTTTCATCATTCAGCGTATACTAGCAACGTTAATCAAATTTCTGCTAGTGTCCTGACAGGGATTCTAAGGTTATGTTACCACCAAGCCACCAACAGTACATGTACGTAAGCATATCATGGCAGCTGTAGCTAAAACATGATTAACTGATGCTTAAATAAATATTTAGAGTTAGGATTAATATACTTTTGTTTTGAAAGTTGCAGTTTTACAGCGAATTTTAAAGGATTAGAAGGTTAAAGCCTGTTAATGGTTAAGTTAAACGTAAAATGGACAGTCAGTGCTCAGCGGCTTTTATGGAACATTGTGAGAATTTTCAGGTAATGAAAGTCCACTTTCTTTGTCAGTTTTGGGAAAAAACACATTCAAAAAGTACTTTTAGAAAAACTATGGCTACTTAGTCAGAGCTGATGATTACCCGAGTTTGACTACCATACAATATATAACTGTGCCAGGATCTGCAGCACTGAGTTGAGCTCACACTAATCTTTTAATTCCATAAAAGTGTGGAGCTGGTGGGCATCTTTTCCTGTTCAGCAGCCAATTCAACTCACATGATTATCTACTGAGCCTCCTCAGACCTCATTTTCATACCAGCCCCCCAAATGAGTCAATGACCTGGATCAGTTGAGCGCAGAGAAAATGGCGCCCTGAAGCAGAACAGCTTACGCCATAACAGCGCTTATGGTAACATTCCACACTCGTGACGAAGGCCCTAATGCTCTCACAGCGGGTTTTGGTAATTACCCTAAGTGAAACCAGCTTGTGAGAACAGTTGACCCCAATATTGTGCCTCACGTTACTCAAGCTGTGTTTTGGCTCACAGTTATTGGACCTGACTTATAGACGACCTTACACTTAATGATGCTGTCTGACCAAACAAAAGGAACCTATAGACGGTAAAAATCTGATTTGCATAAAATTCCTGAAGGCCTCCATCCCAAAGCAGTCCAACAGATGTTCTCATCACCTACAGTATCTTACCGGATACATATTTTAATGACCCCCCAGACAGTCTTACCACTGCAGTCTGTTCACCACGGTATTGTAGCATTCACTGCTATTAAAGGAGACGCAAATAAATGCAGATAACGCAACATATAAACACGCCGAATCGCTCACCTCTCGTGTAATCAGTTGCAGCCTGAGGTAAGTTAGTCTAGTTTGTTGTTGAAGGAGTGGACATCAGTTAATGAGTTAAAGGGGAGAAAGAAAGTGAAAGGAAGCCAGGCTCTCGGGGTTAGCTGTTAGCTGTTAGCCTAGCATGTAGACTAGCCAGCTTTCTATGTGCACCGCCTACAGCGCCCCTCGCTGAGCCAGCTTACACATCACAAATAATATAAATGCAGTGGTGGACAGTAATGAAGTAAATGTAATTCGTTACTGTACTTAAGTTTTTCCATTTTGGGTGACTTTTTACTTTCACTCCACTACATTTCACAGTCAAATATCTCACTTTTTACTCCACTACATTATGAGAAATCTGTCCCTCCTTTTGGTTTATGTGTGAATAAAAACGTAACAAGTCAAACCGAAAGAAGCACAAAGTGAGAACACCAATCAGGGCACAGCGGTCACTTTGTTTTGAGTTTGTTTTGACCTGTTGGTCATACCGACCCAGTGCAGCACACGGTTCAACATCAGTGCAGCAGCGTAAAATTTTGGAAGAGTCTAATCAACATAAATGATGAACTAACCTAACTTTGTTACAAAAATGATAATAGGACATTAAAGTCATAATTAATCTTTTAGTGCTTTTACTTTTAATACTTAAGTACAATTGAAGGCAAATACTTTAGTACTTTTACTCAAGTGGAGGTCTAAAGGGAGGAACTTCTCCTTTTACTGGAGTAATATTTTACCTTGGGTATCTCTACTTTAACTTTTACACTGTGATATCAACCCATCAGGAAAACACTAAACACTGTTAGTGACTACTGAACACCAACAGGAACCAGCAGAAACATCTAATGGTTTCTGATTTTTTACAGCAGGGTAATCTGGGAAATTCTGTCTGCTGGGTTTACGTGCAAGCAAAGATCTAGAAAGATGCCCTTCAGAAATGTAATCAGTAAAATAGGCTCTATGAATGAAGCGTATTGGCATTAATGATGATGTCCAGTGTGTTTTCTAAAGTCCAGTGCTGCTCAGTGAATCTGCTCTTTAACTCACTCCTTTGTTCATGGGCTTGTAGAAGATGAACACGTGACAATCTTTAAAGAACTTATCTTTCTTCTTTCATGTTTTTTATGATTATCTCATTAATTGGAAGTAGAAGGGTATCTCTCAAAAGTAGCTCTCATGATCTCCGCAATAAGAGAAGAACAGCACCACCTTCTGGTAAAGAGCCGTTATAGGTAAAGAGCCGTTATTACCTGCACTGCATGTCCACATGTATGTAGACAATTGTTCGTCCTTTGTTCATCTGAAATCAAGGGTTTTAATAGGGGGTTTGTCCCTCTTTGCTGGAGTAACAGCCTCTACTCTTCTCAAAAGGCTTCAAACTAGATGTGGGAGCAATGCTGTGAAAATTGAGGTCAGCCACAAGAGCAGTAGTGAGGTCAGGTATTGATGTTGGATGATTAGGTCTGGATCACAAACAGCACTCTAACCCATCCCAAAGGTACTGAATGGAGCTCCATCACTCCAGAGAACAGCTCCACTGCTCCACAGCCCAGTGCTGGGAGCTTTATACTCCTTTGGTCAATGCTGGGCGTTGGGTATGTTGACGTTGGTGGCTCTAGAGCAACCTATACTATTGGTAGTGCTGTTTTAAGGCGACTATAAAAGCAGTGGGTGCACAGTTGAACGCCTGTGTTAGTATTAGAAGGTGTGTCTGGATACTTTTGGACACATAATGTAGTAACAGCTCCGAAAGTGAAGTGTGTATGAGCCCATTAACCATCTGCAATCAACCTGCCTGGAATTGTAGAGCAACAAAATGTGTTTTAATGTGCACCGATCAGGCATAACATTGTGACCACCTCCTTGTTTCTACGCTCATTGTCCATTTTATCAGCTTTACTATATAGGTGCACTTTTACCCTGTTCTTCAGTGGTCAGGACCCCCCTGGACCCTCACAGAGCAGGTACTATTTGGGTGGTGGGTCATTCTCAGCACTGCAGTAACACTGACGTGGTGGTGATGTGTTAGTGTGTGTTGCGCTGGTCTGAGTGGATCAGACACAGCAGTGCTGCTGGAGTGTTTAAACACCTCAGTGTCACTGCTGGACTGAGAATAGTCCACCAACCAAAAATATCCAGCCAACAGCGTCCTGTGGGCAGCGTCCTGTGACCACTGATGAAGGACTAGAGGATGACCAACACAAACTGTGCAGCAGCAGATGAGCTATCGTCTCTGACTTTACATCTACAAGGTGGACTGACAAGGTAGGAGTGTCTAATAGAGTGGACAGTGAGTGGACACAGTGTTTAAAAACTCCAGCAGCACTGCTGTGTCTGATCCACTCGCACCAGCACAACACACACTAACACACCACCACGCCAGTGTTACTGCAGTGCTGAGAATGATCCACCACCCAAATAGTACCTGCTCTGTGAGGGTCCAGGGGGGTCCTGACCTCTGAAGAACAGGGTAAAAGTGCACCTATGTAGTAAGTGGAACTGATAAAATGAGGATGACATGGTTTGGGCCCACTTGTTGCGTTAGAGGGAGGGGTCACTTCATATCATTCTGGAACATTTCTATCCTGATGGGAGTGGTCCATTCCCGGATGACAGGCCCCCACCCCCATCCACAAGACAGGAGGGGTCTCTGAATGGTTTGATCAGTATGAAAATGATGTAAATCATTTATCATGGCCTTTACAGTCACATGATCGCCACCCAGTTGGAACACCTATGGGAGGTTTTGGACCAGCGCTCTCCACCACCATCATCAAACCTCAGATAGAAGCAATATCTTTTGAAAGAATGATGTTCCACCCCTTCAGTACAGCAACAGAGACTTGTAGAAGATGCACTGAAGCCATTCTGCTGGCTTTGGTGGCCCAACACTGTACTAAAGCACTTTATGTTGTTTTTTCCTTGGATTTGTTGTTTCCAATCTGTATATTTATGTATATATTTGTGCATATTCTATATGTATTTTAAAAAAATTCTATTTATTTTTATTTTTTAAAATATTATATTCAGTGATGTGCAGCATACCACATCTATCAACATCACATTTACATGGTAAGATGGGCATCCAGCTACATTTCTTTATTTCAGGCAAAATGTTTATTTAGTTGATGCTTATTAACTAAAATTATTAACTTTTTTTAACACCTACTACTTCAGTTAGTTTTTGTGACAATGATAATAATATCCAATTTATGTTTTTAGTTTTATTTCAATGTGGAAAAATGTTTTTTCTTTAATAATTTATTTCAGAAAATAACAGCGTCACATCATAAATACCATGAATTAACCATATAACGTTTCACTAAGTCTTTTCTCCGTATATATTTCCTGTGAAATTCAATGTACACAGCTGAACTGTGAAGTTGTTGTTTTTAATTACATGTACATTTCATTGATCGTGATATACAGTACCAGTTATTTTGAAATAGTACATTAAAGGAAGCTGCATATTAACAATTTTGGCAAACATCTGGGCTGATATTCATGAATAAACAATGTATATAAGTCAGATCATCAAAAACAGAAGAAACAGATCTGAGATTAATCCTTGTGGATTCTTTCTGAAGACCTTGGCATTTTTTTAAAATGATATACCTCATTTCATCATCAATCACCTGAACCCATTCATCTGTGATGGCTCAGGTTCTGAGGATGACCTTATCTCGTTAACATATACTCTCTCAGAGACTCGGAATTCTCCATCCTGCTCAGTTCCTGCTGGCTGGGCTTCAGATGCCCCTAAATCAGGTTCAGATCTGTCTCCTCCTGGATCGTCGGTTGCCAGCGTGGTCGATCCAGGTGTATGTGGTCTTGGGGTTTCACTTATTGGTGAGGGTGCCCTGGGGGCACTTCTCAGCACTGGTGTATCATGGACAGAAACATCTCTCTGATCCACACACACACTGAACACGATACTGTCTGCTGCAGGAGATGGAGAGGCACAACCTCGGAGTCCATCAGGCTTTGCTTTGTGAACATTTGGTCCATCAGCATCTGTTGCCACACTGGTTCCTGTTTCTGCCACCAAACCGTTGTGCCTCTGCTCATCCAGCGCTTTTTCGATCAAGCATCGGTGTATCTGCGGGAGAAAGGTACTCATGAGAAACCTTTTTCAGATGTAAAGTACCTCATGGATCCACTCACTCGCTTACATACGGTTAGCATCCTCAAGATTCTCCACAAGGGGGAGCTATGAGCATTTAAATAGCATTTGTGAATGTCACTGAACTTGAGGAAACTGGCACTAAACAGCACCAGCAGATCTAATAAATGCACATACACTGATCAGGCGCAACATTCTGACCACCTCCTTGTTTCTACGCTCATTGTCCATTTTATCAGCTCCATTTGGGTGGTGGGTCATTCTCAGCACTGCAGTAACACTGACGTGGAGGTGGTGTGTTAGTGTGTGTTGCGCTGGTCTGAGTGGATCAGACACAGCAGTGCTACTGGAGTTTTTAAACACCTCAGTGTCACTGCTGGACTGAGAATAGTCCACCAACCAAAAATATCCAGCCAACAGCATCCTGTGGGCAGCGTCCTGTGACCACTGATGAAGGACTAGAGGATGACCAACACAAACTGTGCAGCAGTAGATGAGCTATCGTCTCACTGACCACTGAAGAATAGGGTAAAAGGGGGCTAACAAAGTATCAGAGAAACAGATGGACTACAGTCTGTAACTGTAGAACTACAAAGTGCACCTATATAGTAAGTGGAGCTGATAAAATGGACAATGAAATATCATGTATCATGTGAGCTGAGCTATAAAGAAATGTAAAATATTTATTTTTCTTTGGTTTTGATACACTCGATCTTGGTCTTGGTCTTCATTTGGTCTTAATAAGGCTTAACAATAGCATTCGCTTCATTGTTAGTGAGGTCAGGTACTGATCCTATTCACTATTAATGGGGAGCCACTTTATTGGTAGTTATAGGCTTGATGAGTTAATTACGAATCTATTGGCTTGATAAGCCTTAATAATGACATGATAATGAACAGCTAAAATGCAAAACATTATGATGTACAATACACAAATAAAATAGAAGTGCTGTGAATGCTTATTTCACCCTGGTCACTACTTAATAATGTAGTAATAAGCAACCAGTTATTTACCAACTACAGACTTGTTAAGGCCTAATAAGTGCACTGCAAGGTCAGTCTAACCCCCAAACTAAAGTGTGATAAAAAAAGCAGCAGGGATGTAAGAGTTCTGCTTTGCATCACTCTGTGTATCTTTGTCAGATTAGAAAAGTAAAACTTGATGATCTGATGTTAGTTACCTGTCCTGTGGGTCCTCCTGTCGTGATGTTTTCTAGCTCCTGAGTTATGAGTTTGCTGATCACCTGAAAGAGGCATTATGATATAATTAAACATTATATGTTGAGCGTTCATATTTAAATTTTGTTATTCTTTAGATATTCCATTATTCTGTGTTCAGCCGAGCTGAAAATGTGGAGCGACTGTCAATTCGTTTCCTTTACCTCTGAGCCTCAAGCATCGCGAGAGAGCCACCGATATCGTCAGCACAAATATGAACACAGAGGCAGCAGTACCCCACCACGACCTCCGACAAACGTTTTCATCTGCATCTGTAAACAGACAAATATATATATATTTTGGTCATAAACACGTATTATGCAACAGTTAGTTCCAGCCACGTAAGCTGATTGGTTGAGAAGCGTTCTAACTGTGCTGTTATTTCACCATAAACACTGTATCACTCCGCTGAGACGCCATTACTAAGCAACGACTCTGACAGCTGTAGGAGACGCTCAAGACATTTGAACGTTTTTACATCTTACTTTGCCACAAACAGAAAATGGACACTTTTAAGATCACATTTGACTTCACACCTTTGATTTTTTTCCAGTAAATATAAAAGCAACAGAACACTCGAGGAGTGTGTATCACGAAATAACATCACGGCTGTGATTTGGTCGCCGTAGATCATCACAGCCGTGATGTTATTGGCGATAACACGCTCCTCGAGTGTTCTATTGCTTTTATACAACAGTTAAATAAATACAGTAATAAATTAATAAACTGGGCCGTGAACGCGGCGTTTAATATGTTTTAATGTTCGCAGTTCCTTCACCAAATTATAGTTCCTTAACGAGCAGCTTGTTGCTACGTCAGAGTAACAAGCTCCGCCCACTCGCTGCTCAGCCGGCAGTTCGTTCTCCAGCTCCTTACACTAAATTCCCAAACTGTCATCACCACTGAGCAGCTTTTCAGTCGGCAGCTGTGACAGAAGAACAGCTAAACAACCTGGAATCAGCCAGAAATGAACCCGATACCATTCACCAAACGTGTAGCCTGATCTTCAGAGTCTGACCAAATCAGACTGAGCCATAAAACTGCCGCAATAACAAGTTTAGCTCAGTTTTGTCAGTTTTTGCCAGATCAGTATTAATGTTGTTTTGTTCCAGCCAGTCTGTAAAGCATCTTACAGCCCATTTAGTTTGGCGAATGGTGTTGGGTTCATTTCTGGCTGATTCCAGGTTGTTCAGCTGTTCTTCTGTCACAGCTGCCGACTGAAAAGCTGCTCAGTGGTGATGACAGTTTGGGAATTTAGTGTAAGGAGCTGGAGAACGAACTGCCGGCTGTGCAGCGAGTGGGCGGAGCTCGTTACTCTGACGTAGCAACGAGCTGCTCGTTAAGGAACTCTAATTTGGTGAAGGAACTGCGAACATTAAAACATATTAAACGCCGCGTTCACGGCCCAGTTTATTAATTTATTACTGTATTTATTTAACTGTTGTATAAAAGCAATAGAACACTCGAGGAGCGTGTTATCGCCAATAACATCACGGCTGTGATGATCTACGGCGACCAAATCACAGCCGTGATGTTATTTCGTGATAACACATTCCTCGAGTGTTCTATTGCTTTTATATTTACTGGAAAAAAATCCAAGGAGTGAAGAACATTAGGGTGGAATTTTGTAGATGACACTGTGCATCATAGTCATGGGAAAATTGGTAAACTTGGCCTTTTAATTAACTCTCCTTACTAATTAGTGGCATCTTTAACATGTCAGTGGACTTTTAGTGTAAAGAAAATGACTTAACAAAGCCCGACAAATGATATTATCAGTACACGTGTTTTTACACGTACTATACCTGTCACCCGAACTGTGACGTTGACCCGGGTTTGGACCTGGTGCTTCATCTGGAAGCTTGAGAAGGTGCAGGTGTAGACCCCAGTGTGGCTCAAGCTGTCAGGGCTCAGTAGACTGAGGGAGCCGTTCCCCATGTGGACCTGTTCTATGTCCATATCAGCTCTATTTTCCCAAGGGTTAGACATCTTCCGGGTCCGACTGTCATAGGTGAAGATGATGATGGGGTCATTGGTTCTGATGAAGGTCCAGGTGAGAGTGAAGTTGTGGCGAGGCTGCGGTACCATGCAGGGGATGAGCAGTGCGGACCCCTCCTCCGCGAATAACTCATCTGAGAAAAACATGTTTATGATCAGTTTAGCTTAGAGCTACTTAAAGGAAAGGTTCAGTGATAATCAGCAGCAATTCGAGGACTGCAAATCAATAATGGGGTCACCGTTGGGTGGCCAAGGCAACTCTAGGGGTCCTAAATCCATAATCCCATATAACCCCAAAAAAGCTTTTGGTGTCCAAAACTTTTTGGATACAACAAATGATGAGAAATGACCCAGAAAACAGCCCGATTCCATTTCCTCCTTTTTATTGGAACAAAACTTTGATATTAAATGAATAAATTCAACTGAAGCATATTTTTAAACACACAGCATAGAGGAACAGTAGGGAAAACACTGGAGGGCAATATTTCGACTAGTGAAGTGAAGTTAGCTTCTTATTCAGATTTTAACTCTTACAAACCCAGGATAATTTTACACAACTGTTTTTTGTATGTTGATCTATCACAGCTGTCACACTGTCACACTTGCCATATGTTCATGAGAGTAGTTACTCAGAAATGTCATTATTTGACTTGTAAATGCTGACAGAATTTTGATATCTTCATGAATTTTGCTATTTTTTGATCAAAAATATACTTGGCGCCCACACACTGATCAAGCATAACATTATGACTTTGTTTCTACGCTCATTGTCCATTTTATCAGCTCCACTTACTATATAGGTGCACTTTGTAGTTCTACAGTTACAGACTGTAGTCCATCTGTTTCTCTGATACTTTGTTAGCCCCCTTTTACCCTGTTCTTCAGTGGTCGGGACCCTCATGGACCCTCACAGAGCAGGTACTATTTGGGTGGTGGATCATTCTCAGCACTGCAGTAACACTGACGTGGTGGTGGTGTGTTAGTGTGTGTTGCGCTGGTCTGAGTGGATCAGACACAGCAGTGCTGCTGGAGTTTTTAAAAATGGTGTCCACTCACTGTCCACTCTATTAGACACTCCTACCTTGTTAGTCCACCTTGTAGATGTAAAGTCAGAGACGATAGCTCATCTGCTGCTGCTCAGTTTGTGTTGGTCATCCTCTAGTCCTTCATCAGTGGTCACAGAACGCTGCCCACAGGACGCTGTTGGTTGGATATTTTTGGTTGGTGGGCTATTCTCAGTCCAGCAGTGACACTGGGGTGTTTAAAAACTCCAGCAGCTCTGCTGTGTCTGATCCACTCAGACCAGCGCAACACACACTAACACACCACCTCCACGTCAGTGTTACTGCAGTGCTGAGAATGACCCACCACCCAAATAGTACCTGCTCTGTGAGGGTCCATGGGGGTCCTGACCACTGAAGAACAGGGTAAAAGGGGGCTAACAAAGTATCAGAGAAACAGATGGACTACAGTCTGTAACTGTAGAACTACAAAGTGCACCTATATAGTAAGTGGAGCTGATAAAATGGTTGGAGGAGGTGGTCAGAATGTTATGCCTGACCGATGTATGTCTTGGGTTTTGCTGTTTCTGTACGTTGGTTCATCATCTCACACAATGCCTTGTGCAAATACCTTGTCGTTTCACTGATGCCGTCCACACCTGGCTCCCGTCGGCTGAGACCACAGAGCAGAAAGTAGGCATACTGGGAGATGTTACCCAGAACGTTGATGGTGCTCTCGATGGTGAACAGGCCTTTTGAGTCGGCAGTGTTGCGGGTGTAGTTCTGGAGGCTGGCTGGGTCGGTTGGTGGTTCAGTGGACCAGAACAGGTGAGGTGCAGGGTAGATGTTCTGGGCCAGACAGGTGACCTTTTCTTCAGTCAGCTCAATCTTTACCAGTTGGATCAGAGCTGGAATGAGGAATGATTTATTGCTTTGGCCACAGGTCAGAGATGATTACTGGCAGGCTTGGCTTCACCATCACCGCACCTGTCCAAATTAAGCTTTACCTCTGCTAATACATCACGTGAGTCGATGACTGCACTGCTGATTTCTTTTTCTTTTTCTGAAGTTACCGATCAGCCTATGAAGATAGTTATTTTACACTATTAAGTTGAAGTAATAAGCCGTAACAGGCTGTGTATTGCAGAGATTTTGCCATGGTGACGATATGGCATATAGTACCAGGCAAAAGTCCAAACTCTCCATTTGTTTCACTTTCCAACAATATGGAATCAAAATGTTTTTCAAGAGATATTTCAGGAGATACAACCAGGCAAGACCTGATAGACACCAAAACTGTCACCATCAAGTAAAGAATACCTCTGTTCTTTGAGAGAGAGGAGAAAATAAGCTCCACTTTCACTTCAGATCTAAAAAAATCCACAAGTGTTTCTCTCTGTCCTTCAGAAGACAGTTCAACGATATGAGTGTGAACGGATGTGGAGCGTTTAAGAAGCCCTTACTGAGAAAAGAAAATAGACAAATAAGAAAATCAAATGAAGAAGCTGCTGTTGTTCTCAGAGCAACGGACTGACCACCCCAGAGCCCAGATCTCAGCATCACTAAATGTGTTTGGGTTGGATTTTGGCCAAAAAAAGCAACCAAAGACTGAACTTCGGACGTGTGGAAAAATACCTGTGCAGATTTCTCTGAAAACACAAGCCTCCCAGAAAGAGTGGAAACTGTAAATGAGGTCAAGTCTGGACAGTAAAAATGAAAACGTATATTATATCTAATTGTTGAGGTTTCTGTGTAATTTTCTGTTAAATATATGTTTTCTGCTTTTTTTCCTGACTCTGAAAATGAATAACTTCACCTTAATTACCGTTTTAATGGGAAATTAAATAAATGAGATTGTTAGCAGTTGATTACTTGGCACATTAATGCAGATTTCAGTTGATGTGTGCAGTCATATGTGGGCAAATCAATATTAAAAAACAGATCTAATTGGCTGAGCCATGTTCTGAGCCATGTGTCAGGCTCCAGTCCTCGAGGGCCACAACACTGCAGACTTCAGCTCACTGCCTCATCAAACACACCTGATTCAGCTCATCAGCTAATTAGGCCTTCATGAACCGCATTCAGAGCGTTAGAAGAGGGCAAACGCTGATCTCCACAGCACGTCAGCCTGGAAGGTCCCCAGTTTGACATGCCTGGTCTAAGCTGTTGTGAATTACCTAAGACCACCTCCCAACAACTGAATTCTGTGTTACTGCGACAAAAATCTTTGTACTGTTAATGAAATAATCGATTGTAACAAAAACTACTTATAAAGTAAAGGTTTTTGCATTAAACGCTGCTATATTATTGTAACATCCGTTCACTCTTTGTCCTGGTCTTTCTGTGTGTTTTGCCTTTTTCTTGGTTTCCTAGTGCTGTGTGTTTTTGTTTATCTGCCATGTGCTTTTGTTTTCTTTTGACATGTGCTTTTGTTGTCATGTTGGCTCCTCCCCTGTCCTGCCCTGTCTTTACCTGTTCTTTGTTTCCCTGCCCCGCCCTCTTATTGGTCTCAGGTGTTTCTCGTTTTCTGTTGGTATTTATACCCCTGTGTTTGCGCAGTCCCTTTGTCTTGCACTGTGTTGCTGTTGCCTGTTTCTCTGGTTTTTGTTTCTTGTTTAGTTCTGTTTACTTTGTTTGGTCTTGTCTTGGACACCTCTGCTACTGTGTTTTTGGACCTGCCCCAATGCCTTCTACGTTACAGAACGCAAGACCCAACAAGGATGCAGCGAGTCTTGTTCTCCCCCAAGAGGGAGAACTTAAATATCTGGAAGAATTACTCTCTGCTCTCTCAGTCTGGGGAATCTCTTCTCCTTCCTTTGTTGATGGCTACCCCTAGTGAGCATGATGGTGAAGACAGGGCAGGACAGGGGAGGAGCCAACATGACAACAAAAGCACATGTCAGATAAACAAAAACACACAGCACTAGGAAACCAAGAAAAAGGCAAAAACACAGAAAGGCCAGGACAAAGAGTGAACGGATGTTACAATTATAAAGTAATAAGCCACTCGAGGCTGTGGGTTACTGTGATTTCATCACGGGGAAGGGTGTTCTTTAGCACGACTCTCTTCCCCGTGATAAAATCGCAGTAACTCACTGCCTCGAGTGGCTTATTACTTTTATAAAACGGCAGCCGAGATTAAATATATTAAAATACACAATGTTTCAGGTAATTATTGAAGTTATTATTAATAATAATCGACATAAGTATTCTGCTGAGAAATGTAGTTTCTTTAGAGTACGGTATCGTCGCTAAGCAACGATTGATCGCTGAATGAGGAGGAGAACGTTCGGTCGCCAGTCACATGATATCACAGAACTGTTTAATGCAAAAACTTTCAGTTTCTAAAAACTATTTTGGTCACCAAATCACCACCGCGAGTCTTCTGCCAGTCTGACGACGCCACTTTTCTCACACTGGGGCTGAATCTCAAACGGCAGTGCAGTATTTGACAGCAGAAGCTAGAGTGTCTAAATTTAATATTGCACAGCGCACTATTTAGGGAGTATGGAGCCGTTTGGGACTCAGCCTGGCTTTGATGTGACTTCTGACTGAAACGTGGACATTTAAAGCGTGTGAGACAATCAGGTGACATTCTTTAGTCTTTATATTGCCGTTTTAGTGAATCTTATCGTGAGCACTTTAATTCAAGCCCTGTGATATTAATGTTGGAGCTGTTTAGCATGTTTGCTATCTTTTAGCCTGTTAGCTGGCTGACCAGCCTAATTCTAGATAAGAAAATAAGCTGTCAGCCCCTCAGTTAAACAGAACCGGGTTCTGACTTCATCAGTGCACTCGGTGCTCCATGTGAGCAGCATTAGAGTCAAAGATTATTCCATTAACAGCAGAAGGGTTTTTTGTGCCGTGGTGCAAATGACAAAAAGGTAAAAAGTTAATGAAATGACTGCACTGTAAAATGATGGACAACTGAACAGAACAGTCCTCTTACAACAAGCCATGGTTGTTTTGCAACAATGTACTGTTTGTTTTCATAAATGTTTTGCCAAAAAATTATTAATAATAACTGTGTAGTTTATCACATATTATGCAGTAAAGGGAGGATTTAGGCACTCTGTTTCACATTGTGCCTAATAAAACAATTACATGTGATTAAATCACTGTAACACATGGCCTCTAGTGGCTCATCGCTTTAATATATACACACATGACTGAATTCTGTATGAAAGCACCGTTAGAAACCATTATATTGCTTGGCATCCACTGCCACCAACTACACTGCTTACTGGAAGAATTGTTTATTGTGATCATTAACAATAACAACAAATTATTCACTGAAAACTGGTGTGTTTAATTCTCTCATGTTTTACTGCTTCAATTTAGAACAGCCAATCAGTTTTTACACCCAAAACTATCCAATCTGTAATCAAAGCTGTGTCAGCAAACTAACCTTTCACACCTAGATTCACAAAAGTCTCCTGGTTGCCTTTCCTGGTGCTGGTGTAGCATTTGTAGCGCCCTCTGTCCTGGACCTTCACCTTGCGTAACACCAGAGATGCGTTGCCCTGAGCGATCTGGGAGTTGAACAGGCACGTCCGTCCGCTGAAGTGTTTGTTCTGGAGGCCGAACTGGTCTTTGTTGTAGTAGTAACTGTGCACAGGTATCTGCTGTTTGTACCAGTGGATCACCACAGCACTGGTGGGCCTGAAACTGCAGGGCAGGATGCAGTCCTCATGGAACAGGCAGGTCACATGAGCATCTACAGGGGATGGAGAAGCAAGAGTGAGAAGACAGACATGAACTGCGCCATGTGAATTATCTCATCATAGGTGAACCGCAAGATGTGCAGCCATTACACCCCACCTATGAGGCTCGACTGCGTCTCCGGTGACCACATGTGGTCAGATTTTATAACAGCAGGAAGGGGACAGTGCACATTTATGACATTTCGTCTATTTGTTGACAGACGAAAATGTGCCATGAGTGTTTTTGTGTGAGTACATGTATGGGCTGTTACATTAGTTTAGATCTAGCATTTAAACAGGGAAGGACAGACGAGACACACGCTACATAAAGTGGACAACACAGTTGATTGGCCGGGCCTTTAATGTTGTTTTGGATGCGTCAGAATGCTTTTGTGTTCACGCTACAAAAGTTAAGTCGTCATACGCACTCTTGACCACTTCTGATGGTTGGATCACGTGTCCGAGACAGACTGGACCTCGTTCACACCTGTATTGATTGCTGTCCACTTACGATAGAATCGTCCAAGGCCCAATCCCATTTCACTCCCTCGCCCCTACCACTTAACCCTTAGCCCTGTGTTTTGCACGTTCACGTCTAGGGGTAGGGTGTCCCAATGTTTGTTGAGATAGAGGGGGAGGGTGAAGTGTTGGGGCTACATGACCCTCCAAACGGAGGTTTTTCAGAGACTCCAAACAGAGAGATATGAGAAAAAAAGAAAATCCAGCGAGACGGAGAACAAGAGACCAAAGAAACACACAAATGTGAGAATTTCCTCCTTTAAAACATTGATAACCACTGTATTATCTTAGTTTAATGTTGTTTCAGTGTATTATGGTTGTTTTCTTCATAACAAGCATAAAAACATCTCGGTAGCTAGCCAGGTAATTTCCCCATTCCACCTTAAACAGTCCAGCAGTTCTGACGCCTGAAGCACCAGAATGTAACTGCTGCACCATTTAAGGTGGAACGGGAAAATTTGAACAAGAATCTGGTGAATATCTGACTTCAGCTTCATATCACTGAAGAATTAGGGGTGGTGATAATAAATAATTGCCCCCCTCTTTGAAGGCATATGATGCCCTAAATGTAACTAAAGCCCAGCAGTGAGGAGCTGAACTTTACCCTCCTCTGCTGTCACTGCAGACTGGCAGGGTCACCTACAGAGCAGCACTAGTAGCCGTTAATGAAGTAAAGCTCTTTTTTTTTTTTAATTTGAGGGTTGACCCATTTTGTAGGGCCAGATTTCAACCACTACCCTGTAACTCAGTTCCAAGGGGTTAGGGTGACACTCGAAAACAAGAGGTAGGGGTAAAAATAAGAAATGGGACTGGCCCCAAGACAGGGCTCGAGTAACTGTGTTTCTCCTGCTATACACACAGCATTGCCTTCAGGCAAAATAGCTTTTTCAAAAATCCTCACATTTTCGTCTTCATTTCTTACTCTTACCTCCCTTTTCTTATAATGTATATGCCACACTGACTTAACCAAGGCTCGCTAGTGAGAAAAAGAAAACTGTGGCTTCTTTTATTGTCTGTAAATATTGTGTACCCTGCATAAGTGTCATGATATCTTTTTGCAATATAATATCACTCAAATATATCCCTGGCCAGTAGATGGCTCTGTAGATGGGTTGACTGATCACATTACATGCAATGTGGCCCTCCTGGAATTGTCCTGGTCCTTCCGAAGGCCAGTTCATCTCTGGCCTGTACACCGAAGTTTCATGTTATAATGCCTTGTCATAATGGCGGTCACTTACTATCTTCAAAGGAAAACCAAGCTCATTACATACAACACCATTATTGGTATATTAAGAAGAGATTTAGATTAAGCATAGCAATTTTAACAACTGGAGCTGACAGGAGAAAAAAGTAAAAGGCAACTATGTGATGTGTTTTATATTGTCGTTAAATTAGATGAATATAAATAAAATGTATGTTAAATAAAAGGATAAACTACACCAGGCTTAGCTCTGCCTTTGCTACACTCCCTCACTCTAATGCACGCCAGCCCCTCTCTGTTTCTCCAAAACGCCTGAGAATGTTTCCATATTAGTCACATTCATCTGTTTTGGTGTAATCTTTTCAAAAGCAAGAACAGATGTTATGCTTTTTAACCGCTGTGATAGAATGGTACTTTTCCTTCCATGCATGGGCAATTATGCAATAACATTCATTCTTAGTCATCCTTAAAATCCTCTGTGAATACATCTTCCTCTGAGACATTGTGTAGCATCCTTTCATGGTAGCCTCACAAGAGCGTTAGAGGATTCACACATACAATGGAAAGTACTGGTGACGTCGGCATCTAATGCAGGGATCAGGAGACATTTAAATGGCGTGTAGTGTGTAATGTGTAGCCTACTGATCAGTTTATATGGCAAAGGTTTTAAAGGAGTTTTAAAATGTTTAACATTTCTGCACAATGCATGGTTAAGATGTAAACAGTGTCATTCAGAGTGGTTTGATGTTAAATGCTGTGTTCTAGCCTCGCCAAGTCAGAACTGTTCACAATGGTACTGATGGGAACCAGACATCTGAAGAGTTTAATGCCTCTTCAAGCTCCTCACAGAATGTTATTACATTGAATCGTCATGAATACACAGCCTGATGCCTGAGACATTGTTTATGATAGTTTTGAGAACAGCTTTTGGCCAAAAATGTATATTTTTAAAATATGGATTAAGGATAAAAATTCACACGTCACATGTAGGTCCACTGGTTGTTTTGGACAGTAAATAAATCTTTTGTTCAGTAAATTAGAGAAGGAAGTTGGTGGATTGAGAGTGACTGACTGAAAAATATACAGAAAGTTACTCAAACTGACATTTGGAGTATATCCAATGCAGACTGAGTCACTATATTAGTAGTAATGTACAGAGGTGAGATATAATGACAAATAAATGTTAAAATACGTATTCAGAAACTAAGTATCTGTACTCCATACAAGTTTTTGTAAATACAGTATTCAGAATACAGTTACCTTTTATATATATATATATATATATATATATATATATATATATATATATAGATACACACACACACACACACCACACACACCACACACACACACGCACACACATATGTATGTACAGGAGAAGGAAAAAAACTACTTTACTTTTAATGTAAGTCTATGGAACCAGACTTTTTTCCAAGTCATTTTGGGCCGTTTCTTTTGGTCCATTCATCATGAAATTTACATGCATTGTAAAGGTCAACAGGCATTTTCAACCTATGTCAAAAACTGAAAAATGACAAAAATGTTGTTTATATATTGGAGAATACTTTAAGCCAATAAATTTACTTTTTACCCACTACATTTTAAAAGAAATATCATCAGTGCTTGTTTATGAACTATTTTAAAATCAATGCAGGCAGAGTAAACAGGGTCCCCAAAAAAATACCCCTAAAAATGACTTCCTCACAAAACCTGCTAGACTGATAAACGAACCCGATGATCAGTTATTAATCTCAGTGTGACTGAGCTCTTTTGAGGAATGATCTCTGTATAACCCAATAATTTAGATGTTAACAAAGTCATTCAGAGTGGTTTGATGTGTGTATTGTAGAGGAACTTACTGACTCGGATTTCTTTAAATGGTGCTGATAAGAACCAGAGAACATGATATATACAACACAATTATATGAATACAGCATTTTATTTACAGTTTAAAACGACTAGAAAACCTACATGGTCTTCTGTGTTATGTAGTAACACACGTAGTTGATGCAGGTCCAATAACAGTGAATAGTAACTGTAGTCTGAATAAGGTGTTTTTGAGGAATACTTTGCCTCACAATATCATTCATGTACGACTCTACCATGAATGTACTTTGAAAATATGTTTTAGGCCAAAAGCTTATTTCAGAACTATTGTAAAACAATGTCTCAGGCACAGGCAACATATTCATATTTAAACACTTCAGACATCTGGTTCCTATCACAATCACTGTGAACTCTGACTCAGGTTCTCTAGAATGGAGCACTGCACATGAAACCACTTTGAATTACTTTGTTTACATCTTAACAGTTTGATTATGCAGAAATTTTTGATATTTGTGGAATTCTCCTCTAATGGCTGAAGAATGTGGATGCAACAAAGGGCATCATAGCTCCTCTGCAGCTCCTTTTGCTGCATGCCAAAGTGTAAACTGATAAAGTGTGTAGCAGCTGGCAGCACCTCACGTCCCCCTTTTGTTCGATAAGCTCAGCTTAACTGCCCAAGTCTGATCTGCCTATTCAATTTCCCTCCGGACTGGACGAGGATAAATGAGTAACAGGGTGTGATTGTGTCCTCACACCCTGGGCATTAATCTGAGACTAATGGAGTTTCCTACAACACCTGCTCCACTGAGCCGTGACTCCGTCTCAATCCGCTACTACAGAAGTCTGACTTTGGAAAGCTCAGAATGAAAGAAATATTAAAAAGTCTTACATTTTCACTAAATTTGGCAAATCCAAATGGGCCTTTTTGTGCTCCTTCAGGCTGAAATAGAACATTTCCAGTTCTAAAATTGGTCTAATTAGGGGTCCAAGCACCAAAAGTTGCTAGAACTCTATTGCTCTTTTTTTTTTTTTGCTTGTTTGTTAAAGAGTAAACATCTTACCTTTTGGTGGATGCGTTATAGATAAGCAGGCCCTCAGAAAGATCAGCAGGAAAGCAGCAGCAGGTGTCTTTGCAAGCATCATGGCTGCGCGACTGTTACACTGTTACTCAGGCATCTACCTTCATTCACTCCTCCACTCTCACCTTCCTTATTCTCTATTTTTTCTCTCAGTTTTCTGTTCTATTATTCTCTAACTCTCTCTGTTTTTCATTTCATTCTCTCTCTCTTTCTGCGTGTTATGTTCTTTCTCTGTGCCCCTCTCTCTCTCTCTCTCTCTCTCTCTTTCCCTCTCTCTCTCTCGCTGCTTCTCCCGGTCTATGTTCGTGAGAAAGGCAGAGAGAGAGAGACCCTTGTGGACACATCAATTAAGTCTGTAAAACTTTAACCTGGGCGTGCATGAGTGGACATAAGGAGAGTAGGCCTCTGTCCAGGCCATGTAACTAACACCATAAAGAAAAGCAATTACAGAGTGGACAAGTGCAGGCGTCTGTTATATTTTTGTACTTGTGCATTTTGTCCTTGTCCCGTGGTATAATGATTGTACCTGTGCTCTAAAACAAATCGACTGAAAGCTAGAACGTAGGTGCCTGGAAATATTCCCAGTTGCATGAAAGGAATTTTCAGAAACTGAAATCCAAAGTGTATATAAGGAAAGCCTGGGTTCATAAGAGCCCGACCATAGAGGACTTGTTGTCTTCAGTAAGTGTCAGAAATATCGTGTTTCTGAGTTGAGCATGCGTAATCACCATCACGACCACGGCACATTTACTTGTGGGAAACTCCGATTTTTGGATAAGCCCCAAGTTTCCAAGTTGGGACAGCACGTCAGCAAATAAGCAGTGTTAGCCGCTGATAGTTGTATTGTAAGCTGGGTGTATTACTGTGATTTAGCAGGCATACATGAACACCAGGCTGAAATCACCCGAATATAAATGTGAATGTAAGCGCATGATATGTGATGTTTTTTAACTGGATGAAATTATTACTCATCTCATAAGCATCCCCTGCTGTCCATTTTGTGGCAGAATAACAGAACACAAAGGTAAACAAAAAGAATTATTCTCAGTACTTTTGTGTTATTTCTGACCAAAACCA
Organism: Colossoma macropomum; assembly: GCF_904425465.1. Taxonomy (NCBI): domain Eukaryota; kingdom Metazoa; phylum Chordata; class Actinopteri; order Characiformes; family Serrasalmidae; genus Colossoma; species Colossoma macropomum. Next base: position 29,326,669 of record NW_023494804.1, read on the forward strand.
CTCGAGCACAAACCAAGTTGTACTTGGAACCAAAGTTGTAAAGAAGGAATTTTTGAGGAGGACAGCATTATTACAGCTCCTGAGACTGCAGTAACACTGACGTGGTGGTGGTGTGTTAGTGTGTGTTGCGCTGGTACGAGTGGATCAGACACAGCAGTGCTGCTGGAGTTTTTAAACACCTCAGTGTCACTGCTGGACTGAGAATAGCCCACCAACCAAAAATATCCAGCCAACAGCGTCCTGTGGGCAGCGTCATGTGACCACTGATGAAGGACTAGAGGATGACCAACACAAACTGTGGAGCAGCAAATGAGCTATCCTCTCTGACTTTACATCTACAAGGTGGACCGACTAGGTAGGAGTGTCTAATAGAGTGGACAGTGAGTGGACACAGTGTTTAAAAACTCCAGCAGCACTGCTGTGTCTGATCCACTCGTACCAGCACAACACACACTAACACACCACCACCACTACTTCAGTGTTACTGCAGTGCTGAGAATGATCCACCACCCAAATAGTACCTGCTCTGTGAGGGTCCATGGGGGTCCTGACCACTGAAGAACAGGGTAAAAGGGGGCTAACAAAGTATCAGAGAAACAGATGGACTACAGTCTGTAACTGTAGAACTACAAAGTGCACCTATATAGTAAGTGGAGCTGATAAAATGGACAATGAGCGTAGAAACAAGGAGGTGGTCAGAATGTTACGCCTGATCGGTGTATATATATATATATATATATATATAATATATATATATATATATATATATAGTAGTGTGTTTAAGAAATGCTTCTGACATGTTAGTTTGGGTTATATGTTCTTCAGCATTTCTTCACAGGGTTGTTCTGCCTAGGAACTTGGCCGGCCTGAGGGGATATGTGTTGTGAGCAGAGAGAGCTGAGAGAGTGAGACGTGAGCAGAGTAGCAAATGAGCTGTTAGTAAAAAGAAAATGCTTATGTACAGCGTAGCTTTCGCCACCACACAACAAAAACTGTGTCTCTTTTAATTGCGATGAAGGCTACAATATATAGAAACAAAGCTGCAGAAGCATCTCATCTGCTGCAATAACACAGCATGTAATTTTATTTTAGGAAAATAATCACACTACACAATCACATCATTCCACTGTCTAAAAACAGACGTTGTCTTTTTTTCACACTTTCTTCTTTCCAGTTGTTGTAGTTTTAGCACTGTTCGGTCAGTGGGGGTTCAGTGCATTCACTGCTCTACCTCAAATTCACCTACAACCACAGCCATTGGCTCATGAGTCATTGAATGCCATCATTTTTATTGGTTCCCTATGGAAAAATCTGCATAAATTAAGGCACGCCTCATGTAAATGAGATGTAACATGTGTGTTACCTACACACTGCATACCTATACAGGTCAATGAGGCGAAAAGGGGTACAGTTCAAGTCTTGCATCCACCCCTTCACCCCACCCCCATCTGCCAGGGCAACTGCAGCAGCCTGTGCTGAAAGGCTGGGAAGCAGACGAAACAGACACAAAACAAAACAGTTCTTTCTTAAAATCAGCTCGCCTGAAAAATGTGAGAGCATTCCTAGAAATATTTTGACATGACAGCTCCATGAATCTTCTCTGATTTTACGACCTGAAGCTGATTCATCATTTGCACTTAAGTCTCTGTTTGTTTCCATGTCGTATGAAGGTTTTATGAATCAGACACAAAGTAGTTTTTATATTTATGTCATGTTATGTCAAAAGTGGTCCAATCTATACTACAGCCATCCATGGCCAGGAGTCCAAAAGAGTGCAGTTGGCCTCTTTGGGAGGACAGGATGGTCCTATCTCTCCCCCCATCACTCAGCGCAGTGCTATCCAGCACAGGTGTCTGTTAGCTGACGTGACAGAACTGGCCGTTTGTGTTCTCCTCCGAGCGTGTTGAGCTGTCCAATGATGTGTTAGCGGCAGTTCAAAAAGATGCGGTGGAGCTTCAGACGACTCAGAGGAAGCTTGTCCTCCTAGTGACAGTGGCATTGAGTGGTTTTGGTCAGTACAATGCAGGCCAGTTTTTAACTGTGGCACATCGAGGGTCGCCAGTGTGTATTTAATGTTGCATTACACACCACAGTAAATTGCAATAGGATATTTTGTCCGTATCTTGCTGCCCTGTGATCTAATACACAATATTCATACCTCTGCTATAGTAATAAACTAGTTTCTTTACCCATAATTTTATACTTTAAACTCTCAGATTAGAGATTACTAAATCTTTGATGAAGAAAATTTGGTCCGTGTAAGCTCTCTAGTAGACCAATCCAGGCCCAACATCAAGAGAAGGCACTGACAGGCTAAGCTGCCCTGAGAAGACTTCAAACCCCTTTTAACCAACCAGAGACAGAGTGAGAAGACAATAAAGTGCTTAAAATATACTCAACACTTGCTGGTAATTTAAACTTAAATATTTTAATTAGACATTCTGTGTTGTTCTTGTATTACAGCAACATATTCTGAACACACACGGGCAGCTTTATTTTCTTAGTCCTCCAATCACTGCTGAGCAACATTGCTGTCCGTCGTTACCTCAGTTAGTTTCTCAGTAAGTAAGCAAAAAAAGCAAAATGTTAGTTTGTGTTAAATAAAAAAGTTGCTGTGCCGTTGTTGTGAGTTTATTGCCATTTTTAAATGGTATTCAAGGTAAGATATAAATGGTCCATAAACATCTATGTTTTAATTTGCTGGGGTTGTTTTCCTTCAACTTTGCTGTGTAACTTACGTCTCAGCTGCCTAGTGATGGGCACCCTTTAAGCTCTTTTTGAGTCTTACTTTTTGTTCCCAAAAATAGCCACGTTAGCGATATTTTTGATCATTTAATTTTGAAAAAAACATAGTCTACCTTTTAATTAATCAACAAAAATGGCATTATGATTATTATTTAACAGAGCGCAGTACTGCACTGCACTGTGTTTAACTCTGTTCCTTTTTCTCTGGGTATCAACATGGACTTTTGTTTCTAGCAGTATCTGAGCTCAGGACCTGCTTTCTCTCTAACCTATTGGTAACTAGCAAAGACACTTTCTCTGAGGGACAACAAAGCACTTTTTGTAAGTCGCTCTGGGTAAGAGCGTCTGCTAAAGGCTGTAAATGTAATTAAAAATCTATTAGATTAACAATTTCACTGGATTCATTTCAAGATAAGCTACATGAGCAAAAATCAGAAAAACTACGGAGACACATTTGGAAACACGGCTAAGAATTATACGAAAACTGCCAAGAACAAAAGCAAAGACAAACTAACTCAACATGCAACAGGTTTGGGGCTAACAAGGAGAACATGTTGTAATCAGCTGTTCACACACAGGACAGATCACTACAGCTGTCTGTTTGATACTGAAACTGCACCTGTGACAAGCAGATTCATGTATTAGTGAAGTGTTGCAGTGATGGTTTGGTTCATGTGTTCTTGTTTGCATACGAGTCGGGTGAACGTTGGGAGCCGACTCGCATTGATCTGTATTTTGTAAGTAAAGACCAAACAAATGTGTAGATCTTATGAGGCTGTAGATGTGAATCACAAACTTCTCCTGGTTCTTTGGAACATTCCAGCCTGGTCCCCTCAGAGTTTGCCTCTGGTTTTGTTCTTGGCGGTGTTCGTGTAATTCTCAGCTGTGTTTCCAGGTGTGGCTTGTTAGTTTTTCTAATTTTTAATTGCCTTTGCTTGTCGATAGCTGACGGATTTTCCTGTGTTTTGTCCCTCTGTCTATCTTCAATTAAAATCATTTAAATAACAAACATAATACATTTTGATTACTTAGACAGTAGTCTAATGTTTTACTGAAAATTTTGGGAGCAAAAAACTGACACTGTTATTGAATGAAGAACCATCTGGGAGCCAATAAAGTCGACTTGTCTTTGTGAGCTTACTGAGCTCACTGAAAAAGCTGGGGCTCAGCAGATGAGCTCGTACATGCGTAGTAACTTTCACACTTCTTGTTCTTAAAGAGTTTTTCCTGCCACTCCCACTCTCAGCTTGCATTACTCATGACAGGTTTAGACCTGTACAGCACTGCTTTGGGACAAAAGCACGGCTGCCAAAGCACTGTATAAATAGAGTGCACTTGACTTGTGTGGTCACGTTCTTGTATTCATCTGCCCGAGGCTGTGTGGTGTGAAGCAGCAGGCATGTCTTTAACATAAACAATAGTACATGGTTACACTCAGTTAAGAGTAAATTAGAGCCACAATTATGCATTTAACACAGGTGAGTCATGTTACAAATGCAAAAATAAAAGAAACCCCCCCAAAATTTTGAAGAATTTCTCAAATTTTACCAAAATTAAAACATCACAAAGTCAGTGCCTTAAAGTTTCAGTCTTGAGCACTGAGGACAGCCAGTGAGTTACGGCATAAAATGAACAACAGCGAGTTTGTTGACCTACAGCTGTTCCTTTATTTATCTGTGTTTGTTGTCTAATATGCCCCTTTTCTTAAACCCCCTTTCTTTCCTTAGCTAAGAGTCTCCTTTGCCGTTCAGTGGGCTGATTTCTGCCGGTACCTCCTCTGGCGTTTTGCCTGTAAGGAAGGAAGCAATTGTTAGTAAGTATAAAATTCGAAAGTTGTGCTTTTTGAGCCAAAAAAGAAAGAAGCCTAAAAATGTTGGCTGAGAAAGCCAAAGATTAAACAGGCCTACAGTGAGGTATCAAAATCTATTGATACAATATTTTTAATATTGTTCAAAAAATAATTTGAATAATACTGAAAATGAGAAACAGTGATTAAAAACGCTGTTCTTTCTCTCTCCTGCATCGTCCACACAGATATACTCAGACAACTTGAGCTGCAGATCAACAGTGAAACACTTTGAACTCAGGATAGTTTTTCACTTACATGCTTTTACACATGAACTGATTTAATTAAATTCTTTAACGGACATCACATAAACGATACAGAGTAACTTAACATCATTTGTTAATAAACCTTTTTACCTCTCACTTTGACAGTTGTTATTGCAAACACGTGTTCGTGCTTATTATGGATTTAGATCCTTCTTATGCTAAAATTATTGGCTGAACACTAAAGCAACTTGCATGCCAATAGCGCCCCCTCCTTGAGACACTTCAGACTGCTGGGCAGGTGTTCCAAAGCAAAGTCCAAGCTCTTTAGTTATTAAAAAACGAGGTGTTTTAGGTCGTTATAGTAGACACTTTCTTGAATTCAGATTTAGATGCTTTTGGGAAACCATATTTTCGAAATTTTACAGTTTTTTGTATTTAATGTTAAACAAGCTGTTTAATATCAAATTAGTCCTCTAGGTCTCTCAGTTCAGTGTTTCTTTAGCTCTCTCTTAGTCGCCTTTGAAGCAGTGTCAGCATTATTATGTATATTTAAAAGCATAAATCTTAAATTATATATAAAAAAAAAAACATTTCTTTCGCTTTTTGGTCAAGAATTTTCATTTCGCTGCATCACAAAGTTACTCATTATGCTTCACAAGTGATAATATTGACTTTATTACAAACACTTACCTTGTACTTCCACTCACTGGACACTTTAAGGTCCACCTACTTTATTGGTCCACTGTACAGATGTGAAATTACAGACTACAGATCTACTGTCATGCACAATTAGCCACCCTCAACCCCATTCATCATTGGTCAGTTTCTGACCACAGAACTGCTGCTGACCAGATATTATTAGCTATGTTGACAGTAGTCCACTACCCAAATAATACCTATCCAGGAGCGGCTCTGTGGTCAGTAAGTGACCACTGATGAAGGGCTAGAAGACACAAAATTGTGCATCAAAAGATCTACAGTCTGTAATTGTCCACCAGCAGGGCAGGCGTTTCTAATAAGGCTGCCAATGAGTGAAGTTTAGGTGGTTTAAACTTCAACTTGTTTGGTTTAAAGAACAGAAATGCCTGCAGCTCTAATACCTTTCACAGCCTGCATCTCTGTGTCTTCCTCCAACGCTTTAGAGTTTCCTACAGACAAAAGACACATTATGAGCATTTATGCTCTCACATCATTGGTCCACAACATATCATCTGTCAGAAAACAACCTTGTAACATAATTTGTCTTGTTTTTTGTTTTATTTTTTAACATAATCTGAAAAATGTATACTGTGTCAAAATTTCATGACAAATGAAACGGAAACAGGCCAAAATGACAGAATTATCCACTTTTCGGGTACTTTTTTGGGATCTGAGATTTTGTTCCATCACCATTAATATGTAATTAACAATATGAATTATTTAATGTTAAGTTTTAGTAATTATGGGAAAGTATATGCAAACAAAACAGACTAATATATGATTCATTTACCTATGTATTTTCTGTATAAGTAGTAAAGGACACCAAGGACAGTCAGCGCAGCCACCACCACTGCCAGCACCCACAGCTTAGACTTACTATTTTCTATAGAGAGATATTGGCAAAAAAGGATGTATGTAGGACAGATATGAATGAAGGGAACATAAATAATGTACATACAGTATCCAGAGTCTGGACACCTGTGGTTAAAGAGCATGTTTTGTTGATTTTCTGTGAAAATAAGTTAACATTTCTCTACAGAGAATACATTTTAAAGCAAAATCACTTTACCAGCAAAGATTAAACAAAAAAACAACATATTTTACATATATGTGTTTTTCCCAATATGTCAAACTTAGCTAATAAGTAGAACTTGTGCAGTAACTGCTCAGAACAAATGCCATATTTAAGTTTGTTGCTTGTAGAGGATGTTCATGTCATCGAAATCAATGTCATGTAGCCAGGGGTGTTCAGAGGTCTGCATACAACTGCATGCATAAATCCTACATGCTCACTGAACGTTTCCCACAGTTTCCTACCTTTCTGTGCAGCTGCACTGGAAGAACTGACGCTGACGGACGTTTGGACTATGTATGTGACCCGGGGGCCTGAGAATGTACAGGTGTATTTCCCAGCATGCTTTGAGACCTCGTGATCATCTAGATAAAGGGATCCATCCCCGGTTCGAGCCTTTTCCAGGTCCAGCTCTGCCTCTTCTTTCCACTGATTTATGACCTTGTGGCTTTGACTGTGGTAGGTAAGAATATCTTTGTTTTTGTTCCTTTTTGCAAACGTCCAAGTGAGAGTGAAGTTTTTCAGATTTTTCGGAGCCAGGCATGGAATGATCAGTTCATGGCCAATCTTTCCTACCATTTCTGTTGAGAAAAAGAGGAAAAATGAATTTGCATTCACCACCATGAACACTAGAGGGCAGATTTCACCTTCAGTGCCTCAAGAACACTGTCAGAGCAGTAGATGAAGTTCATATAATGAATGGGCCTCACATTTAGTTATGACAGTACAATAATACATTTTGTTTGTAATAAGCTTTTCTAAATCCCAAAGAGCTGTAAAATAAAACCACAACAAATGCAAAACAAACAAAATGCTATGCATGTAAAGTCACACCGCTGACAAACGATACAGGCGATTCAATTGTAAAACAAATGCTACAGTGGTAAAATAAGCACAACTAAGACTAATTAATCAGCTGCTAAAGATACGGCACACATGGGTGCTTCATTCTTCTCCCCACTGTCCGTTTTACAGAGATATTTTAGGGCAAAGCAGTTCTGCAAAGCCAGACAGTTACACTGAAGTCCAAACTGATTGGTTAGAATTGTCACTTAGAGAAAAACATTAGATTTGAGCTGCTTGGCTGATGTCTTATCAGTGTAGTTACAGTCTTAGAAGCAAAGTGGTTTTTGGACGGATGGTTCTAGGAAAAAGGTAATCGGTACAGAACTTTTATATTATGTGAAGGTTCTTCACACTCATACATCTCATTTACTGCTGAAAGGTTCTTTAGGGAGCCAAAAGTTCTCCCTTATGACAATCCTCCTTAGAGACCTTTTTGGAGCCTTTCTGTTGAAGAGTGGGTGTGCAGATTTGTATTTGTAGCCTTCTACACAGCTCCAAGCGTGAGCACTTACCTATTGGTAGAGCCATGAGTGACTACAGGGGAAACTATGTGTGTTTATATGGCCTCATGTTGTTCCATCGCTTTTAGGTCATAGAACTGCAGTTAAGTAAATATATGAAATGTATATGAAATATAATTTGAAACTTCTCTAAAGGTGATGACTTGGAAAACAAACTGTTAGGTTGTAGTATTGCAGTGGGGTTGTGGATAATATTATAATTAGACACTATACCTGTCTGAAGCAGTGAGGCCTTCCATGACTGTGAGCTGTACTTGGATGTGATGGTGCAGATGTAGGTGAGCGGGGTGCTCTTGTTCACTTTCTGCAGCGTGCTCTCCACACTGTACAGGCCGTTTGAATCTGGACTCATTCGTATGAGAGACCGCAGGTTACCGATGCTTGGATTTGTAGACCACGTCAACACAGGAGCTGGATACAAACCATGTGATGAGCATTGAATTTGCCCAGTGGGGCTGGCCTCTATGGAGATCCTGCTGATGGGAGCTGGAATAAGCATATAGTGAAGGTTAAACGCTATACAAACATACTGAAGGCTGTAAGTTACAACACTATAACATCTCAGTCACATGTTTGTTTATATATATATATATATATATATATATCGCTGCTGTCAGAAGAAAACCTCAAATTTCCATTTTTGTTGTGTTTCAGTTCTTGACATAATTTGAAAATGCCTGTTGCTCTTTACATTGTATGTAAATTTAGTTTTGTACTGGATCTGTGAGGGTAATGTAAGTTTACTGCCATCGCATTATCTCAAATAGGCTTGCTAATGTGGTTTATGACTCTGTAATAGGGTACTATTGAAATTATTGGTAATAAGTTCAAATTATTCATATTTATGAGGAAATTAGACATAAAATAGTCCACGTGCACAAAGAAGGGGCGAGTCAAAAGAGAAATAAGTGGAAAAAAGAAGTTTCCAAAAATGGAAAAAAATGGAAAAATATCTGAAGCCCCCACTCTTTCTTCAGATGTGAAGGTGTTTCTGTCCATCCTTTCACTGTGAGAGGACAACTCAACACTATGGATCTACAAGGGTCTGTAGCTGAAAGAACTCTTTACTGAAAAGTGGAAAAGAGGTCAAACAAAGAAGCTGATGCTGTTCTCAGAACAGTGGCCTGGCGACCCAGAGTCCAGACCTCAACATCACTGAATGTGTCTGGGATTATTTGGATCATAAAAGCGAAAAATGCAACCAGCTTCTAAGACTGAAGTTTGGAGGTGTGAAAAAATATCCCTGCAGATTTCTGAAAAACTGAAATCAGGTCTCCTAAAAAGAATAAAAGCTGTAACGAAGGCAGAACGTGGACACACTAAGTACTGAAAAGTATATTTAATTGTTGAGGTTGAGAAAACACAGTAGGAAGTGTATGTGAGATAACTTAACAACTCTGTGTAAGTTTGCATCATTTGTTAGTGCAAAACTATGTAAAATACAAACTATAACTGTAAAGATTACGACCACTTTGTTTTTTTTTCAGGGGATCTAGTTTTACAGTGGCTTACATGGCCATTTATCATTGATGATACACTTTGATTCACTCAGGTAAACGCAGTATGTGGCTGTGAAGTCATACGTGCCAGTTTATCTCTTTGCTTTAAATGTATAGCAAAAACCATCGTCAGGTCGAAAGATTCACACTGTAGCTTCAGTGAGAATGGGCAGGGCAAAACTGCTGTAAGCTGAATAGACATGTTTATGAAAATGAGTTTGTTTTACTGACTGTTTAGTGGCGGTTTTTGTAGTTTAGTTTCCATGTCTGAACTGTATGGACTGGGGAGTGATTTGAAGCTAACAGTGGTTACATATTATATACCACTATTTAAAAAAGTCGAGTAGAAAAGTGAGTAAAATGTAGTTTTAAAACCAATATTTTGATTAGTTTACTCAAAAACAAGACTAACCTTCAACTTTCACTATGACAAACGACTCCTTGACAGTTTTGGTGGCATTGATCAAACATCTGTACCGTCCTCTGCTCTGAATCCTGCTGTCCTTCAGAAGCAGGGAAGCGTTTCCTTTGGACACCTCGTCGGTGAACAGTGACATGCTGCTGTCGTCAGGTTCGTCTTCACCCTGCTGGAAGCTGTATATCAGCTTCTCCTGTTGGTACCATTGAATAACAACCACATCATCAGTTGGAGGGAAGGAACAAGGCAAGATGCAGTCTTCAGAGTAGATGCACGTGACGTCAACATCTGAGGAAAACAAAAAAAGGGGTGCATAAATTTATAACTCATAATGGGCACTTCACCTTTCAAAATCAGTTGAGAGTCATCGTGTAACTGTGTGACAGTATGCAGTCACTGTCACCGGGGGAATTCCTTTCTCAGTTGCTAGAGGGCAGTGTCAACCCCTAGTTCAGGAGAAGAAGAAGAGATTTGGAGGGAAACTTAAGTATGTTTGGGGTGTAAGGCTCCAGAAACATGTTCCTTTAAACCCTTGTTGAGGAATTGTATGTTCCTTGTCTCAACGTGAGTAATGTGTTTGTGTTTGTGAAGCTTTTTATACAATGTTAGCTTCGTCTCGTTGTAGAGAAAGTGATGGATGGTAACGTCTCATTCATATGTTTTATACATGTTTTTGTTTTCTTTTCCAGAAGGGTTTGGTTGTACTGGATTTGGTCTGGGTGAATCTCCAGACTTTTTCAGAACGTTTTGGCTCTGTGAGCCAACGACCAACTCTCTGTGGGTTTGAGGAACTTTGCTACAGTCACCTGGTGTCCTGCTGTGTGTCTGGATGCGAACTAAACTTACCCTGGATTACTGATGAACTGCATCATCTCATACAGGTATGAAAAGGCCTTCGGGCATGGAATGGACATTCTGAGAACTGGTGAGACGGTTTCAGTTTACCTGCTTAAAGCTCATTGCAGAGGGACTTGTTTTGTTTCTGATATGGTAAGTTTTGGTGGTTTATGTTTTTTTTTTCTGCATTATTCAAATGATAAATGAGCTCCACTTACTATATAGGTGCACTTTGTAGTTCTACAGTTACAGACTGTAGTCCATCTGTTTCTCTGATACTTTGTTAGCCCCCTTTTACCCTGTTCTTCAGTGGTCAGGACCCCCATGGACCCTCACAGAGCAGGTACTAATTGGGTGGTGAATCATTCTCTCATGTTTGGTGGACTACAGTCTGTAACGGTAGAACTACAAAGTGCACCTATATAGTAAGTGGAGCTGATAAAATGGACAATGAGTGTAGAAACAAGGAGGTGGTCAGAATGTTATGCTTGATCGGTGTAGTTGTAAATGGATTGTGGGAACTTGCTTGGTGGATACATTTCACTATAATTCTACTAAAAGGTAAAATGTCATCTGTTTCAAACTAAACAGTAATGGCAGTAAAGGCTGTTTTTGTTACTGTGCCTTTATATTTGTAAATGATCTCTGCTTGGATTGGCTGCCCTATATCGGCTGTCATTCAAAAAAAAGTCCAGGTCGAAAGATTCACACTGTAGCTTCAGTGAGAATGGGCAGGGCAAAACTGCTGTAAGCTGAATAGACATGTTTATGAAAGTGAGTTTGTTTTAGTGGCTGTTTAATGGCAGTTTTTGTAGTTTCCATGTATGAACTGTGAAGTGAAGGACTGGGAAGTGATTTGAAACTAACAGTGTTTACATATTACATAACACTATATTTAAAAAAGTCAGGGAGAAAAGTGAGTAAAATGTAGTTTTCTGAACGTGGACCCTTTTAAAGCTACTTAAAACGAATGGTAAAACTTTAGTTTTAAGTCTGCAGCATGGTCAGTACACTGTGTCTCAAAGTGTCCAGACACCCCTTTTTATTAGTGAATTCAGCTACTTTAATGTGCACTCATTACTGACACAGGCGCTCCACTACACTCACACAGCCTGTATAACCTCAAAGCAGTGCCGATTACATGGGATGCTCTGGAGCTGCCGGTTATAAGCCTAAGGTCGCCATGCGCAATGCCAAGTGTCAGCTGGAAGGGTATGAAGTCCCCCAGCAATGGGCTGTGGAGCAGTGAAACTGTGTTCTCTGGAGTTATGGAACTCCATCTAATACCTTTGGGATGAGTTTGAGTGGCATTTGCAAACCAGAACCAATCATCCAGCATCAGTACCTGACCTCACTAATGCTCTGGTGGCTGAAGGCAATCAAATTCTCACATGTAATGTAAAGCCTTACCAGAAAAGAAGAGGCTGTTACTTAATTAGCAGGTGTCTACAAACTTTTGTGAACATAGTGAATGTCATTGAGGTTGTTATGTTTTCCTGGTCGACTTCACAATAATAAAGACATTGATTAGGTTCTCCTAGAAAATTTTCCAGTTTATGAATTTCTACAAGATTGTTTCTGTAAGGGCCCAGTCTGCAAAGTGCCACAAGTTCAGGGAACTCCAATTCCCAGAAGCCCTCGGGCTGATAAAGCCCAACCTGGCACACCTGTGGACTCCTCTACTTAAGGCTGTGGCAAACAGCAGCCCTTTGTCACACCTTTGTAGAGGGGTGACCGGTACGGTACTTAGCCCAGGTGGGTATTTAAACAGAAGGAAAAGGAAAAAAGGGGCAACAAAAGAGAGAAATTGCCCCAAAACTACTTCAAGCCAATAAGAAGGCTAGAACAAGAAACGACTCCAAGCCATACAAAAAGTGTACATACATAAAGTCAACCTTCCTCTCATAATTACAGAGGAAGTGTTTTTGTTTTCTGATTATCTTTTCTTTCACTTTTCTCGCCTTTGTTTGCCCTTTTCCCATCGTTTTTTTTTTTTATTTTTTTTTATTTCCCATTCCTTGAGTTGTTTTTCCTGTTTTTGCTTGTGCTTCCCAGTGGTGCAGCAGTAACGCCTCAAACCGCCAATCAGTACATTGCGGTTCGAGCCTGGCTATGAGCCACCTCAACTCCGACATGCACAACCATGAAATTCACACTCCATCACCTCAATAAATTCATTTAGGATCCTTTCTCACGGGTTCTTCTTTCTGCACTTGGGTCCGCCTCCCTGCCATCCCATAAGAGTTCCTTTACTTTCCTTATGCAAAATGTCCTTCACAGATATTGGCACCCCTGGTGGACATGAGCAAAATGGGCTGTAAAAAAAACATTTTTTATTGCTCATCCTTTGATCTTCCATTCAATATATTTACAAACATCTAATCTTTTTTTAGAGTACAAACTAAATCTTGTATGAAATAAATGTTTCTTAAATCTGTGTGCCACAATGGTTATTTATTCCCCATTATATGTTCCCATTCATATTTTATATTTTTAAGTTCACCTGAGCAATTAGGAACACTTAAATGGTCAGCCATAACTTCCTGTTTCACTAGGGAATGTATATGAGATGAAACACAGGCCAAGTTCCTTCGTTCATGCATCACTTTGAGAAAGAACAGAGAAAACAGCAATGATGGTCAACAAAGGGTTGTTGAGCTGCACAAATCAGGTAATGACTGCAAAAAAATAGCTAAATATAGCCAATAGCCAATTTCCACTACCTGGGCAGTAATTAAGCAGCCTAAAAACAACCGGAGATTCTGCTGGGAAGAATCTGCTGGGAAGAGGATGCCTGTCTATACTGACCCCACGCACAGTGAGGAGGATGGTTTGAGTGAATCTCCATCACAGCTGTGGAACCGCAGACATTACATAGGTCTTGGGGTTGGAACGTCTCCCAAACTGCAATCAGACACCACCTACATAACCACAACTTTTTGGGAGGGTTGCCAGAAGAAAGCCTTGCTATTAAGAATCAACAAACTCAACCTTTTCCAAACCACCCCCCCACACACACAATAAACATGCGCTGCTGCAGCTTTTTTAAGTGCTCTCTGTCCATTTTGAGTTTCTATGCTTTTTCACATCAATGGTTTCAATGATAATCTTTAATACATTCACATATTATGTAATATAATATATAATATATATTACATAACCAAACATCTTTTAAAATTACTTCACCTGTCTTTTAACTGATGCTACCGTTCATGAGCTTCTTCTGGTGACGAGTCATGGGGAATTCTGTGCTAATAGCGCTCTCTACTGGAGAAACTTCAGACTGCAATGGGTTACTAAAGCCATGCCCATGATGTGTTTTCTGCTGTTATAGTAAGGTTGCTCTGTAATTCAGTTATAGATGTGTTTGGAAAACATGAATATATTTCCACAATTTTTATAATTTAATTCCTATAAACCACCGGAACACCTAAGCTGTCAGGAAAATACTAAAAATTTTTTATACCCTTTGCTGATCCCATTTCCTGGCCATAGACAGTGATCAGAGAGACTTTCTCTACTTCAAAACATTCCAGGGATGGAGCTAATTTAGCTGGTCAAGGGTAATATAATCCAGACACTTCAGCTTGGTTGCTTTACTGCAGAGAGACACACTGAGGTGCAGTGAAGCTCATAAAGAAAATTGAGTATAAGGAGGAGAGGCCTATAGGTAAAGCTAGCATTACAGTGCATAGCAGAGCGAACAGCCAGCTTCTCAACAAACCTTCTCCTCTCTCTCTCAACTATTACACTTCTTAAATGTGAACCTGAATATCCCAACAGATTCAGCTGTAAATACTCCTCTCTAGTTCTCTCTGTTTCCCAAAGTGCTGATTATTGCCTTTAAGCACTGTCATCGGGTTACCTGTCAATCATCGACAATATTGCATCAAATCACCTTTTTGTCCATGCCTTCTGCTGTGAGATGACTGCTTTTGGCCACAAGAGCTTTAGTGAGATCAGGTACTGATGTTGGATTAAACTGAGGCGAGAACCTGACCTGTACTATGGCTACGTTCACACAGCAGGTAAAATCCAATTTTTATTGTTAGGCTGTTCACAATACCTTTTTAATGTGACCCATATCCAACTTTGAACAAGTCAGAACAAATCACGCTCCTAAACTGAATCGCTCTCTCAGAAGAGCAGTGGTGGACAGTAACTCAGTAAATGTAATTTGTTTCTGTACTTAAGTAGTTTTTCCTGTATCTGTACTTTACTGAAGTTTTTCCATTTTGGGTGACTTTTTACTTTCACTCCACTACATTTCACAGTCAAATATCTCACTTTTTACTCCACTACATTATGAGAAATCTGTCGTTCCTTTTGGTTTATGTGTGCATAAAAACGTAACATGTCAAAACGAAAGAAGCACAAAGCAAGAACACCAATCAGGGCACAGCGGTCACTTAGTTTTGAGCTTGTTTTGACCTGTTGGTCATACCGACCCAGTGCAGTCTACCTGATGGAAACTGTTTACCTTCAGTGTTTTGTGTTTATGATAATTATAATAGACATCAGCGTCACTAATTAATGACATTCTATTTAAAGACTGGTTTACCAAGAGAGACACTGGAGTATTTTCACCTAAACTGAGTTAATGAAGCGAGTCTTGTTACAAAAATGATAATAGGACATCAGAGCCATAATTAATCTTTTAGTGCTTTTACTTTTGATACTTAAGTACATTTGAAGGCAAATACTTTAGTACTTTTACTCCAGTGGAGGTCTAAAGGGAGGAACTTCTCCTTTTACTGGAGTAATATTTTACCTTGGGTGTCTCTACTTTAACTCAAGTACATGGTTTGTGTACTTCGTGCACCACTACAAAAGAACAGTGCTTCATGTGGTTCACTCACCCAGAGGTAAACAAACAAAATGTTGACAGTAACAGCCACTAGCCTAAAGTTAATGCTCATGTTAAGGTGCAGTGGAGGTGTCAGTTTCATCTTTGCCAGCATCACAGGAGCTGTCAAGAGGTTCCAGTGGCTGACAGTGGTTATAACGGACTTATAACCCAGAATCCATAGCTCACTGTAAAAAGGGCACGTGATTCGGCTGCTGTCACTTTTGTGGTTCACATCCTTGCTTTCTTTGAACTTTTATCTTTTCTCTGACACTGTCCTCCTGTGGGCGTGTTCAGCCGTTTCTTTCAAATTGTCTTCGAACATGGAGCAGTTGCGATGAGTGCCTTCTAATTTTGTTTGTTCAGAAACATCAGCCCAAATGTCTGTGAGGTCTCTTACCTCACTGCCCTCCCACTGTTGAGTTGGGCTGATGTAAAAGTCAGGTGGATTCTGGGTGTTTAGACTGAGTCATATCGCTGCATATTGGATTTCAGTACCACGTATGTCATGTACCATATACATCAGATTCAGTGTGTTTTTGCTGTTCACACTGAAACACAAACAACACAGCTGTGTCACATATGATTCTGGCCTCTCTTACCTGCTGTTGAACGTAGGCTTTGAGACCGAACGCAACTGGTACTGCTAAATCGATCTGACACATACCAAGATGGATGATTAGACAAAATGGTAACAAAATCCACGGTTTTTTTTAGCTGCGGTAAAGTTCCTGTCACTACTGCTGCTACTACTGTGAGCTAAACAAGCAAGATCTGATTTCAATCAGTTCAGACAGACATATTCACTCACTCCTCAAACGCCAGAGACCTGCTAAACACAGCTGTACACTATATACTGTTACACCGAGAGAGACAGAGAGAGAGAGAAATTACGTAAGAGTTTTGAAATTTCTTTAAATAAAAGCAAATCTACTACATAAAAATCACTCATTAGAACACAAACCAAGCTCAGCCCAAGCCTGGTGTTGTATGTAAAAATTTCTCGCAAACCCAGAACAAAACTCAGTGTGTTGTCAGGCCTCATCGGGCTCAGCCGGTCGTGGACCTGTATTCTGGATCACGAATGTCACACCAAACTTCAGACACCAAACACGTCTTAGCCAATCGACAGCATTTAAGCTGAGGGAACATTGAGTAAATGAGTTTTTATTTCGGTGAATCATTTGTTTAAGGGTCACCATGAGCTTTCGCTTTTTATTACAGTGAGAAGTGAAACCTCCTGGTAAGCTTTAAAGGGATGGTTCAGCAAAAACTACAGTGTGTCTCAATTCAGGGCTGCGTCCTTCAGAGGCTGCATTTGAAGGCCGATTGCGTCACAGCGGCGCGACTAGGCTGTCCCATTTCCAAGGCTCCTTCATAGGCGGCCAAGAAATGTGTCCTTCTTTTCCATGGCAATGAAGGATCCATTCACCAGCCAACATATTCCCGAGGTTCACTGCGTGCTGATGAGAATTTCAGAACATGGCGGCGTCAGCAGAGAAGGGAACGGCGGCTTAAAAACACTTTTATATACAATTAAGTATTGGGTTTTGAGGCGAATAGCTAATGATACAAATGTAAAAAAAAACAACACAACAATCTCATCAGTAGCCGGCGGGGAAGCATCTCCAGCTCTAATAAATGAAAAAAATAGACAACTAAAATCGTTTCTGGCTCTGTCTGTAAAGAACTTTAAAGTAACTTGACAGGAGCGGCGATTTGTGGGACAGCAGTAAGGGTGGGAACAGCAGTGCCGTGACACAAACAGGAAATCCGCCGTAGGGGCAGACCAGCTCATTTCAGTTCAGCCTTCGCGGGTCTAATCATCCTTTGGAGGACACGCCTTCATAGACCACGTCCCTCAAAGGATCCAGCCTCTGAATTGGGACACACTGCTAGTGTCCATTATCTGTGATGCTGACAGTTTAACTGAAAATGCTATTAGCTTTTTAATGCTTTTATATGAGGGAAGTAAAGCAGTTCTGCAGTTCCAGATGTTTACCATGATGTGGCCTCTTGTTGGTTATAACTCTCACTTTAGGAAAACATTTGATTGACACCGTTATGTCCTTTCATTGATTGTGAGTCACATCAGTGTAGCAATGTGAAAATTTGTGTTAGAAATTAGCATCTAAACTTAAATGGTGAACACTTGCCCACTTCAGGGGTGCTATGACTCGGCAAAGAGACACAAACAGTTGGAAAATGAGCTCAGCGTCTTTAATAATGGCATTTGTGTCATTCGCTAAAGACTGCAGTTAGAGCCAACGAGGAATGTGAGTCATATGTCTGTGGTTGCTGCAAAACACAGAGGTGATGCGTTCTGCTCTCAAAATCAAAGCGAGGATCTGTTCTGTGAATCAGCAGCCGTGCCCACATTTCCTGCCAACATGTTCTTCTCGCAGGCCTAAATTACCAGCCACCCTTACACACAAGGCTTTACCTGTACATCACTGAAGCCAGCTACCTTTTACATTCATGTTCAAATATATCAATGTTAGAAGAAGTTTTTGCTGAACATTGGCAACAACAATTAAACAACTCATTCATCTGACGCAGTTAGACTTTTTTTTTGTCCATCTGAGTTTACATGACCAAATCGTAAGGCAAATTATGCCATAACTGAATGAAATAAATGTACATTTTTATTTTATTTATTTATTTATTGTAAAAGTTCCCCTCAAATTAACAGAACATGTGTTTTATGATACACATATTTCTATATGATTACAATTTACTGCTGAAAGCCAAAAATCTTTGACGCTCTTTTTATTTTTATATTTTATGTATTATTCAGATTTGTGGAAAAATGGGTCGACTTTCAGTAGAAAAAAAAATTCAGCTTCTTCTATTATAAGGGTTTAAAATTACATCACCCATCTGTTTGACTGGAACAAAGACAGCTCTTATATGACCCCCACCTTTAGAATGTAGCTTATGAAATATGAAAGTTATAAAGAATATGACAAAGTGCGTTTTGGAACCACCGGTGGTTCGAAGGAGTTTAAAAGGATAACTTAACCTGTATCCTGCATTTTTCTTGCATCTTATTTTTCCCTGAGGTCCACTTATGCCATTTGTGTGACTTTATCTATCAAGAACAGTTGTGAATGGGCTGAGCTGTAGTTCTGTAGGCTGAATAGGCAGATGTTTGTAAGTGTGTTGGTTCTTGTGACATCACAAAAACAAGTAATTCAAAACAGACTTGCAGTTTAATTTAGGCCTGCATCAAACTGTTTTAAGCAGAGAACCATGACTGTTAGAGCTAGACCTTAATTTCGGGCCATGAATTTCAAAGCTTGGTAAAATAAACAAATAAATCTATGATAAACGCCACTATTTTCCATTTCAAACATCTGAACTGCACTGGTTAAATTACCGCTTCTATTCACAGTCAGTAACAAAACCAGGACTTTAGGACGTCCAAAAGGCCTGGAGTGATGTTGTTTTTTCCTCACAGAATTGGAATTTTATTGTAAATGAAAACATTATTGGTTGATTCCACCGTCACTTCTTGATTACTGATTAATCTGACACGTTAGTCCTTCAGT
The DNA here is from genome assembly GCF_904425465.1 of Colossoma macropomum. Lineage (NCBI taxonomy): Eukaryota > Metazoa > Chordata > Actinopteri > Characiformes > Serrasalmidae > Colossoma > Colossoma macropomum. Next base: position 29,345,755 of record NW_023494804.1, read on the forward strand.
TCAGCTCCTGAAGTCCTGACCAGTAAAAGAGCTAGCTTGACTGTATCTATTTAGAAATCACAGTAAAAAAATCTAACTAAACAATTTTTCCATTTGCCTTTTTAAGACCTAAACCTGTTTCAAAAGCCAAAACCTAACAGCAAAAGTAGGTTGGTGTAGTGCAGAGGGTAACACATCTGCCTTCTACGCTGTAGACTGGGGTTCAATCCCTGCCTGGTTAAGCACTCTACACTATACCAATGAGAGTCCTTGGGCAAGACTCCCAACACTACCTTCACCTGCCTGTGTAAAATGATCAAATTTGAAGTCGCTCTGGATAAGAGAGTCTGCCAAGTGCCAATAAGAGTGTTCCTGCAATATTTGCGAAATTGAAATATAATAAGGATGATTATTTTAAATAAAAAAATAAACTAACATATACAGGCATGTTTTATTTTATTTCACAGACATCTGTAGGCCATCTCTGGAGGCCTAGAACGTCCTGAGGCTTCCCCACGGAACCCTTTTATTTAAAAAAGTGAGGAAATTTAGGTTCATGATATGGGCCCCATAAAAGAGCTCCATAGAGCTGATTCATTTAAAGATTCACCTGAAGTTATTTTTTATTAAGCTCTTTAATGGTTTTAATGTCAGGCTGTAAATGAGGAACTGTGTAAAACACAGAGTGAACTGCGACACTGAAGCCACTGCATACACACAATCCAAATGTTTCGGTTTTAATCACTTCACTTATTGAAAATGTCAGTGTTTAGTTAGTCTACTTCTCCAACTTGTTCTACTGGTTGAGGAAAACTTGACTGTAACATCAAATAAACGTTTGATTTGTTTGTTTCTTTAACACCAGTTTATTTGATATTCCAGTCAGACCCTCCTCGATTTGCTCCGAGCTAAAAAGTGCTTTTTGAAAGGTTTACAGGAAAGTGTTACAAATATTAAAATGTATGGATTCACAGTGTTGACGCTCCTCTCTTGTTGCGGCTTGTGAAAGTTGAGATCTGAAATAATAAATTCTCCAGATACTGTTGCAAAAACATTCCACTGTGCTGTCACAGTGTGACGCCACAGTGAGGCTCAATATTTACAGTCGTGCCGTGTTTAGACAGAGCGACTGTGAGACTCCTTCATGAAAGCCCTTTCATTGTTCCACTCAGCAGAAAGAGTGATTTCATAGCCTCTCTGAAATGCCAGCACTGGCAGCTGGATCTCAGTACAGTCACTTCAGAACCCTGACTGCATTCCCATCACGCTCTTCCGGGAATGTTTCTCTGGAACACTGAGGTGTCCAAATGTACTCTTACCAGATTGTGCCGTATCTGCAGCATATACCTGTGAGTTATCTGGTTCAAATGCAAATTTTCTATGTTACTGCACTGCAAGAGGAGTGAAATGTGGCCTTGGTGTAGGTTACTACACTTTAAAACATGAAGGACCACTATGCTACACCTTCTTATGATGTTTATGTAACTGTATATATCAAACAGTCAAAATACATTTTTACATGATCGTCTTTTTCCAACCTCTCTTTATCATTTAGAATTAAACAGACTGTGTTTGTTACTATGCCTTTAAGTGACTGAAATATGTAAATGACCTCTGTCCTGATTGGCTGCCTGTATTGCACCTCATTCAAAAAAACAGTCCAGGTTTAAAGCCTTATGCTTTCAAGAGGTTCTTCACACTCAAACATCTGATTTACAAAATGATTCACTAAAGACCCACTGAACAGTAGAGAACCCATTCAAAACAGACTGTTTTTGCATCTTAGATGACCATATATGGACTAAATGGACTCAGGATTGAACAGAACATTTTGAAACTTTGTTGTGTTTACATAATTTATCAGGGGATGGCAACATGTGGCTCTGGAGTTACATGCAGCTCTTTTACTGCCCTGTTGCGAATGTGACAAAACTCCTAATGCTACGTTTGCCCAGCTCTGTAGGATGATTTTAATTATACATCGCGCTGGATAAGATGTGGTAAATGTAACAAATCTTGTTTGATTCTCAGGAAATGTGTTCAGTAATAGTAATCAAAGCATAAACTAAGAGCCATATAATTCTAGGCCTTCAGAAGAGCACATCTTCTGTAGCCCCGGTATCCTTGTAAAAGCATTGATTAGAATGGGGAAGACCAAAACTGATCCAGCAGCAGAATTCCTACTATATAATAGACTACATATGGTCTCCAGATGTTTTCTCCAGAGCCAGCCAGTGTTCTTCCAAACCTCAGCATTATCACCAAACACGTGCAGCATTCAACAGCCAAATTTAGCAATAGGGCTAATCTTAATGACCCCATATATTCTTTCTATTTAACCATAAGTGATATGTAAATAGAGTTATGGCCTCATACTTGCATTCAAAAAGGCACGACTGAACCGGAAAGAAAAGCAATAAAACTTAAAGCAAACAGAGGCTAAATCATCCACTTCATGCACAGAAGCTTTGAACTGCCTCTTTTGATTAGATAAAAGTGACTCATTAAGAAAAACAATTCATTGTTTGACGTTACAAGTTCACGGCATGGTACAGGACGGCCAAGCTAACCTTTGAGCCTGCAAATAAATGCTGCGTGATTAAAAAAGAGAATGGTGTCTTACCTGGAGTCTTACTCTGAACACAGGAAAGAATCCATAAGAGCGTGTAAACCCCGACGAGTGTGTAGGACACACTCTGATTCAGAAAGTCCCGCAGATGCATATGCAAAGAGAGAGGGAGAGAAAAGAGAGTGAGAGGGAAAAGTGAGAGGGAGAAGGGAACTGAGAAAGGAGCTCCTCAGTACAGGTTTGGTGAAAGGGATGTAATCAGACTCTGCAGTCCTCCGCAGTGAACTGAATAGGCGGCGAGATGTTTCGGACGTCCCGAATTCACCTGAGAGCAGACAAAACAAGCAGTAAATTCAGTCCCAGCTGCGTCTGAAAGGAGTTAAAAGAGCCAGTGATGGTGCGTCTGGGAGTCGTAGGTGTGTTTTGAAAGAGAGACACAGAGAGGGGGAAGCTTAACACACCCCATTCCAAGATCATTGGACTGGACTATAATGAATGATCACACGTACCTCCTTCTTACTTTTTCTTCTCTCTCTCTCTCTCTCTCTCTCTCTCTCTCTCTCTCTCTCTCTCTCTCTCTCTTTAAGGATTTTTAACCCATTGTAACATTGGCTTATTTTCCGGTAATTAAGCTCAAGACTAGAGCTGGCATGATACTGCCTTTTCTTTTCTGACTGCGATACTGAAACATTGATATCGACTGTTATTGATACTGATCTAATATCTTTTCTTCAGAATCTAGTGAGCTTTAAAGAAGTAGTTTGGCGAAAAGTCACTTGTAAACAGTATCTACTCACCCCTGATGTCGTCAGCCAGGACTTGTTTGGTTGTCCTAATTTGTCCTTCAGTAGGTAAGCGTTGGCGTTCGGAAGCTAATGTTACTAACAAACACTAGAAGTTACTTAAACCTCTCTGGAAATGGATCTTCAAAACTTCTCTCAACACTGTTGACTAAGGTCATTTTACATCATACTGTGTCCCAAACCACATCAACAAAACTGTCAATGGATGCATTTTCAGCAGGTTGAGAGAAGTTTTGGGGATGTGGTTACAGAAAAATCATGTCTGTTGACTTCTATTGTTTATTAGCTACATTAGCCTGGAAGAAAATAATAGTTCGATAAAAAAAAATTGAACTATTGGATCGGATGAATTCATTTATCCTCAGTTATCTGACCCTGCATTTTCTGCTGATATCAACCTGATACTGATTATTGGTATTGGATTGGTGACGTCTCTATTAAGATCTACTATAACTAATGTAGTTATGTTATAACTGAAGTTTGGGGGGAGGAGCGTTACTGAAACCGCTCCTTCTTCCAATCTAACACCCTATAAATTCACATCCTCATCTTCTGTTCCCGTGACAAAGAATTTGCAGTCCCCCCTCCCATCTCCTCCCTGTTCCTCAGCCCCACATCAGTCCTACTACAGCTATGAGGGGGTCCAGCCTTCTAGCTACAGGCAGAAGCTGCCCAGAACTCCAGTGCAGGTTCTCAGAGTTCTCCCCCTCCCTCAGTGAGTCTTCCCTCATACTACCACCATGTTGAAGGCACAGTCTGAGCTCACAAACTTTGTAGGACTATGTAAGTTATGTGGTCACGACCGTGAGTAATTGTGCTCCTGGTCCACAAACAAACCCTCAGGCTTTAAGAGGTTAACACTATAAAGCTTTATCTCTGTTTATCACTGTTTGGCCTTTGCTGAGAGTCTGCTAAATATAGAAGTGTTTCTAACATTCTGGCCCCTCGTCCCTCACTGTGACTGTGAACAGCTCTGTGTCCTCTGTGGTTTGACTGCAGCAGCTCAGCAAAGGAGAACAGATCTCCATGACGTCATTGGCTGAAACCTCAGCTTCCTTCTAAAGAAGAGACGGTGCTACAGTGCATGGGCTGTGTTCCAGTTCACACCACAGCAAAACTGCTGTTAGTTTTTCTCTGGTGTCAGCGGGCAAATCAGTATATTAGGTTATATTGGTAGAAATAATAGGTTCTCTACCAGTGAAAGGTTTTTCCTTGAACTGTATGTTTGAGCCAAGAACCATTTAGGAACCTTTGTTTTGGGTGTAATTGATATAAAATTGATGCAACACAGTTTTTTATAGCAGATATTCCAAAGATGACTCAAAATAAAGGCCTAAATGGTTCTTGGCACAGTCATATGGTTCTATGAAAAAAATGAACCTTTATATAACCTTTATATTAACAATCTTCTTTAAGAACCATGTATCGGAAGGTTCAAGAAGCAAATGTGTTTCTTCTGTGGCACTGCTCCAAATATTTTGCCACCTTTACTATCACAAGTGTGGTCTTGTGAAGTGAGGTGAATTTTTCAAGTTGTTTTAGTGAGGTCTACATGCACTGGCATGTCCAAGGTTGCACTCCTTGACCACTGGGGGCAGCGATGAGGTGGGTAGACGCATTCCTGTCTAACTGCCTGAGGCCAGACAGTCCACTTCAAGGATAGCCCTGACATGCTGCTACGTGCTGCCGGATGGCTAGGGTCTAATTTAGTTACAGACATAACACCATATGGGTGTAAGCACAAGTTTCGTTAGATATTTTCCAGTAAAGTGCTTCTAGCAATGTGCTATTTTTAGAGAATGGCCAAGTAGAGAAAGCTCGAGTGGAGATGCCTAAAAACTTTCAATTTCCGAAGTTTTTTTTTGTACTCAAGCCAGTCAGTAACCAGCTGAAATGGCACAAGATGAACTGTGACAAGTTTACACCTAAATCCTTTTACAAGGTGTCAAGCATTTAAGGTATGGACAGTGAAACATCTCTGAACTTTTAGAATAAAAGGATCTTGGCCTGGATGTGTGCTTCTAATAAAGATGCCAAAAATGGTTATTTGGAGAGATGCCATAGAAAAACCATGCAGAGTTTACGGAACCTCCACATTATGCACAAGTTCTGGACCAAACTTTTTTGCAGCATCATATGATCAAGAACAATTTGGGCCGCTGTTTTGTAAGAGTACATGTCTTCTTTGAAACATCATGGATAAAACACTGATATTTCATCATTTTTTTTATTATTATTATTTAAACTCTTAAAAAATAAAGGATATGGAATCATATCAGTATCAACAGAAAATTGCTTTTAAAAAATTGGCTTTTAACAGATGTTTGGATTTGAGCAATATTTTTAACCAATATTTGATGATATACAGTGGAGTCTATGGGTGAAAATGCCTCTATTTTGCATACCTTTCTTATTTAATACATTTTTATTACAAATAATACTATCAGCATAACACTTTGAGTGATATTTATACATACATACATACATCATCTAAACCACTTATCCTTCTGGGTCGCGGTGGGGTGCTGGAGCCTATCCCAGCTGTCATTGGGCGGAAGGCAGGATACACCCTGGACAGGTCGCCAGTCCATCGCAGGGCATGATATTTATATGAATTCCAAAATGTCTTAAAATGTGGTATTTCCCCCTTTTGCTTTAATGCAAATAAGACATGCCACGCTGAGTTTTTGCTCGGACTCGTTGGATATCTGTGCTTGTTCGACTTGAGGCTGTTTTTTAGGGGGGCAGTCGTGGGCTGGAGGTTCGGGAACGACCGGTTCGATCCACTGATCTGACAGTACGTGACTGAAGTGCCCTTGAGCTAGACACCTAACCCCCAACGGCTCCCCAGGCACTGTGGATAGGGCTGCCCACGGCTCTGGGCAAGTGTACTCACTGCCCCCGATGTGTGTGTTCACTAGTGTGTATGTGGTGTTTCACTGCACGGATGGGTTAAAATTCAGAGGTGAAATTTCCCCGTTGTGGTACTTATAAGGGTGGCAGCATGCACGCAGTGCGCACCCAAACTGGCTAGAACTCCACTAATTGGTACAGAAGCCTCTGATCAGTTGATCAAATCTAGCTGAGAGTTGTATGAACATGTGCTTCAATGGAAGCAGTAAGACAAAAAAGACTTTTTTGTAAAAAATGCTTTAACGGGCTAAATTTCACAAATTTGCTTTTATGTTAATAGTGACCTTGAAATAGAGCAGAATTTAAATATTTCTTGTTCATTTTAATTGTTAGAAATTTTTTAAAGATTCTAAAACTTTTTTTTATTTCCTGCTTTGATGAAATAACAAGTTTTCCTTCTCTATATATATATTGTATTTATACATTTACAACAGCAAAACATTTATGCATTTTGTAAACATGTAGTTCCCACTTACCCTTCAGACACTACTTTTTAGACAAGTTGGACAAATATACCACACGTTCATATCTGATCTTCTCTTTATGTACTACAGTTATCATTCAGCCAGTTCTCAGTACTCAGGTACAGTTTCTTTGTTCCAGACCATTAAAATAGTTTTTAGCTATGGTCATGCCACGCTGGATCGCCTGGATCTTGCAGGGACCATAAGCCTCGATGTTTGGTGAGCCTCCTAGGATAGCAATTGCAGGGTCTGGGTGGAGGTCAATTTTATATGCATCAGAATAACAACCAAACACCTCTGTCTCCTAATTTGGGACAAAACCAGAATAAATGTGCCAGAGCTCCTTTATAGGTCTTGCCTTTAACACAAAGTACCACATTTTTAATGTGGTCTCAGACTTTTGGACTCGAGTGTATAAATTGTCTCTGGAACAGAAGAATGTTTAGGCAATGCTGGACTACTGTGACCACAACTCTCATACCGGTGCATCCATAAAAGGCTCCTAAATGGTTCCTTGCTTGGACAGAACAGTCTTTAATTGGCGTGTAGAAACTTTACATTATATAGAGCTTATTTAAACATTTAAGAGTCTCATTTACAAAAATCTGTTTACTCTTCTCTTTAGAAAAAGGGGCACTGAAAGTGGATCTTGTATGGCATCGCTCCAGGGAGCTCTTCCTGGTACCTTTATTTTAAAGAGGGTTCTAATTGTAAATGAACCGTGTGTGCAGTTCTACGCTATGGGCCACAAAGGGCCTATTGTGTATCTCTGTGTGTAGAGCTTTGAATGAAGTTAGAACTTGGCCTTTTGTGTGGTCTGAGGTCTGAGGTCTACTCATGGTTTCCATTAACAATGATGGATGAGGGAGGTTTTGCCTCAGCTGATCCCAGATCAGCTAAAACAGCCAACTCCTAGCCAGTGCACTCAAAGGCACGTGCATGTTTCTCTGAGATGGCAGCACTCATCTCTGCCCTCAATCGGACTCTAATCCCAGATTAGAGGAGAATGTCACCGGACTGGGATTACCGTTCTGGCTGCTGCAATTTTATTATTGATTCTCAACCTTCTCCCACCGCTATACCTTTAGACATACTTTATATACTTCATCTCAGTCTTGGTCTATGCCTCTTCCTCTCTTACTGTGATCTTCTCTCTTTATTATTTGTTAAAATCATCTTAAATCCGAGAACAAAGTGATTCTCACCGTTGGGTTTTTTGTGTGTGTTTACTGCAGTGATGTTTGTTCTGTTAGACTAAAAAATGAGGCGTGTCCATGTTTTTACTGCTGTTATCTTCATCTGTATTTTTACTTTTTTAAATAAGAAAGCCTCACTTTATTTTAATCCTACTTTTTAGCCCAACACAGCAAGGCTGCATGCGTGGCCTGCCCATATGGACTTACCCTCTGTGGACGTCATGCGGTCGAATAGCACACGTGCCTCCATTGTATACTTAACAGCAGTTCGTTCCTATTTTTGTGTACCATTTTAACATATACAGGCTTACGTTTGTGAGAATGCTGAATAGTGCTTTATAATGCCAGCCATATAGTTACTAATCCGGGTTTTAGATTTATGAAGCCAGTCTACACACAGACGATCTCAGGAACCCATTTGCTTTCTAAAATAAGGTGAAGCAGACCAGAAACTAGACGGTTTAAATACATTTAAAGCATTTAAATCTCTCTGTCCTTTTCATTGCAGTCCATCACAGGGCAAGATACATAATCCAAAACAAAACATTGTCCCGTTGCACAGCAGTTTTAATGTAGGCCACTTCACAAGCCCTATTTATTACACGATGCATATCTCAGTAAGGCAAGCGTTTAGGTGTCAGCCACCGTGTCGTAATGTTTACAGCAGGTTATCTCACAAATTAAATAATTAATTACAGTCAGACCCATTAGTATAACGGGATTATCAGTTCTGGATACATGATGTGCCAGAATTACATTATGTTCAACCTATAATGAATGACTAAGGCGTATTCTGTTTACAGCATTTGACAGACGCTCTTATTCAGAGCGACTTACAACTTGATCATTTTACACAGGTAGGTGAAGGTAGTGTTAGGAGTCTTGCCCAAGGACTCTTATTGGTATAGTGTAGGGTGTTTACCCAGGCAGGGATTGTATCCCAGTCTACAGCATTGAAAGCAGAGGTGTTACCCACTACACTACACCAACCACCACATATAAACTATAGAAACTATAGAAACCAGGTTTATGTCTTACTAAAGAATATTTCTGAGAGCTGTTCGAGCTCTAAGCTTGAGGATAGTTTCCTCCCTTGAGTCTGGGTTCCTCTCGAGGTTTCTTCCTCTTACTCAGGAGTTTTTCCTTGCCACTGTCGCCTCTGGTTTGCTCATGGGGGACTTGGATCCTCATTCAGTTCCTTATGTCTATACATGGACTCCTTTTTATTTTTATTTTATTTTCTTCTTTTTTTTTATTCTTCTTTTTATTTTTTGATAACCCTTCCATAAACTGCTTTTTTGTAAAGCTGCTTTGAGACAACACTAGTTGTAAAAAGCGCTATACAAATAAATGTTGTTGTTTAATGTTGTTGTAAAGAGAAAGAATATTTAAATGTTTTCTCTGAATGGAAATTGAGATGTAGTTTATGAACTAATTAGATTGCTTCAAGATTAAATTCAATTTAAAGATATCACAGAAAATGCACAGAAAGACGTTAAAGGACAGTTGAAGGAGTTGAAGTTGTCCTCCAAAACCGTCCAGTGGCACATGTGACAACCAACCTCACTAGGGCTGCATTTGTAACCCCATAGAAATGAATGTTACATTTCTCCATAATGCTAATCCAGGTGGATCTAATCCCAGTTCCTACAGTTTATAAGTGTTTATGCATCACCAGACAGTGGAGTCCAAACATCTGAGACCACATACAAATCTGGTATGTTTCTCATTTAAATCTGGAAATAAACAACAGAAAGTTTTAGAATCTTGAATAATTAAAAAGAAAAGTGGCAAATCAGGTCAATATCTTAAAAAATCTGCACTGTTTCTGTATCACTTCCAATTAATGCAAATGTGAGGAAATTGACCATTTTAAGGCCTTTGTATAAAAAAACGGTCATTTTTTCAGTCTTGTTCCGTCCTTTGAAGCACGTGTTCAGACGACTCTGTGGTGGATTTGATCTACTCCTCAGAAGCTTTTGCACAAACTTATGGAGTTCATGCCAGCTTGAGTGCACGCTGTCATTAAAGCGAAAGAGGGACACAAAGAAATTCTGAAATCCATGTAAACATTCAAAGATTCCACCTTTCATTCAAATTGTTATTAGAAAGGAATGCAAAACAGAAACGTTTTCACCAGGGGTCCGAGACTTTTAGTCCCCACCTGAATTGTGTGTGTTGTAGCAGGCATGTGGTGCATGTAGCTGTACTCAGGCCATTCTGTTCAACTATTTCTGTCTGTCCCTACATGGTCACTTCTGTCACTCCTGTGCTTTATTGCTCCTGTACCTGTTTTTGGCAATGGTCGAAGCAGCAATGTGCCTCAGCCTATATAACCACGACTGTGTCAATGGATTTTGGGTCAGTTCGTCTGTGAAAGAAGAAGAATAAAGTTCCTCCAGACTGAAAACTGGCCTCCTGGTTCTTCAAGAGGGTTTGATTCTACACACTGTATGTACTTGAAAAATATAAGAGATTTTTCCTATAAATGGAAATTGAGATTTAATATATGAGTTGATTAGCTTGTCAAGAAATTGAGGCTAAACTCAAGATATCCCAGAATGTGAATGGAATATTAAAAAGAGCAGTAAGGATGTTAAAAAGCAGTTAAAACACTGTCCCCTAAAACTGCCCAACACTAAGTCCAGCGGCACATGTGACAACCATCCCCAATCATGAGTGTAACAACTAAGCCCATATGGGCTACTACGCTAAAGAGCACACTTATGGCCTTCAAACTCGAGAGGTTGATCCAAAAGACTCTTTTTTGCCCTCTTGGTGAGTTTAAGATACATCCATGCCCTTCTCATTAACTCCATAACTGCAAAATTTTATTTTGTGATATAAAAATATAGAAAAACTCACCTCCAGCTAAGCAGATATGAGACCTGCCTGCAAAACTTAACGTTATATCTTAACATTATATCTCTAGACATCTCTAGACATAAAGCGCTGGGACAACAGTCCCTGTGACAACCAACAATCATGTGTTCCTCTACATCTTCTTCAAATGAATAAAGTACAACACATTTCCAAAAAAGTTGGGACGCTGTGCAGAGTGTAAATAAAAATAGAATGCAATGATATGAAAAATCATGTAAACCATATTTTGAAAGAAAAATACTACAAGGACAACATATCAAATGTCGAAACAGAAATTTTATTGTTTTTTGAAAAATATTTGCCCATTTTCAATTTGATGCCAACAACACGTTCCAAAAAAGTTGGGACAGGTTCATGTTCACCACTGTGTTTCATCACCTCTTCTTTAAACAGCACTCTGTAAGTGTTTGAGAACTGAGGAGACACTGCTGTAGTTTAGAAAGTGAAATGTTTTCCTGTTCTTGTTTGATACAGGATTTCAGCTGCTCATCAGTTCAGGAGCTCATTTGTCATATTTTTCATTTCATAATGCGCTAAACGTTATCAGTGGTGACAGGTCTGGACTGCAAGCAGGTCAGTTTAGCGCCTGGACTCTTTTACTACGGAGCAATGCTGCTGTAATACATGCAGAATGTGGTTTGACACTGTCTTGCTAAAATAATCAAGGCCTTCCCTGAAAAAGACGTCGTCTGGATGGCAGCATATGTTGCCAAAACATGTATATATCATTCAGCATTAATGGTGCCTTCACAGATGTGCAAGTCACCCAAGCCATGTGCACTAATGCCCCCCTACACCGTCATGAATACTGGCTTTTAAACAGTGTACTGTGCACTGATAATAAGCTAAGTGGTCTTTATCCCAGAGGACACAGTGTCCATGATTTCCAAAAAGAATTTCAAATGTTGATTCATCAGACCACAGGACACTTTTCCACTTTGCCATTTTATTTGTTCATTTTATATGGGCTCAGGCCCAGAGAAGGTGGCAGCGTTTCTGGATCCTGTTTATTTATGTTTCTTCTTTGTGTTTTAGAGTTTTAACTTGCATTTGTGGATGCATTGATGAACTGTTTTCACAGACAGTGGTTTTCAGAAGTGTTTCTGAGCCCATGCAGTGATTTCCACTACAGAATCATGTCTGTTTTTAATGCAGTGCTGCCTGAGGGCCCAAAGATCACGGCCAGCTAATACTGTTTTTTGTCCTTGTCCCTTACATACAGAGATTTCTCCAGATTCTCTGAGTCTTTTAATGTTATTATGTACCGTAGATGAGGAAAAGCAGAAGTTCTTTGCTATTTTACGTTGAGAAACGTTATTCTTGAATTGTTGCACTATTTGATCGTGCAGTCTTTCACAGAATGGTGAACCCTCCTCATCTTTACTTCTGGGATGCTTTTTTTTATGCCCAGTCATGTGACTGATCCGTTGCCAATCAACCACCAGGTGTTTTTTTAGCATTACACAACTTTACCAGCCTTTTGTTGCCCTTGTCCCAACTTTTTTGGAATGTGTTGTTGGCATCAAATTCAAAATTTCCATATATTTTTCAAAAAACAAAAGTTTTTTTTAGGTTTCAGCATTTGATATGTTGTCTTTGTACTATTTTCAATGAAATATAGGGTTTAAATGATTTGCACATTATTGCATTTTGATTTTATTTACATTTTGCACAGTGTCCCAACCTTTTTGGATATGGGGCTGTATATCAATGCAGTTATTATTAAGCAAAGTGATCAGACTGTGTTGAAGTGAAATATTTCATTCATGTGGAAGTGATGTACATACTTGAAATGAGTAAATGTGTAATCCTGTCCTGAATAATCCTGTATTCATGGAGAGAGAGCACCAGTTGGAGTCACGTCTAATATCTTCACAGCCTCATATTAGCCTGATCAGATTGTGGCTAAGAACAGAACAAAGGGATGGAGGGATCAGAAGTAGGAGCAGATGAGAGTAGAAAGGAGGAACAAAGAGATGCGTGTAATTACAGACACAGTGTGGTTCACGTGTGCAGTTTGCCAGAGGAGGAACAGCTCATTCTGGGGAACTTTGAAGTTAAATCCTTAAATTCCTGGATTATTATTTAGTTATTAATCTTAAGACGTATAATTCAGTAACTACTATAAAACTAACATCTATGTTATTTAGTCATGAGAGTGTGGATCCACATGGGTCACTGAGAATGTAAAGAAACACATCAGCCACACAGTGCAAATGTGGCCAACACTGACTAAAAAACCAAGGTTAGAACAAACCTCATCTTAGCACATCACTTAATGAAGTCAGGGGTAAGGATTAAGGTTAGGGAGGGGTCAGTCTCAGTGTAAGACGCTTAAAAAATGAAAGGAAGTCTGTCTGTTTACAGCAAAGAAATTGGACGTTTGGTGTCTCTGCACTCAATGAAAGGGGAACAGTTTTGGGGAGGCAGAGCCGTTGAGTCGTGTGCTGGGTGCCCCAAATTGCAGTGTTTTATCCCCAGATTCTCTGCCAAGTCATTTAGTTTGGGCATTATTTTGAGCAGTAAGAAGTTCAGGGCCTCCTAGGAAATAAAAAGAAAAACATAGATCTATAATTTTTTTTGTTCACTTTTATTTTATATAATTATCATGCATGTTGTATTTCAGCTCTGTAGGTATTGAAGTAATACTCTTATTTTATTATTACGTTTTGGTTGGAAATAAAAGGGTTAAAAGAATGAAACACCCAACAGAAAAATGTCCAATCAGGATTTTTTTTCTCCGTGGCAGGTAGTTTTGCGGAGCCAGACTTGATCTCGTACCGAGAGAACTCTTCTGAGAACAACCAGTTAACCTTTTGGTGCTGGATTGTGAAATCTGCCCCTAACAAGAGCAGGCCTTCTCTAAAACCCAGCCCAAATCTAGCCTGTGCCCCTTTAACGTCCAGTACACAGTGATAACACAAGCCAAACAAGCTGGCTAGCAAATCACTATCTTTAGCTAACAGAACTGTTTTTCTCTCACAAAAGCTAACGTTTATTTTTACTGCATGTAGTGTGTTCACATCTACATATTCGACTGGAGTTATTAGGAAAACTTTTCGGCAGTAATAACTTACATTACGTTTACAGGTTAACAACTGGTTAATGGACAATGTTGACGAGCGCACGATCGCCCCTCCTTTGAGCTCCTCCTTCACGAAGCATTGGATTGTTTTTAATATTTCACCATCAGTTTGTTCCCATCCTACGTTACCACTCACACTCCATCAGCCCCATCAGCCTAACTTGTCAGATTAACGACTAATATAATTAGGAATTTACTGTGGAATTAACCTTTACCTGTGGAATTAAGTCCTAGATATGTCACTGATTGCAAGTATGAGCGGTTATTAATGTGTTTCAGCCAGAGGCTAGAAATCTGACATGTACACTCTCAGAAACAAAGGTACTAAACTGTCTCTGGGTCAGTCCCCCTCTTGTCACTGGGGTGGAACCCTCAAGGCTCCATCTCAGTCCCTTCAGTCAGGGAACATAACTGAACCATAATCCACTGAAATGATATGTTCTAAGCTGTACTGACTCCACACACCCCGTCTCGTCTCCAGGCTTTTATTTTACTGTTCTGTTTAAAACATTCGGTTACGAAAAGGTACAAATACGAACTTTTCACCTGGAAAAACTTATTTAAGGTTCACAATCAGACCTTAAAACCACTGTTGGAGCTTTGAGGGAACATTTACACTGTTTGTACCTTGATGAACGAGAAACGTACCTGAACAGAACCTTTATTACTAACAATGTAGAATGTCTTTTACAAGCTTCAGATATCTGTGTTTAAACTACAACAGCCAAAAAAATGTGTTAGCTTAGCACCAACATACTACTAGAATCCCATAAGGGCGCTAGCAGAAATTAGCATTATTGAAGATGTGTTTTTTCTGCATTTTTGATGAGGCCCGAGCTGAAGGCATAGGTCTACATTCTTTAGAGTAATAGTTCTTAACTGGTTCTTGGCTTTGAGATACAGTTTTAGAAAAAAACTAGTTGGTTATTTAAAGAACCATCCATTGGTTCTTTTCGTCCATGACATCACTGCAATGAACACTTTCTGGTTCCTTTGTTTATAAGAGCATAAGAGTTTATGGTGAATTCTTGACGACCAGTGTGATACCATGTCTCTCGGCTTGGGTCCCCAGGGAACAGAATATATAGGCTTGATAAGACCATCCAGATGTGGGTAATAAATGTTAATATTCAAGCAAAGCCAGGAATAGCTGGCATCTGTGACTTTTGTCCCAGATAGGCTAGAAACAGTGATGGTGATCTCATTCTCTTGAGAGATGGGTTAAAACCATCAGCCATCCTTAGGCAAACCCTGATAGTACTTAATATTCCCCAAAAAGTGGGCTAGTGTGTTTTTTTCGGTAATTCTTTGCTGAGACAGACTCATGATTAGAAACACATCTGGTTGTGCTCACCCCCAACCCCCTCCTCGCCCGCTCTCTCTCAGCTTGAGTTTGTGGGTTACTGAAAGATTTCAGCAGCCGCACATAAGAAGATTAGAGAGGAATTAACGTCATTCTTTTGTCATTATAGGAATAAATTGATATTTGGTTTTAATCGGGGAGAGGGGGAGGGTGCCGTGGAACAACATACTATGTCCTGAAAGCGCACAGAGTACCTAGCACACATTCCACACCCACACACTCACTCACAGAGGAGCCTGGAGAACTTGTGGTGCCCAGCCGGGGGATTTTCAACGGTAAATACCAACTACCATGTAAGCGTGGTCATCCACGGGGGATTTGATGGCGCTGCGTTGAGTGTGTGAGGTGAGAGGAGGAATGGGACACGCCTGGAGATGGACGGACTCATAGGATAAAGGGTATGTCCATGTCACGCTGACCCCACGCTGGATGTTCTGAGGCCAGGGAGCCACTCTCTTCTTCTCCCTGGAGCTCCATCCTCAGCCATGAAGCTAACAGCATTGGTGCTGAGGCTGCTGTACTTGGCATGGCTGTGGCCCATCGCCCTGCTTAGCGAAAGCCAGTTCCCCAGCCGCCGCAAACACAAGGACGTCTATCTGGGCGAGAACACACGGCATAAACATGGAGGGTGAGGCTGGGGCTAATTCAGTAGATTGTGATTTATAGAATTTGTCTTTGTTGTTGGTGCAACTAGGGGTTAAATTTTTATTTGACTGGTTCAAATTAGATGCTGTGTAGATGTGACTGTCTTCTCTTTGTATTCAGCTGAATATTTATCAACATCAACTTTCACTTCCTAATTCTAATCTTCAACTCAAATCCTGTTATTATAACCGTAACCCAAACATGGTTTTAACTGTACCCCTAATCTTAATTCTAACCATGAATGTAACTGTAACCCTATATGTAGCCCTGTAACCCTGTTTTTTAGTGGTAACCCTAAGTGTAATTCTAGCCATAATCCTAACCATAACACAAATTATGATCCTAATGGTTACCCTGACTGTGATTCTAACTGTAACACTTTCCATAATTCTAAGACACTGTTAGTAATAAAGGTTCTGTTCAGGTACGTTTCTCGTTCATCAAGGTACGAACAGTGTAAATGTTCCCTCAAAGCTCCAACAGTGGTTTTAAGGTCTGATTGTGAACCTTAAATAAGTTTCTCCAGGTGAAAAGTTCGTATTTGTACCTTTTCATAACCGAATGTTTTAAACAGAACAGTAAAATAAAAGCCTGGAGACGAGACGGGGTGTGTGGAGTCAGTACAGCTTAGAACATATCATTTCAGTGGATTATGGTTCAGTTATGTTCCCTGACTGAAGGGACTGAGATGGAGCGTTGAGGGTTCCACCCCAGTGACAAGAGGGACAGTTTAGGACCATTATTTCTGAGAGTGCAGTAACACTAACCATGACTCAAGCCATAACTCTAAAAGTCTAACTGTAACTCTAACTGTGATTCAAATGGTAATTCTAACTGGCCATAACCCTAAACATGATTCTAGCATAATCCTAACCACAATTCTAACTGCAGTAACCCAAACTGCGATTCTAACAGTGACCGTATGTCCCTAACTGTTTTAAGTTCTGTTCTAGGTTCGTAACCCAAATCTTGATTCTAACTTTAACAGTGATTTTTAATGGTAAGCCTAATTATGACTCTAATCCTAATCTTCACTTTGATTCTACCCATGATTTTAACTGTATCCCCATCTGCAGTCCTAACTCTAACCAAGATTCTTACCTTAACCGTAATCATGATTGCGACCAAATCCTTAACCATGATTGTAACTGTAACCCTGATGTTGTTGGGAATCAACAGCGAGTTGGCTAATAGTTTGAGCATTTATAGATAATCTATTTTGGAATATCTACATAAAACTGAACCCAACAAAATTCATTATTTGAGCCCAACACAGTTCGGTGTTGTACCTGCTCAAACACACCTGATCCAGCTCTTCACTTAATCACCAGCTTTAGACTTTGGACCGGACTCTGGACCTAAGGGGCTAGAAGTGATGTCCCCTGGTGTAGAAGTTCTTGCTACTATAAGTTATGGGAGGAGGATCTGTAGATGGAATGAAAGTGCTGATGCACAGTTACATCACTTTTTGATTTATGGCCGTTTTGAATGTTACTCCAGGTTATGGTCTGGAAACCTGCCAAAGACGGTGGCCAAATCCATCTGGGGTGGAGCTTATTGAGATCATAAATTGTAGTGCATATGAAAGAAGCTTTCTCTTGAGGTTGTGGGATTTGGATTGGAAATATCAGTTCTAATGGGCCCAGCATTCTTTAGAACCCCCCAGGGACCTGGTTTATACAACAGTGTTGTGAAAGCTTATGCTCATTTCGATCTGTGTACGTTTGTGGTTGTTTTCTGTCTTGAATGCAGCTCCCTTGTGGTTAGTTGCCTCAGTAAGAGCTGATTTGGCTCAGCTCCACTCGGCTGCTTGGTGGGATGCATATCACTGTTGTTGAATCTTGAGTTGTTGAATCTCAGAGATTGTATCTTTAGAGAAGTAAGTTGGGGCCGTTTTTATTGGTCCGTTTGATATGAGAGTGACAATATGGTGGAGGGGGCATTTGAGGGTCCGCAGAGATGGTTCACTAGAACGTAACCCTTTCTGACTTGTATTAATGTGGATCAGGTGCAGGTGAGATGACACAGCCTGCACTGTAACTGCAGCTTACTGCTGACTTAGGATGAGAGCTTCATCAAGAGACAAAAGGATAAAACAGCCTCAGATCAGTGAAAGTGTAACCTTAGTAAAAAGTATCTTGGACATTATTAGAAATGTAGGTAACTCTTTACTGAAGGGCAGTATAGGTGAGCAGACTGTGACACCTACACAAGTCCTTCATGGCAACTGACATGAAGCTATGATTATAAAGGCATTTTCCAATATGCGCCATCTGTCATAAAGGTTGCTTTTGTCAACTTTGATGTGAAGTTGACATAAAAATGTTCTGATATCATCTGACTTTGTATTTCTGGCTGGCTTTACATGGTGAAAGTTTTATTCAACTTTACTTGCTCAAAACCTTCATGAAACTAAACTGCACTTAATGTAAAGCGTTCTGCAACTCACTTGAAACTCAGCTGCAACAGCTGCAAGTGTCTCAACTTTGTGAACCAAGATTGTGAAACATCAACAGAGCTTCACATGACCACATTGAACATAATGCTATTATATGATTATATGATATGATTATATGATCAACGTAACTACAATAATTTTCTCCTTTCGTGATGCACCCTAATTCCACACAAAGTTACAGATTCATTTGGGGTCCAAAGGAGGAAAATTACTACAGAAGGAGAGACCAAGATGCTCCATGTTTAACTTCTTAAATCCAACATAGACTGATAAATGATAGACATATAGATGTAGAAAAAAAAAATGGCAGTGACAGCTGAAAAATATACCATGATAAAAATGCTACAAATATGTAAATTACACCTCGCTGTCGACTTTATATAGAACGATATGGTATATCATAAATATTAGCTGCTCATTTGTCTAACTAGTAATCAAATATGTTGCAATTTGTTTTTCAGTTGCTTCATGTAACTGTCACACAACATGCAACTAGTTGCATGAAAGTTTCACCATGTAAGACCATGTCAGAGTGACATAATGCTGACATAATGCTTACTCTCATCTGACAGCGGTTATATCAACTCCACATCAACACTGACAAACGCAGCCGTCATGATGGATGGCATCTGTTGGTATAAGCTTTAAAAAACTAAGTTTATGTAATTTGTCCAGAAGTGCTCATGTATGTGCTATATAGCCTTATGAACACTGCAGTAAACGGCTACCAAAATGTGGGACACCACAAGCAGCTGATGGTTTATAGAGTACTGAACTGAAAAAGGAATGCACAGCACTTGCTTAATTTGTGTACATGAATTCCTCATAAACGAAATATGTCAACATATTGTTGCCAGAAGTAAGTGAACTCAAAGACTGTGATAGATTTTGTTCATGTAGAAACAATGTACACATTTGAATTGAATGCCTTATATTTTCAGTGTGGTTATGTGCAAAAAAAACTTTGCAGTGACATTTGATGCACATATTTTAGATGCCTAAGTTAATGAGTTGTAATGATGCATTTGTACACTAATGTTACTGCTGCTGTTTTTCTTTACTGTGGTTAAACAAAAAAAACAATCAGGCAGTTGGCACAGCCACTCAAATGTTCATGTCAATGTTTTTTCATTAGATTTACATTTACATTTATTTAACAGGTGTAATATTGTGTTACAGTAAGTGCACTATGTGAATACAGTGATTTTGTTATTTAGTATATTCCCAGTACTTACTTCCACTTTAGATTCTGTCTTTTGACTTTGTACTTATAAACAAAAAGTAATAATTCATAAGCACAACCAGATATATGTTTAAAAATTAAACTGACAGGAAAAAAAACACTCAGACAGTACAATAAATTATACATGTATGTAAAGTTTAAAAATGAAAATAAATCAAGGTATACATAATAATGCTCCTAAAATAAAAAAGACCTGGAGTCATTGTAAAAGACACTGGTTGGGCAGATTTCATGCAACCAGTAGCAATTATGATGAAGGTGATAAAGCTTCCTAAAGTTCTCAGGGGCAACATTAGAGCTACATTAGGGCAGCACTTGAATGGAAAAAGCTACTAATGATAAGAAAGGTAAGAGAGAAGCCAGCAGTCATTTGAAAAGAGCTGAAAGGAACAACAGTTGCACACACAGAGAGCAATGAGCAATGAAGTGCACAGTCATCTCCGTTACGACACCCTGTGCTAAAAAAGAGCACGGAAATGTGCATCTAACATTTGCATACAAGCATGTAGACCAATCAGAATTCTTTTGAAACAGTGTATTTCAGTCCGATGAAACAACCATAGAACTCTTTGGTAATAATTCGCTCGTCGTGTTTGGAGAAAGAAGGGTTACGCGTATGATCCCCAAAACCCCACATACACAGTGAAGTATGGTGGTGGGAGCATCATGATGTGGAGCTGCTTCCCTGAATACGGTACTGGGGCATCATTATACACATGAATGTAGCGATGTATCTAGAGATATTAGAAAATAATTTAATCTCATCGGCCAACAAAGGGAAGATTTAACTAGACACCAAATACACAGCCAAAATAGCTCAAAATTGGTTTCTAAAACAGATAAAGGTGCTTGCTGAGCCAATCACATCGCTTGAATCCCACTGAAAGTTAAGAAGGACTTTGAAATTGCAGTTCCAACAGAGGGATTTGCCAAAAGAAGCTTATCACAAAAAGCTAATTACTGCTAAACTCAAAGCCATAATTGCCAACAGCAGCTTTGCAACATCACTACGATTCTTATTAATTTGTGGAAATGTCTGAATACTTCTGAATGAATACTTCTTTCCCCTCACTGTATGTGAATGCATGTGGGTACCCGTGTTCCTGCTTGTTTGTGAATGGATCTGTTGTTAAACCATGTCAACATTAACCAGCTAATACCATATCTGCTCCCTTTTCATTTCCTTCTCTCAGCCGAATAGACTTTAAAATGAAGAAGTCTGACAGCACCAAGTCTCTGCTGATTAAATCGGAGCAGCTTCTGCGCATTGATGACCACGACTTTGCCATGAGGCCCGGCTTTGGAGGTGAATACACACTCTATTCTAGCATCGGCCTAATCACAGAGCACAGACAGATAGGCAGACAGGCAAACAGACAGACAGACAGGAGGACAGACAGACAGACAGACAGAGAGACCTTCTGTCCTGCAGAATTTCTGCAATGTAGAGACTGTATTTTCAACACAGGTTTCTTCTCTGTTTTGTAATGGAAGAGAGAGAAAGCAAGTGACAAGGAGAGACAGTGAAAGAAAGAAGAAAAGATAAGAAAGAGAGACAGCATGAAAGAGTAAAAGAGAGATTTCACATTACAAGCCTTGTTGCTCAAATCCGATTTTTTTTGCTCAAATCCGATCTCTCTGACAGGATGGTTCACACTCGAATTGGTAAGAGACTCAAATCTGTCATTAATGTGACGAACCGGCGTCCTGAAATGACCCTCATGAGCTCATCCTACTCAGTAACGTCACGTGAATGAATCACGTTCATCATCAGCACAAACTAACGAGCAGAACGAGCTTCGCTGAAGATAATTAACTCTGATCAGCTCTCAGCTTCATTATTAGAGCAAGACGAAGGAGAAAAAGGTGAGATGAGCTGCTTTTCCACCGTTTACAGGCTTTAACTTCTGTTCGGCGGTGCTGCCATGGTAACGCTGAATGATGGCGCAGCGCAGTGGAAAAAAAAAACATGAATTCCGGTCTAAGTGTCTCATTAAGGTCGCATGGCCACGAATCGGATACGTATCCAATCTAGGACCACATATGAAAGTGGCTCAGGTCAGATTTGAAAAGATCAGATTTGTGAGTCCACACAGCTCTGAAAACATCAGATCTGAGTCACATTAGGGCAAAAAATCAGAAGTGTGACTCTCTACTCAAATGGTGCTGTTTAGCGTTTAGAGCTGAAAAGCAGCTTGTGCACACATAAGAGGCATGTCTTGATTTCTAGTCCCTGATTGGTTTGTCGTGTGAATAGCACAACACTTTTATAGTGGGTTTAGTTTTTTATATGATGATCTGTTCCATTTTAGGAGCTCTGAGAGTGTAGATACACTGTGCTTAAAGCCCGTCAACATAAAATTTGGTTTTAATAGTACGGAAATGCCACAAAAATGCTTGTAATAGTGTTATAATGAAGAAATATGTGTAAATGAATACTATTTAACTCATAAATGATCCAAAAACTCCAAGCTGCTGCCTGCTCAGAACTGTATGGGCATGTCAGATTGCGTAATGATCATCAGTGGCATCTGCTTGGTAAACAAACCAGCACCTGTGGCAGTGGAGTGTGACACTGCCAACGATGCTAGACACTAACGCTGCAGGTGGACTGGTGTGGTTCTGCACTACACATTTGATTTTGAAGAACGTTCTTTCCAACCGGTCTCTGAAAGATTAGTAAAAAGTGCAAAACAGAGAACAAGCTGATGGTAATTTTAGAGGTTTACTTACATTTTACAGATATTGTTTCCATCTTATGATGGGTATTTGAACGCTCAGCACTAATGTAACCTATAGTGAGCTAGCTAACTCCTGGACCCTGAGGTCACACAAACTCCTGTTATGAGTCAGTACTGTCATATTATCATTAATTTCTCATGTGCCTTATTATGTGACGCACCTGTAAAGTATTATTATGGGGAAACGCTGGGAGTGTTAATGTTCCCTGCTAGAAAAAAACAGCATAGACAAGCTGGTCACCAGCAAAACCAGCATATGTTGTGTTTTGGATGCTGGTATGCTGGTCAATCAGCACTGACATGCTGGGTGACCAGCTAAACCACCTCTAGACCAGCACAAACCATTACTGATCAGCTTAGCCCAGCATAGAATACATGCTGGTCTGTGCTGTTTATTTTCAGCAGGGTTACAGGAGGTAGCTAATGTAACACTAAGCCAGGGGTATTTAATTAAAATTTAATGAGGTCCAGTTAGAGAAAATATCCTCAAGCAAAGGTCCAGAACATCATAATGTCTGACTTGCACCATGATTCAGTGCCATATACTGTTTACTTATGCAGTACAATTCAGTAATACAACAATATTTATTGTCAGTTTTCTCTTTTTAGATCACGTCATGTGAAATAACTTCACTCTGACTCACTTTCTTCTCCGTCTGCTGTGTCTCACCTCGTCCCTCCCCTGTGTGTGCCTCACTCACTCGAGTCTCAGTGCTCATCGTAATGCACAGATCTGATTGGCTGAGTAGCGTCACGTGTGATGTTTACAACACATGCGATTGGTCTGTGAGTCTCCTGGTCCGCTAAAGCTACCGTAAAGGCTAGAAAAGCTACGCCGATTAAAATAGAACCACTCCATCAAAATTAAATAATTCTCCATAGTTTATAGGTCCAGATCCGCATAGGACAGCCTCTGGGTCCGGACTCAGACCGTGGTCCGCCTATTAGTGACCTCTGCACTAAGCTAATGTATATTCCTACAGTTAAAGTGGATTGCTGGATATCATGCTTTCATGAATTAAGTTATTCATTTGTCACAGGATCCTGTAACAAGTAGGAAGCAGCATCTAGTTATGCTGCCAACAACAGTGTAATAAGCCTTTATAACAAGCATCAGTTCAGAATGAGTTTAGAAAAGCTTAACTAACCTGTTTGATTTGAGTTTTGTCTGGGACTCAGAGCAGTGAAGAACAGTCACTTTATTGAGGGACATGAACGTGAGTAATTAATGTATACGTATTGCTAATTGGTTGGCACTTTGACAGTTCTGATGTCACTTACGCCACATTTAGTCCCACCCACCTCAAATTGATCTGTAGAAATAAATCAAATAAATCAAATCTCTCAACACAAAAGACCAACATCATTCTTTCTCAGCCAGTTTATAATAAAACAAAAGCTGTAGATAATAGAAGAAAAGTATGAAGATGAGTTGTTATCTGCCATTGCTTCAAGACTTCAGCGTGTCAGTATTTAAATCTCCATTTGGTTAAAAGATGTAACTGGGGACATTTAAGAGTGAGATTGTGATCTGGTCGTTTTCTACTATCCAAAGCCAAAAATAATGTCATCATCTGCGAATTAGTGTTCGCTGAATTTGGCTCTTACTATGCTCTTTCACTACAAAAGCTGAAATGGGCATTGTGAAAATGGCAATGAAACATCTAATGCTATTTCAATGCATCAAAGGTAAGACATGAATGGGCCATAAACACTTTTCGTACCTGCTGTGACTGTATGTTTTTGCCTTCAATAATTAGGTTTAGGTTTTTAAGTTTGCTGCATTGTTTTTCCTCATCTTTGCACATTTCTACTGTCTGATTCTTTGTCTGAAATTCAGCAGCTTCTTATTCAAATTTTCCATTCCACCTTAAATGGTGCAGGTACAGGAACAGAAGGGTGGAACGGAAGATTTATAAAAGAACCTGGCAAATAAAGAGTTTCAGCTTCATCGGGAATCGGCTGCCTTCTCAGTGCGATTTTAGCTTTTAGTGATCTGGTTCTGGGTTTAATTTCCCGCAGGAGTGGAGAGATGATAAATGTCAGTGCTGGAAGCAGCAGTGCGTGGACCTTCATTAAAAACAAAGGTTTTGAGTTTTGGAAGCTGTGTGTAACCAGACCCACAGGGCCCACAACAACCTGTAGCCCCAGAGCCCACAAGTAGGTTAAATCACCCCTGAATTCACCTGACCACCACCTGTTTGTGTAAAACAGTTGTCAAATCATCCTATTGCCAGGATCATCAAACTACAGTTCATTGCCATTTTCAGCTGCTTTACATCTTCAGATCATGCTGTAATCTAGAGTTACTGTCACTTTCTGCAGTGCTGCAGATAGATTACATATCAAGGTCGATAAAACATTTTTCGCCATCATATCCAAACATTGTATCTCCATGTATGGATCTTTCTACTCAACTTGTTCATAGTTCAAAACACATTTCAGACATTTAACTGACTTGGACTTTAGACTAAAATTCATTTGTTTGGGTGACCCTAGACCTTAATTGTGTTTATTGTATTACAATAAATTAGTAAACGGTCCATTTTATCACTGACAAAACAAGGAATGCAGCCTCACTCTAAAATGCAGGGGTGTGGCTTAAATTGATGATTCAATTGATTTTGAACATATTTATCTTATTACTAACTCTATTAATGCACTGGATGGAAACAAATCATAACATAATCCAAGGGAATATCTATTATTTTAATGACTTAAGTGTGAACTAATTTGATAGAATGGTCCGTACATACAGGTTAAGAACATTGGTCACACGTTATTTGGATGGTCCCCTATAGATGATCTACAGATACTTATGTTATCAACAGACTTTCTGGTGATAATCACTTGATTATCAACAACATTAAGGTTAGGGTTAGGTCTAGGAGTATGAGTAGGTTTTACTTTGAGGTTAGGATTAGGGTCAGGTTTAGGGTTAGCAATAGATTTAATAGAATCTTTCACACACAACTTCAAGTTCAGTTGCATTTAACAGATATTTAATTGAATGTTAGTCAAAGATAGACTGAGCATCTACAAAGCACCTACAGTGGACCATCCAAATAAAGTGTTTACAACAGCTTGCTGGCGAGCAGCTCTGAATCAGGCACTCTGTATCTGAGCAGCTTTAGACCCACAGTGCTGAGCTAACATTAGCGACCCCGCATCTCCCCATGTGAACTTCACTCAAGCAGCTTAAAAAGTGCTTGTCGAGAGACTGATGACCGCTGTGTAACTGTACTTTACTGGCACCGTAAACCGGCGACTGAGCCAGAGAGAGGAATGTAGGTTAGAGTGTCATATCCTGCAAGTCCAAAACGTCCCTCTGAAAAACGATGCTGACCCAGATCGGCAGCGGTGCCAAGCAGACAATGAGCACAGATGTGTGGGTTTTTTTGATGTGCAGTAATCTGGATTATAATTCCAGGCTGAATGCAGAGTGAAGAAGGTTCAATCTTACAGGGCAGCCTGAGGCCTCAGAGAAGGGCCAAAGTGGAGATTCGGTCAATAAAGTAATCTCCCACGCTAAGATTATGTCCTATAAATGTTTTGTTCTGTTTAGATTGCGTCCTGCGCTGTGTGTTTGTTGCAAACGCTGTGTGTATGGCAGTATATTAGTAACCTGTCTAGTGTAGGTGAGCTGTGTCTGCATGGATGCATCAGTCTCACTGAGAATTTATAGAAATTATATAAAAAAGTGCAGACAGAAAAAGTATAGTGGGTTCCACAAAGGAATATAATAACTTAGCTAATGTGATATACCATAAAGAATAAAAATACAGCCTTACAAATTGGTTCTATAAAAGGTTATATATCACTGTCACACTGGCAGTCGTGGGCTGGAGGTTAGGGAACCTGCCTTGTGAACAGAAGGTCACCGGTTCAAACCCCTGAGCCGACAGTACATGACTGAAGTGCCCTTGAGCAAGACACCTAACCCCCACTGCTCCCTGGGTGCTGTGGATAGGGCTGCCCACGGCTCCGGGCAAGTGTGCTCACTGCCCCCTAGTGTATGTGGGTGTTTCACTGCACGGTTAAATGCGGAGGTCTAATTCCTCTGTGTGTAAACACAGTTGGCCAGCGGTTCTGAATTCTATTCTATTCTGTTGTCGGAACAAAAACCTTGTATCTCCATTTTTAACATTCTTCAGTTATTGATATAGTTTGAAAATGCCTGTTCCTCTTTACATTGTGTGTAAATTTCATGATGAACCGACCAAAATAAACGACCCAAGTGTACCTGGAAAAAAGTCTGGTTCCATTGACTTACATTAAAGCAAAGTAGATTTTTTCCTTCTCCTGTAAATTTACCATTTTTGAGATATGAGGTTTTGTTCTGACAATAAACTATGATAACTCAAAGGACAGTATGAAATGGTTCTTTGCATGGTTAAATAATTATTCTCTAGAATGGAAATGCTGTTGTACATTTGTATGCAAAAGTTTGGGCACCCCAGTCAAATTACATGTTTTGTTGATTTTCTAAGTGAAAATAAGTGAATCCTCTACAGAGACACACTTCTGTACATTTTAGTGCACAATTACTTTTTATTTCCTGATTTTAATATATGGGGGAAAAAACAAATGAACATAAACTGTGGTCAGTGCAAAAGTTATGGCTCATTCTTATTTTTTCACAATAGGTTAAACTCAGCAATAAAATTTGCAGGAAAAAATGCCATATTTAAGTTTGTTCTCTGTAGAGGACGTGTTATGATTATCATTATATTATTGTAATTTTTAAAATGGTTCTGCATGGCATGTAAACAAAGTCATAGAACCATTTATGGCACATTAGAAGCATTTTTGCTAAGGTTGTATAAATGGTTTATAAATGTTTTTTTTTTTTAAATAAATTTCAATGGTTTTAATAATCCAGGTTGTATGAAGTGATGCCAT
Source organism: Colossoma macropomum (assembly GCF_904425465.1). Lineage (NCBI taxonomy): Eukaryota > Metazoa > Chordata > Actinopteri > Characiformes > Serrasalmidae > Colossoma > Colossoma macropomum. The sequence continues at coordinate 29,372,999 of NW_023494804.1, forward strand.
AGAAGAGTCACTTCTAGTCTGCAACAGAATTTTTTAATTGATGGTTTATTAAGGAACATTTTTATAGTAAAGAACCTTTTTAAAGCTTAAAGAACCTCCCCATAATGTAAACATTCTCTACCATAAAGGTTCAGAACTGCACAAGAACCTTTCAGAAAGCTATTTAGGACAAGAAGCACCTTGATTATGTAGACTGTAATGCTCTGCTATGTAACTGACAGTATTATATGTCTGTCTCAGCTGGAGCGTGTTACTAATCCATGAGCGACTGTTAACGTTGAGATTGAGCTACATCATACCTCAGCCTGGATTAGAGACACTGAAACATCATTCAGGCCAGAATTCTCAGAAACCAGACCACTTATGCAAAAGTTGGTACGTAAGCACTCGGTGTCTGTGATGATGAAGATGCTGCTGGAGGCCTTTGGGTTAGTAAAGGAAGAGAAATGTACTATTGCTGTAGATCAGTGGAAAAGGCCCAAACGTGCTACACAGAGTTAGAATTGTTTACAGTGGTGTTGATAGGAACCAGACGTCCAAAGAGTTTAATGCCTCTAAAGACAACCTCACAGAATATTATTAACACGAAATGATTATGAATATGTTGACTGATGTCTGAGACATTGTTTACAAAAGTTTTGAGAGAAAATTTAGACAAACATTTTTTGGTCTCACTTTATTTGGTTAGTCCACTATAGTCCCCTACAGATGATCTACAGATGTTCAAATTGTTAACAAACTATCCGTTGAAGCTCAGTTGATTCTAGACAGTGGTGGGGTTAGGGTTAGGATTAGGGCTAGGACCAGGGTGAGGGTTGGGTTTAGGTTTTGGGTTGAGATTAACCCTTGTGTGGTGTTGGGGTAAATGATGATCTATTATTATTTCAACCTCAGATTTCTTGGCCTTTGCTCATTTTCTGTGAAGAACATATAAAATAACCCATTTTAGTTCACCCCCTACACATTTATATTACACATGTGGTATTGGGCTGAACCCGCGGGGAGTAAAAGTGTGGAGGTGCTGTGTCCTTCACTCTGTTCTCCTCCTACATGGCCTGCTGTTAGTGTGTGTGTGTGTGTGTGTGTGTGTGTGTGTGTGTGTGTATGAGGGTGGACAACATGGACAGGCTGCTGACTGACTACAGCTGCTAAAGGAGAACCCTACACTGGCCACTTGTGATATTTTAAACATCTGGTATTTTTACATAAATTATTTCTGTATTGATAAAAATAATAATAATAATAATAATAATAATAATAATAATAATAATAATAATAATAATAATAATAATAATAATGTGGTGGGTCCAGCAGACCACTGAATAATAAAAACATCAACACCACACAAGGGTTAAGGTTAGGGTTTGGATTAGAGCCAGGTTTAGACTTAAAGTGAATTTAGTAGATATTTAGTTGATTGTCACTAAAAAGTAAATGAAGTATCTACAAAGCATCTAAAGTAAACCATCTCAATAAGGTGTTATCCATGTTGTTGTATCCAGAGAAGTATATGCAAGGTATTGTAAAGCAACACGGTACCCACAGAAAATGATTGTCACATTTAGCACTATTTTACCATTATTAACATCAGGCAGCATCATAAACACGGCTATACATTTTTAGAAAAATGCATTACACTTTATAGTCAATCTTATTATGCATTATATATTTTAAACATAATGCATTATGTGCAGGGTTCACAACATGATTTAGGAGCTTTTAAGTTGTATTTGTCAGCTCTAAGTAAAGTGAGACATAAAATACTAATGACTCCTTTAATATTAGGAGTGAGACTTCAAGTTGAGGATTTACTGAAACACTAAAAGATACACAATAAAGCACATTACAGGCTTCATGTTAGATTTTAAACTTTTAATGCCATCAGTAGGATTTTACCCACTGTGAGAAAGTCTGTGTACACCACTGTTAGCTTGGCAGTAACGTAACTCTTCTGGACAACTTGTTTGGGGCTGACATCTAAATATTCAGGACTCAAAGGCCCCAAAGGGCCAGCTCTAACAACACCTGTGGTCAGAAATAAACTTCAGAAACAAGCTTATTAGTCTCACTTTACTTTACACTCTGCAAGCTGGGACTGACTTCATCGGCGCTGACAGTATAACAGAATTAACACTAATACATTATCTAAACAATTCCTAATGCATAGTAAAGATGCTTATAACGTGTAAATCATTTTTATAAATATTTATAGAATGTGTTTATAGATGCTTACAGACATGGTACTCATAGAAACTGTTACCAACATTACATATAAAAACTCAACCCCTGGTTTCCATCACCACCACTGTAGAGAAGTTACTAGATGTTAGGACGTGGCTGTGATCATTTGATTGTATTGAGCCATTAGAGCATCAGTGAGGTCCAGTACCAATATTCAGGATGATCAGTTGTGGATCACAAACTCTGCTCTAAGCCATCCCAAAGGTATTTGATGGAGCTCCAACACTCGAGGGAACGCAGTTCCACTGCTCCACAGCCCAATGCTGGGGGGCTTCATACCCCTCTAGCAGACACTTAGCATTGGGCATGGAAACCTTAGGCTCAAGTGTAGCTGCTCCAATGCGTCTCATTCTATTGCCAGTGCTTTTCTGTCGAGATTATACAAGTAAAGTCACAATTTCGGAGATATTAGGTATGTTCGACTTTCAATCACATACTCCCAGTATCTGTGATAGGTGAAGGGGTAATGTGATGCGGTCAGAACCGGAGAATCTGTGTATGTGTTTTGTTTTCTGCAGCTGTATTTGCTCTTTAAGGGGAGACAAAGATGTTTCTGTGTATCTTCCCATCCGGGAGAGAACACACACAACCCCAGTAATCCCAACAGAAGGCTTAATACAGAGAGCATTTATCTATACAAAGTCTCAGACTGCTAAACATCAGCCCAACTCTCACGACAGTGCAGGTCTTCTATTAAAAACAAAGCACTGTCTCAACCACAAACATCAGAAATATTTGGGCAGGTTTATTTTATTGTATCTTCTGCTGTCGGGTTCTCAGCGGCAAATAAGTTTGAGAATCAGAGAGAATCATGCATGAGCCCAAACAGATGAATGACTCACAGAAAACACCACATTGCTGAGTCAAGGTTGTGTATGTGTGCCAAGCAGCCGGATTACAAGTTAGATACGGTTCACTGTCACTGCATTAAACCTGAATATCGCTGTTGTTGGAAAAAAAACGCGTATCCGCAAAATGGCAACTTCACAGGAGAATTCTTACATACAACATACTTTTAATGCAAGTCAGTGGAACCAGACTTTCTTCCCATATCATTTTTGCCATTTCTTTAGGTCCATTCAGCATACGAGGTTTTGTCCCGACAGCAGTGGTATGCTGAAGTCTGCTTGTTTGTTAGTGTAGACTTTGGCCGTATTCTCAGTTCAATGTCAGTAAAAAAAAAATGTAAGTAAATAAAAATAAAACATAAAGAATTGATACCTCATTGTGCAGTAAATCTCTCAAAATCCCCAAAAGAATGTATTTGTTCTTTTATTGTTCAAAATCCCCGAAGACAGAAAAATCAGATCTCCTTAATATCTCTGTAGTTTCTTCCAGACATCAGTGAGATCAGGCGGAAATCAAAAGAGACTTTGGCCTGAGTCTCTTTAGGTTGTTTAGGTATTTCTCCTGAGCAAAGAGCGTCAGCTTTACCTGCAATTAAACTCTCATCTCATCTGTTATATTTCCTGTATATCGTGTCTTTTTGTTTAATGCTATTTCTCTTGAGGAATTTTAGGAGAATCTTAATTACGTCTCCTGAGCCATCAAAGAGAAACATTTGAGCGATGAAATTTTCCTGTGCAGTAATATTTAGCCCTCATTGGTTGACGGCTAATAGTTCGATCTAAATGTGTTATGTGTTGTAGTGTAATAAAGCCAAAGCAGATATTTGCTACACAAATTGTATTTACATGAAAATTGTATATTAAAGTATGATAATAACATTCAGTATTATATTTGCTGACTCTCAGGCAACAGGCAGTGTATGTTACATCCAAGTGTATATCTAGTAATTATCGGCCCCCACCTCAAGTATTATAGCCCCAGTTTTGCTGACTGTAACTGAGTCACGTACAGTGGATAGACATTAGAGATGTTAGTGTCTTATTCTCATTTCCCAATTCCGCCTTAAATCATGAAGCAGTTACATTCAGATGCCTATACAGGCCCTAGCGTGTAACTGCTGTACTATTTAAGGTGGAGCAGCATTTAATTTAATGTATCCAATTCAGTGCAGCTGTGTGAATCTGGTACTGGCTGATACAGCATTTACATTTTTTTGCATTACCCATATATTAATTTTTGCAGTAGAATCATGTGAAGCAGTGGCAGCGACTACAAATACAAGGTGGCATTGAGAAGACAAGGATGAAAGTGCTTCATTTTATCACTAGCGAGCCACCTTGCTTTTCTCAGTGTAGCACATAAATAATAGGTAACAGTAAGAAATGAAGATAAAATTCAGCAAAATTTTAATGCAGTTGGAGTTCGGACTGGTCTGCATCATGTAACTCCTGGTCTGAAGTCCCACTCTGGTCCTGACCACCACTGTGAGCAACAGGCCCCTATGCGCAAGAAATGTAAACGCTGGGTAAAACTAGTTCCGCTATTGCCTTATGGACAGTTATTAACCTCAGGCATTCGAATCACTTCAGCCACCACAGAAAGGTGAGTCACTTTATCTTTGTTGTATTTGCCATGATTGGATATTGAGGATGTGTCCAGAACTGTTGGAGAACCAAACACACATCAATGTGGGAGTCCAAACTAAATAAGGGATATAAATGCTTAGTGGAAAAACTCCACAGCTATCAGAGCACAGTAACGTCCGTAAACGTCTGCAGAGGGATAAATCGATGGAGGTGAAAATAACTATAATAAAAACTCTAGATTATCCATGTTAGCTGGAGATGCTGAAACAGCTCGCTAACAATAAACTAGTTGGCAAAAAATACGCACACATACCAGCAGGGGGCGCGCTGGGTCATCATGTTCCATAGCGACAGTGTAGACATTTTACTCAAACACCGTCTCCAGTGAACGAACGTCTGCTCCCCGCTGAGCTCTCGCTCTCTCAGCTGCTGATCATTTTGAGGGAGAAAATGAAAACTGTTCCTCTGAAAGCGGCTGCAGCAGCAACTTTAAAGCACAAACTGCATTCAGTGTTATGTTAGTCAGCAGTGCTGAAATGCAGACACGGGTTCTTTAACTCCATATGACAAAGTTTATTCCTTTATTAACTGAACAAACTCGTTTTCTGCTGTTCATCGTCAGCTGGCAAACTACTGAACTGTGAAATGGTTGCTTCAACCTTGAACACAGCCATGCACGCTCTACTCACCATCGTTGTTACTGTCGTTGCTTTAGCGGAAGCAGCATAACCCTGCAATGAGAACTTCCAGCAGAAAAAAATGTGGAAATGTGAAAAGGGCCTATTCTGACTCCATAAGCTTCGCTAGAACAGAGCATTTCACATCAAACCTCTCTGAATGACCGCTTACATCTTAACAATATAAATATTCAACAATTTGGAGGAAAGATTCTGGAATTCCACTTTAAGAGGTTAAAGCAGAGACTGTGTCGTGTAGAGAATTGCCAGTGAATGTTGTGTTCCGGGTTTGTCAGGAGAAGTCAAAAACACCCTTAACCTTTAATGTTAGTCATTCTGAAGAGCTTTTATTCTAATTGATTTGGGACATTTTGAGACATTTCTGTTGGTCAGTCATCATGAAATTTTCACACAATGTAAAGGAGCACGGCTGCTTAAATGGCGTGGAAAAATAAAAATGGACAAAAATGGAGATACATGTTATTCTTTAGACAGCAACGATACCAGGAGGCATTATTGAGAGACATTCTCTGGTCAAACACAGTCTGGAGGTTAGACACAGGTCAGTCACAGCTCACTTATCTGTGATGTTGTTTTCTAGGGTCGGCGATTCCTGTGGGCATTGATGTGCAGGTGGAAAGTATTGACAGTATCTCAGAAGTCAACATGGTGAGTGGTTCTCAAACAAGTCCTCAGGGACCCCAAGCCTCTCTAACCAAGCTCCAAGCTTCAATACAGTATCCAGTCCCCAAAAAAACTAATGTTCAAGTGTGTTGGTCTTTTCTGAGGGTCTCAATTTGGTGTCAATATGGAAACCACAGCCAATAATCAAAGCTAGCCATTTAGGTGCATCCAATCAGAGTAAAGAGGGTGTGGAGAGGGCGGGGCTTATGCCATACATGCACCAAAAAAGGACCACTTTGATTTCAGTTTGACTAATGTCTTGGTTCAGGTGTGTTAGTCGCTGGGATAACATGAAATATATGGGGAGCCTCAAGGACTGGGCTGAGAACCTCTGTGTGAATTTGCACAATAAACGAGCCGGACCTCAGTCTTGATTAAATCTTAGTACCTACTGAAAAATGAGATGGCAGTAAAGCTGTGTTTTTATATTCATATGACACTGCTACAGGCTGCTTCTGGTTAGGGATGTGGTTCAGGTAAAGGAAGCTGGTCTAAGGTAAGCCTAAAAAGGGTGAGCTGGGTAATCAATAATAGACAGAAGATATTTCAGTGCTTCTAGTAAGAATGATCAACCCAGTTTTAACCTAAAGCTGAAAAATGTTATCATTGTAAAGCAATTTGATTTTTAAATGTAGTTTCTGTTCTGGTGACAATTCTTGGTCCCACTTTATATTAAGTGTCTCTAATAACTGTGTAGTTACACATGAATACCACATGCAACAACACTGTAACTACTGATGATTTAGGCACTGTTATAGATGGATTACAAAAGTACAGCCTATGTAATTACAGAAGTGTATCTTCTACACAGGAACTTTCCTGTAGTGCAGTGTTAAAGTTACACTTTAAAGTAAGTGGACTGTTCCGGTGTAGTTAGTATGTAGGTACTGTGTAATAATGGAATGGTAATATAGACGTTGTTTTGGGGGAAATAGAACACATTTAATTAATGTCTTAAAAGTTACATGTTAATATAAGGGGTCGTCTGCTGTTCGGTCACAGTACAGAGTGGTTTAAAGCTGAAGCTGGTTACAGTGTCACAGCACCAGCAACATAAATGCTAGCTAAATGTTAGAAAAGCTGGCAGATACAGTGTCAGTAATGCCTTAATGTACATTATTAGATACTTCCTTTTACTACTGAAAAACACTTCTAAAAATTGCTGTTCCAGTCTGATTACTAATGTAATTACATTTGTTATTACCCTTGTGTAACCACATGTGAGAGAATAGGCTGTTACAACTATTAGATACACTTGTTTAATTACATGAGGCAAAACTGAAGTTGATACACATGTAATTACATAAGGTGTACTTCTGCAATCCATCTGTAACAGTGACTAAATCATTATGTTGTTCACATGTAACTACACAGTTATTAGAGACACTTAATATAAAGTGGGACCCAATTCTTTTTTAAGACATCATTACTTGATTTCACAATTATACATCACTATATGTGCACAGGACTTCACCATGACCCTGTATCTGAGACATTACTGGCAGGACGACAGACTGGCCTTCCCATCCAGCAACAACAAGAGCCGGACATTTGATTCTCGACTGGTGAAGAAGATCTGGGTGCCTGACGTGTTCTTTGTTCATTCCAAGCGCTCTTTCATTCATGACACCACCATGGAGAACATCATGCTGAGAGTGTATCCAGACGGCAACATTCTCTACAGTGTCAGGTGTGCATTAGCTAAAGGCCTGGAGGCACAATAGCAGATATTTTTATTTGATGAAAAACAAGATATTCAGAATTGAATATCTGATTTTTTTTTACACACCATTGGATTCTCCGATCAGTTTAATTGTTATGTTTCCAGAATATTCCAGATGAACTTTATCACAAATCTGAAAAGTCCAACAACTTCATGCATATCCTTAAAAAGTCTTAAAATAGATCTGAAAATGTCTGAAAATGTCTCATTTTTTATTATTAGAGGTGTCAGGATGTCCTGGTGTATTTTAATGGATCAGGTATCAGCTATAAGCCCAATCCGGTTCTGATCCCTAAAGACACCAAAAACAGCTATTATTCCACAACCTGCGGCAGCAAAGCACATTTTTCTGCCTATCTGCCCACGTTTTACTGTTTTGTCTTTTTGGCCATCAGCCCACCACAAACATTGGGTTTGGCCCCCAGTACAAAAAGTTTGGACACCCCTGTGATTAGACTCCGCTGAAAGTCCATATTAAAGGACTCAGATCAGATTGGAGGCTAGGGGCTGAACTGAGACCTCCATAATTAAATTCTGAGATGATTCCTAAAGAACTGGTCATTTTATATGTTAAACGATTTCATAACAGTCCACTGACCAAAACTACCCGGCAGACAGCGGCCCTGTGGTCGGAAACTGACCGCTGATAAAGGGCTAGAGGACGGCAAAACAGATAGTCAAACACACTGAGATCAGGCAACCTCATAGCGTATATACTATAAGCTTATTCAACCAACCAGTTTGAATAAAAAAGACATTCATGTAAGCCGTATTTGAGTTTGTCTCGCTGTTATGTGGCTCAGATTGTATTACTTTGCTTTTGAAGTTTAGATTTTATATTGTTTCATTTGAGAAAATCTCATGTAACTAAAATAAAGGGAGATTCACTTGAAAGAGGCCCCGAATATTCTGTAATAACTCTCTCTAGAACGAAGCAATCTGAACAAAACAATGTGCAATGAGCTCCTCAGTATATGGAGCTTCAAACAAGCCAGGATGCCCCTGCATTGGAGCAATGAGGTAGGCGCCGGACAGCCGTCTGCGACATTTAACCTCTCTAATGCTTGCCGATACGTTTAGGAACACGGAGCGCCATGTCGAAATGTGTCTGGCAGAAAACGGAGCTCATATCCAGCATTGCATGTAATGCAATCGATTACATATACGTCAAGGTGTGTAGTGTATTTTTTGGGTCAGATTGCTTCATCCTAACAGGAGTTACAGCAGAACATTCAGGGCCTCTTTCGAGTGAATCTCCCTGTAGTAGATTTAATAATAAATTAAGTGGTAACTCACGTTTTAGCCATACTGTTTGACTGACTTGAAAAATGTGCTCAGATTTATGATCAGGCAAGAGAACGGTGACTGTGTTTACAGCAAGGCACCAGAATGTATGTGGCTTCCTTTCATCAATGGTGGACACGGTCGTGATTCTTGGTGTGAACGTCGTGGCACAAACAACAGAAAACAAACCTGTGCACACGTATGTAGTGCAGACACAGGCGTGTGTACCTAAGCAGGTGTGTCTAGCAGAGTGAGTACCTGAGGCAGTAGTTAAACTTTAGTTAAGGTGTGTCTGTCACCCGTTTACATGAATATGTAGTCATATATCTGCGGTATATCTGTACACATGGTACAGTGTATATCATCGCTGTCCAAAGAAAAACCTTCATAATGGTACCTTTACAGGTGAAAGCAAAACATTCTTTACTTTTAATGTAAGTCAACATTATTTAATTCCAAGCAATTTTGAAGCATTTCTATTGGTCCATTCATCATGATTTTTTAGACAATGTAAAGGGCAGCTGGAGTGCACAATAAATGTAGAAGAAAATCACAAAATATATTTATTATGTATTTTTTTATTAATTTATTTAATTGCCAATCAAAACTACCATTAAGTAGAAGTTATTCATTTTTCAGGAGATAGTTCTGAGGGGACTGAATATAAGATTTTACATTTGTATGGGGTGGAATGCAAAAAACTGATTAAAACATATAGAGAAAGTGGGACTCTGAACGACTGTCCAAAGACCTGGCAGACCACCGAGACTTTCATCTTTGAGAGAGAGAGAAAAACAAGCTCTGCTTTTGTTTCAGATCTAAAAAAAGGCATGTAAAAGGATGTGTAGCTGTCAAGAAGCCATTACTGAGAAAAAAAGAAGAATGTTTGCTAATCAGACAAAGAAGAATGGAAGCTGTAATAAAGACAAAGTGGGAACACTAAAAACTGAAGAATTGGTTCTGTGTAATTTTCTGTTTAATGTTTTCTGTTTTTTTCTTAATGGCTGCTTTGACCAGATGTAAAAGCAACACTGTAACAGTTTTGCCTTAAAATGACAGTGTCACCATCATTTTGATGGTCCCCTCACTTATAATGAGATAATAATCTCAGACTGAGATCGGACTGAGATGGGTGTAAATCTCAGAGTGAGGCAGAGACTGGACTGTAACTGGAATCTTGTACTGAGATCGGACTGAGACAAGAGTAAATCTCGGACTGAGGCAGAGACTGGACTGTGACTGGAATCTCGTACTGAGATTGGACTGAGACAAGAGTAAATCTCGGACTGAGGCAGAGACTGGACTGTGACTGGAATTTCATACTGAGATCGGACTGAGACAAGAGTAAATCTCAAAGTGAGACCGAGATGGGACTGAGACCACGCTGAAACAAGAGTAAATCTTGGACTGAGATCGATATTGGACTGAGACGGGAATCTCAGACTGAGACCGGACTGAGACGAGAATAAATCTCAGACTAAGAGTAAATCTTGGACTGAGACTGAGACTGGACTGATACTAGAATCTCAGACTGAGACCACACTGAGACAAGTGTAAATCCCAGAGTAAGGCTGAGATTGGATTGAGACTGGAATCTTGGACTGAGACCAGGCTGAGACAAGAGTAAATCTCAGACTGAGGCAGAGACTGGACTGTGACCGGAATCTTGTACTGAGATAAGATTAAATCTCAGACTCAGACTAACATTGGTCTAAAACCATACTGAGACAAGAGTAAATCTTGGACTATGATTGATATTGGACTGAGATGGGAATCTCAGACTGTGACCAGATTGAGACAAGAATAAATATCAGACTGAGACCAAGACTGAACAGAGACCGGAATCTCGGACAGAGACCGAGATTAGACTGAGACTGGAATCTCAAACTGAAACCAAATTGAGACAATCTCGGACTGAGACCGGACTGAGACTGATTGATTCCACTCTCGATTTCGGTTATTTACACATAAAAACAACCGAAATCTCTGATATAATCTGCAGCGTCTGTATGCCTGCGTGACGAGTCGGATTCAGCTCGTCACCAAATGCATGTACAGCCATCCATGATGGGGGCTCAAAAGTGCTATTTGTATTTATGACAATGGTGTAAAAGTGAAATTCACTCCGCAACTGTAGAGGGAGCCCAAGAGCAAAAAAATACCAATTTTCACATAATGCTGCTTTAAATAAATGAAGCGTGGCCTCTGACTGTTGCACAGTACTGTATGTGCTGGGACTTTATGTCCTGAATAAGTAATATCACCCCCATGTACACAGTTCTCAAAGACAACTGAACTGAGACGAATATTAGTGTTGTAACAGTTTTGTGCTTTGTTACAGAATCACTGTGACTGCTTTGTGCTCCATGGACTTCAGCAGCTTCCCTTTAGATACACAGAACTGTTCTCTGGAGCTGGAGAGTTGTGAGTACTATTGTGGGTGTGTGTGTTGACAGATCTGACTATTAATCAAGTAATAGTGGTTACATTTTGTATACTTACATATTGGATTAACATCTAACAGTACCTGTTTCATTTTTTATGTCATTTTTAAACCTGTGTTCACAATCACATTTGGATTTTCTATTGTTTTGTTAAAAAACAGTGGTGTCATGTGACCAAAACCCTGAACTAAATATGATAAATGAATATGGCTGTCACTTTAAATTAGCAATCAAGTCATATAACTTTATTTAGATGATTATTTGAGTAATCAATGAGTTTATGAAGGTGAAATAATAAAAATAGGCCTAACTGAACAATAACAATAACTGTGTAAAAATGTACATGTAAAAGTAATTAAAAATTACTTTTACATGTCTTAATACTTTAATGTTAAGATGGAGCCAAGCTAACAGTGGAGTACAGTCACCTCCTCACAGGGTCTAATGCTACCCAGGACAGCTCTGCCTAAATAGCATGAAAATTTGAAGCATTTTCAGCGTGTAATACATGCAGACTATGCACGAGCGGTTCAGCCTAGTCCTAGGAAATTATTTATAATACCAAAGTAATATGTGTGCATTTGTGAGATCCTGCTGGTGTGGGTTTCCTCTTTTTCAATGATGCACACAAAGGCAGGTTGTGGAGAACCTGCTAAACACAGCTTTATAGTGAGCATTGATCATTTAAAATCTGATCTAATTACTTCGCTAATGTGGGGAGAATTTTAGTTTTGATCTATTCAATCCAAAATTGAGTTTAATTATATACTTGTGACAGCCCTAAAATAAAGTGATACAAACTCACCTTGTTAGCCATCTGGTTTAACTGATTTTGAAAACTAGGTATCACTTTATAATAACATTCCCTAACAACCAGCAACTTAATCGTTATCTAATAGTTTATTAATGCTGTTAATAATAGTTCTGTTTGAATTATTAACCATTTATTTGGTGACATACGGAAACTGTAGTTTCCTAATAATTACTTATATTATAAATAACTAAGATTAAGAATTTACTTAGTTGCATAAAATAATTCATAAAATTCATACTAATTATAAATGAAACTTTATTGACTTTATACTGTATTTATAAAGATATATTGTACTACTTATTATAGCTAAAAGTAATTTATAAAAGCATTTGTAGTGGTTTTATTTGAATGTCATCTGCTAAATGGTTAAGAATGGTTACTAATGCAAAAGTAACTGTTATGTAATTATTAACTAACATTAACAAAACATTAGATAATGATTAAGTTGCTGTTTATAGAGGCCTGTTATTATAAAGTGTGGCTGAAAAATGTATTAACATTTGTGCTGAGGTTCAGAACATATCACTGCTGTCCAAAAAAAAAAGTATCTCCATTACATCATTTGAGCTCAGCAGCTGCCGTTACGTGTATGAAAAATTCGTGATGAATAGACCAATAAAAATGCTCCAAAAACTCTCATTATATTAACGTACATAATATTTTTTGTCTTCTTCTCTAAAATGATCATTTTGGAGATACGAGTTTTGGAAAGCGATGATATGGACATCCATAGGTCAGTTATAATTAATGTGGTTTTTTTTTTTTATGTTGTCCAATGATTTTTCTCATTTCTGCAAACTAAGGTCACCGCCCTAAAACAAAAGTGGTAAAAACTGTTGAGCACTTTGCCCTTTGAAAACATACAGGCTTGTGTGCACACGACAAACGTTCTTCACTGAGTCTGCACACAGACCTGTAGGTACATGCTGACATTTGCATCATCATCATCATCACACAGCACACAAGCAGTGGTGGACAGTAAGTAAATGTAATTCGTTTCTGTACTTAAGTAGTTTTTCCTGTATCTGTACTTTACTGAAGTTTTTCCATTTTGGGAGACTTTTTACTTTCACTCCACTACATTTCACAGTCAAATATCTCACTTTTTACTCCACTACATTATGAGAAATCTGTCGTTCCTTTTGGTTTATGTGTGTGTAAAAACGTAACAGGTCAAAACGAAAGAAGCGCAAAGCAAGAGCACCAATCAGGGCACAGCGGTCACTTTGTTTTGAGCTTGTTCTGACCTGTTGGACAAACCGACCCACTGCACACATATCGACACTATACTTAGGTCACTTTAGCAGGTAAAGCAGGACGGGGTCAATGCAAACACTGACTGACAATCACACATCAAAGAATTAGTGAACAGATGTAACATATTGCTCTCGACTTTGTGGGTAAACAGACCACAATATAGAAATATGTACACATATGCAGTTGAGACTGACGTGTCTTTATTCTGAATTTATACAAACACATTTCATTTTATAGTAAATTAGTTTTGTCTAGTTTATGTTTATGAACAGAGACCTACAGATGCAGTTTAGTAAAGGAAACTCATTTGTGAATCTGAGTTTAAAGTTTTTATTAAACTTAAACTTGTAACTAAGTTAAATAAATCTTAAACTGAAACTTTGCTTGTTTGTAAAAAGTGATTTCAGAGCCACTCAGTTCTACCTGATGGAAACTCTTTGCCTTCAGTGTTTTGTGCTTATGATAATTTTAATAGACATCAGCGTCACTAATTAATGACCTTCTGTTAAAAGACTGGTTTACCAAGAGAGACACTGGAGTATTTTCACCTAAAATGAGTTAATGAAGCGAGTCTGGTTACAAAAATGAGTCATAATTAATCTTTCAGTACTTTTACTTTCGATACTTAAGTACATTTGAGGGCAAATACTTTAGTACTTTTACTCCAGTGGAGGTCTAAAGGGAGGAACTTCTACTTTTACTGCAGTAATATTTTACCTTGAGTGTCTCTACTTTAACTCAAGTACATGGTTTGTGTACTTCGTCCACCACTGCACACAACTCTCAACACGTAAAGCCATGGTCCTCAGCTTCAGAGGAGAGACGGCTAGAGAGCCAGAGTGTGCAGGGCTCTGCCGTCTCTCCTCTGAGGGTTGCTGCCCATGCTTCTTCAAGGAGAGTCACCCGTCTCACCTCTGTCCACCCCTGTCCTCTCCCCTCTGTGCTCTCTTGAAGACGCGTACAATGAAAACGACCTCATGCTCTACTGGAAGAATGGGAACGATTCATTAAGGACTGACGAGATCGTACTCTCGCAGTTTTTTATTGAAGAATTCCACCCTTCCTACGGGCTAGCCTTCTACAGCAGTACGGGTATGTGCTTTAGCCTCCTGTTGGCCTCTGTGTCCACTCTTTTGTCTGTCCTGTTGCTGTGCATGACCACAGAACTGCTGGGAGGGACTCCAGGTAGAACTTGCTTTTTGATGCTCACTGATGTCGGCCAGCCACATCCTGGAATCACCTACCGTGAGATAAATGGCAAAACTGGCCTCAGTGTGAAAAAAAAAGCAACTTTCACCTTCACGCTGTGAAAAAGAAACTCTATGATAGACTTCTCAGCATTCCTGGCTGGAAAGATGAGGAAGATAACAGAGGTGGAAAGAGTACTGACCTCTACTAAAAGGAGCAGGCTATCAAAATGTCCAGTTTACACAATTTCCCTTTTACATTAAATGAGGTCGACTGGCTATGAAGTTTCCTTTAACCATTAAATGCATCAACCTTGTAGCTTCAGTGCAAAGAAGCAAACTTCAGACACCACATTGGTCTTGGCTGATTGACTACATGACTGTTTTTCTATGAAGTATTTCTTTAGGTTAGAGAGCTACTGTCAAAAGAAATCATTTGAATACAATAATAAGTATCAATAAAAACGTTATTCAGGTGAGAGTAAGTAAAATTTAGAGTAAAGGAAATCCCATTCACTGATTTTATTAGCTTCATAAACTCTATATTAGTTTGCTAACAGGCGCTCGTGATAGAAAATGTATAAACAAAGAGAAGACTGCGATTTAATCTTGAAATCATTTAGTTTAGTTTACAATTTCAAAAAATAACTAACATCAAAACTTTCCACATCTGTAATTTAACAGAGCAGCCAGAAATGCTTTCATTCTCTTACACTGAACAATCTTCGCTCTCACAGCACAGAACTCTTACTTTCAGAGGCAACCCTTTACTTGAACCCTGCTATAACTATGAAATAACCATGCTATAAACGTGCTGTGGCAGATGGCACATGCTATCATGATTTGTCATGACAGGTTTTGTTATATATAGCAATTTCTGTTGCTGCAGTTCTGCGATAGACTGGTGACCTGTCCAGGGTGTATCCTGTCTTCTGCCCAATGACCGCTGGGATAGCCTCCAGCACCCCCCGTGACCCACAAGGATAAGCGGATTAGAAAATGTGTGTGTGTGTGTGTGTGTGTGTGTGTGTGTGTGTGTGTGTGTGTGTTGCTGCAGTTTCTAAATGTACTCAAGTTAACTGTTACAACAAGAAACATTAGTTCAAATTTCAAATTATTCCAAATTCACTCGACTTTTGGGATTATGGGACATAATATTTAATAATGCTTATCACTTTTATTTCTGTTACAGTTGGGATGAACAAATTCGGGGACATTAAACATCCACGACATCAATTAATGAAAGCATGAAACTGTTATACATAGTATTCAATTAACATCACACTTGTTACTGCTGCCATGTTGTTGACACACCACCGGTCAATGCGGCAATGGCGCGATTGTAGAGCCACCTTTTGTACATCGTTAGTTAAAAGATAGATAGACGGTTTTTATTGTCCACAAAGGGAAATTCATTTCGAAAAGTCAGTAACACACTAACAGACAAGAACTCTAAAACCACCGTTTAAAACATTGTTCTTATTGGTTATTTGGACGTGTGCACATGCGTCCCCATGCCCACATGTATGTGTGTGAATACATGAACACACACACACACACACACACACGTATGCACACATGCTCCAACACCGTGGATCCGGCTCCTTTAGACAGAGGGAGCAAAGTGATCCCAATGTGTTATGTTTGTTAAGGAGCCTGACAGCAGAGGGGACGAAGCTGACCCTACTCTTGTTTGAAGTAAATACAGGGGCTGCATATCTCCTACCAGAGGCTATTATCCATAAGCAGGTGCTGAGTTTATGAGTTGAGTCCCTTGCGATCTTATTTGCTTTGCTCGTCCTCTGATCATAGAGATTTTGGAGGGTTCAGCCCCTCCCTACAAAGCTTAACCCCCCTGTAATCACCAGTCACGGTTTTAGCTTGTTAGACTCTGGGAGCCCCCATGCCAAGCTAAAAAACCAGACAAGGTACAGAGGCTCTCTATATGGCAGATATGAAAGCTATGGATTCGGAGGGGCTACGTTCAGATGCCTCTACCTCTTTAGGAGGTAGAGCTGCTGCTGGCACTTTTTAAAGATGGCTTATGTTGTTATTAAAGGTCATTCCACTATCAGTGATGGTCCCAAGATACTTGTACCCACCAAGTATCATCTGCGGGGTCGGGTCGGCCTTCCTCTGGAAGTCTATGAGGAGCTCTTTTGTCTTCCTCATGTTTGTGCAGAGAAAGTGTTCCTCACACCACCTGGTGCAGCTTCTCCATTTCCTCCTCAAAGTGGGCGGGGCTGTCCTTCCACAGACTAAATAATTATATGATTCTAGTGATTTATATGCTTTTATCTCCTCCGGTCAGGCGTAACATTCTGACCACCTCCTTGTTTCTGCGCTCATTGTCCATTTTATCAGCTCCACTTACTATATAGGAGCACTTTGTAGTTCTACAGTTACAGACTGTAGTCCATCTGTTTCTCTGATACTTTGTTAGCCCCCTTTTACCCTGTTCTTCAGTGGTCAGGACCCCCATGGACCCTCACAGAGCAGGTACTATTTGGGTGGTGGGATCATTCTCAGCACTGCAGTGACACTGACGTGGTGGTGGTGTGTTAGTGTGTGCTGTGCTGGTCTGAGTGGAGTTTTTGAGTAATTATGGGACACTTTTTCTGAATTTTATGAATTCTATCTATATTACTGAACAAAATACGTCATGACAACTAATGAGATGTTTATGGCATGACTATGTCAGTGTTATGTAGCAGGATTCAAGTAAAGTGTCCCCCCTTTTTAATGTGTTCTGCTCCACACTCCACAGACTCTCTGTATCTCAGGATTTTGAGCTTTTTCTCTGTTTTTTCTGCTGCTGGTTTACGTTTTTCTGTTATCCCTGTATGTTTATGCTAGAACTGACTTCAATTTCCCCTCTGCCTCTGTTTGAATGACAGCCAAGGCTGAGCTACGTTTCCATTTCCTCTGTTCAGGATGATAAATCCTCTTCCTCTCCTGCCTCTTCCTCTCTCTCAGGCTGGTATAACAGACTCTACATCAACTTCATCCTCAGGAGGCACATTTTTTTCTTCATGCTGCAGACGTACTTTCCCACCATGCTCATGGTCATGCTGTCTTGGGTCTCCTTCTGGATCGACAGGAGGGCCGTCCCAGCCCGAGTTTCCCTAGGTATCACCTCGCTTTTTAACCCTTATTCTATGTTAATTGTTCAGTAAAAATGTTGCCATTTCTGCAAACCAACATCATCAACCTCACACACTCATATTTCATTTGATGACTGGTTTGGAAATAATGACCTGAAATTTTGTAAGAACACTCATCGTGGGTTCATGTAAAAATGTTTCGGCAGCGAAGTGTGTTGATCTCAGGACATGACAGATTGTTTAGCTCAATTTTTGACTTAGCTCAAACACATTACTATTACTATTAGTTTAATATATATAAACAAAAGTCCTGTTTGGTAGGTACGTGTTTTGAGAGAAATTACCTTGGTTTACAGAAAATGGCTAAATCAACTTTGAGTTAACCCGTATCTCAGTAACCTGAGTCATTACCTCGAATGGATGCCTTTTTGACATATTATGCATTTTTTGGAAAATTAATTTTCCACCTGTTTATTTATATTTCTATTGAAAAAGGGACATAGACTGTCAAAAATGAATTTAGGCAATGTTGTTATGTTGTGCATTTTCATGCATTAATTGTCAAAAGCTTGATTTTCATATGTAGTTTTGTACTTTTTTGATCGATGTAGACAAGGCAATTAGCAAGCTAGCCTTTTAGCATCTGAAAAAGGGAAAAAATCAGGTTGACGTTAAAATAAACCCGTGTGCTAATGTAACCACGTACCACAGACGAGCAGGAAAGGAAGTGAGAGAGTGAAGTGAGAAGAAAGGAGGTTGTCTGAAGTTGCTGGGTGGTGAGAGGATGAGGGAAAACATGCTAAGATATTATTATTTAGAATAACTTTTATAATTTTTTACATTGTGTCTAAACGTCAGACGGCATTTAGAGGAGGGAAAAAGTCTCTGAGCTTCCATCAAAGATTACAGAGAAACAAGAATTTTGTCTTTTAAATATGACACAATGCAGTGAGCTTAATTGACCAACCGCATGAACTAACAAGGAAAAACGTCCATTTAGATTTTTTGATATATGTGCTGAGCAATTTTGTTTATTTACTATATACAATCAGTATTTCCTGTTATGTAATTAATACTACTAAGAACTATATCTAACAACTGAATTAAATGTAAAATATTTTTATTGTGCAGCGTCTCTGGCTCGGCATAAACGGTGCTAAATGTTGCTTCACATCCAAATTTCTCAAGTCATTTGTCTGATCCGTGTGTCCTGTACACTCATCTCCGAGCGTCAGACTCTGCTGGAGTGCAGTAAACATTAGTCATGTCCTGCTGTTCTTGGCTAGATGGATACAATAAGCTGTGAGACCACACTGCTGTGTGATGCAGCTGACCAGTAAAGGTGCCCCGCAGATGGGGCTAGTGGACACACAGGCCCAGTTAGCGGGCTGCTGTGATAAAGGCTAAACCAAACCTGAATGCTGTTGATGCACCAAGAGAAAGGCAGGTCGAGCCGTCTGTCTCTCTAATGTTCGCTCGCTCAATAACAACCTGGACTAAACATCAACTCAGACTGTAACTGACTGCAGTTTTACACTGTTTGTACGTTGCGTTATGTAGTTTATTTGTAAAACACCTGTAAAACTAATAACCATCACCCACGACTATTACCTTCCCACAATATACTGGCATTACTTTTTTGCAAATGAATGTTTGTGCATGAAATTTTAGCTCTAAATGTTTGACTCATTTCACTTACAGCTACACATTTTATTCATATGTTATAAATATAATTAAAAAAATGGCTGGAAAACTGTCGCCTTGTGCTACGTACAACATGGTTGATGCTAATATTTTTGGTATATGTCGACTATTACTGGTCATGTAGTGCATGTAATGCTTTTATCAACTAAAACATTAACATGTATAAATTCTTCCTATGAAATCCAAAATATAAGTAACATGATTTACACTGATTGATACCAGAAGATACACAGCAAAACACTATAAATCAGACAAAATAAGGCAGATAAGCCTGTTATAAGCTCTCTGCGATGCCATTTCCTCACAGACAGGTGACTTAAAGAATGATGCTTTATTTTAAAATGGCAGCAGATGTGAAACATATTTATTTTCAAATTATTTTTGGTATAATATATAAATTAAACATGAAAAAATGTATTACAAAAGAATGAAGACAGGTATGATAGTACCATGACTATTAAAGTTCTGTAGTAATTGTAGATTTATGTGTAGATTGGGATGAAGAAACTCAGGGGCATTGAAAAAATGTGATTACTATAAAAAAATCACTTTAAATATATAAAAATAGACTCTCCGATAATGAAAAACAAACTTTTATTAATTATTTAAGATTAGTTTTCAGAAATTATATAAAAGTTGCTCACTTACAGAAAAGTCACATGTATCTCCACGAGTGTCTACAAATCACATGATCAAGTAACATAATCATAATATGTGATCTCATGTGTCCCTGAAGCGGCACATGATCACATATTTTCACACCTGACAAAAGTGTGAAGTGTTAAAAAAACACATGATTTTCTGTAAAGGCAGGAAAATAAAAAGCTAAATGACCCTTACATGCATGTACAGTAGGGTCCGAAATCTAAGAGAACCAGTGCGAATACATTTATGTGGCATTCTTTTCTAATTTAATCCAAATTTGTCATCACAAACTGTGTAGAATTGTTAAAATCTTTGATATACAGAAAATTCACAACAGAATTTCTTTTGCTATAATGACATTATGGAGTCAAGCTGACATGCTCTTCACAAGTGTGTGCAAAAGCCTCTGCTCAGTAGATAAATCCACCTGAGAGCCATTTGAACTAAAAAAAAAAAAGCTTTAACATGTTCAATTTTACCTAGAAAAAAAATATTTCCTCATTTCAAGATGTTTTATATACACAAAACATAAAGGCAACCATGGCCAACAAAGCCAACAAAAATGTATGTCGCTGTTGTCAGAAGAAAACCTTGTATCTCCATTTTTGTCATTTTTCAGTTTTTGACATAATTTGAAAATACCTGTTACTCTTTACATTGTATGTAAATTTCATGATGAACGGACTAAAAAAATGACGTAAAATGACTTGGAAAAAAAGTCTGGTTCCATTGACTTACATTAAAAGTAAAGTAGGTTTTTTCATTTTGGAGATACGAGGTTTTCTTCCGACAACAGTGAAATGTATGTACGTCAACATCCCTACAAAAAATCTAAAAGGTTAACTATTGATTGAGAGAGAGAGAGAGAGAGAGAGAGAGAGAGAGAGAGAGAGAGAGAGAGATGCCCCAAGCCCCCTGCTGTCTGTATAAGGTAATGTTTGACCTGATGCTCACTGGCTGAATTAACTTGTTAAATCCTGTTTACACTTGTTCGACCTGCCGATTGAACTGACTCTATAAAGCGCCACTGACTGATGTGGCCAAACAGACTAGAAAAACAAGGAGAAGGAAGTGAAACATGAGGACCTGAGTTTCAGGGTGGGTCTTTGAGGCCATTGTGACAAAGACTTGCACAAAGACTGACCTGAATACACTAAACTCTGTTTTATTGTGTGAACCACACTGGGAACCCACCTGTGGTACGATACGGCTCTGAGTTACAGACCTGATACAAATTACAGCCCACTGCAGAAAATCAAATGAAGTGCTGACCATGATTAGTATGGACACACCAAACTCAAGTCTGGTATCACATACAGTGGCTCCAGAAAGTATTTAGACACTTTAATCATTGGTACGCTTTAATGAAGTTCTATAGGTTGCATCATAGCTTAGTGGCCCATCGTCAGACTGATGGTTGACCCTTTGTGTGGAGAAAGCCAGGAGAATATTCCAAGCAGACAGGGGTGCTGTGAAGCACCGAGGTGGAAACGTCAAAGTTTGGGCCTGTTTTTCTCACAATGGTGTCACTGAGATTGATGGGATCATGAACTCAGTGTGCAAAGGCATTTCAGATGCCCACCTGCACAAGTCTGCAAAGAAACTGCTCCAACGACAGAAGTTCTCTCAGCAGGATAAGGATCTGAAACACACCAGCCAACCTTGGAAAGGTCTTGATTTAAAATAAATGCCACTTGATTTATCGCTTTCTTTTCTAACACAGTGAACGTCATGCATTTATAATTAAGGTACAAATCTCCAAATACTTTTTTGGGGGACACTGTATGTCTCCCTCACTTTTGACTTTTATACACCTATTTAGGCACACAGCAGTGTGAGGAGTGAAGCTATACAGTCTTCAGTTTGGGCACCTCTGGTCAACTTATGTTTTCTTTACTTTCTTCAGCACATTTTAATGCAGAATTACCATTTATTTGCTGAATGTAACATATTGGGGAAAAAATAAAAACATAAAATGTGGCCTGTTGAAAAGTTACAGCACATTTTATATTTTATTTTTTATTTTATGTTAACCTCAGCAAATAAAGTAAATAAACTGCAGGTGGGCTTCTGAAATGCCTTTGTACACTTCTGAGTTCATGATCCCATCAATCTCAGTGACACTATTGTGAGAAAAACAGACCCAAACTTTGACGTTTCCACCTCGGTGCTTCACAGCACCCCTGTCTGCTTGGAGTATTCTCCTGGCTTTCTCCACACAAAGGAGTCAACCATCAGTCTGATGATGTGATGAAAACCAAAGAACTTCATTAAAGCGTACCAATGATTAAAGTGTCCAAATACTTTCTGGAGCCACTGTATGTGATATCAGACTTGCGTGAGTTTGGTGTGTCCATACTAATCATGGTCAGAACTTCATTTGATTTTCTGCAGTGGCTGTAATTTGTATCAGGTCTGTAACTCAGAGCTGTATTATACCACAGGTGGGGTTTCCAGTGTGGTTCACACAATAAAACGTTTGTGAGTTTAGTGTATTCAGGATCTGAAACACACCAGCCAACCTTGGAAAGGTCTTGGAATGGTTGGTTTAAAATAAATGCCATTGATTTATCATTTTCTTTTCTAACACAGTGAACTTAATGTCAATGTTCATTTTAATTATGGTACAAATTTCCAAATACATTTTAGAGCCACAGCAGTGATGTGAAGATATACAGCCTTCAGTTTGGGCACCTCTGGTCAAATGATGTTTTGTTCACTTCCTTCAGCATTTTTAATGCATGATCACAGTTCATTTGCTCAACGTAACACATTGGGGAAAGAATAAAACGTAAAATGTGGCCTGTTTAAAAGTTTTTATTTTTGTTGTATGTTAACCTCAGCAAATAAATAAATACATTTGTTCTTTGTTGAGGATCTATTAACTTATTTTCACTTTAAAAAATCAAAAAACAAAATATTTTGACTAGGGGTGCTCAAACTTTTGCGTATGACTGTATATGATACCATAAACGAAATTTTGTGTTTATGAACTTTTGAACTTCTGACAGACCTAAATCACCCTCTGTCTCTCCCTCTGTGCAGGTATCACCACCGTGTTGACCATGTCCACCATCATCACGGGCGTCTCAGCATCCATGCCTCAGGTGTCCTATGTGAAGGCGGTGGATATTTACCTGTGGGCGAGCTTCCTGTTTGTCTTCCTGTCCGTCATTGAATATGCTGCCGTGAACTACTTCACCACCGTGGAGGAGATGAAGAAACTCAAGAGGGGAAAGGTCAGCGTCAGAGAGGGGTCCTGTCCTGACCCTTCAGTGTGACTGTGAATCATTTCTTCATTCAGATAGCTTCACTTCGCAGCAGCCAATCCAAACGCTGTGTTTTATAGATTGTGGCCCCATGTTGATTATTTATTATTTATAAGATTTACATTAATCAGATTTCATAATGTTTATTGTCTCCACTGTTGGTTTGTCTCCATCTACTGGTGCTTTTAAGTTAATGCACTCAGGAACTGAAATGTGAAGGAGAATTCTACCAATTCTTCAAATGTTCTGTGTAATTAAAATGGTTAAGATGTAGAAGTCATTCAGAGTGGTTTGATGTGAAATGCTCTGTCCTAGCAGAATCTAATAAGTCAGAATTGTACGCAGTGGTTGTGATAGGAACCAGACATCCAAAGGCTTTAATGTCCCGTAAAAAGCCACCTCACAGAAAGCTATTACAGGTAATGGTTCCAGTAGGTTTGCAACAAGATTTTGGCCTAAAGCATATTATTTCAAATTAATTCAGGGTGGAGAGGCATATCCAGGCCACTGTAAGCCAAAACAGCACTCATTTTTTCTAATCACTTGTTTATCATTATAAACATTACGTATAAAAACTCAGAAAACCTGTGTAGGTTCACTAGTGTTTTTATAGTAAGTGAAATGGCTATATTTGCATTGTTGACATCGCAACCCATGGTTCATATCACCATCATTGAGTCTGTAAGTTAGCAAGCTTGGATAATCACATTTTATTCAATTATTACAGTCGAAATACAAAGTTTGAAAAACTCTTGTCAAATTACATTTTATTGATTTTCTAAGTGAAAATAATTTAACATCATGTACAGAGAACACACTTAGGCATGCTGGCTTTATTTGCTGGGTTTAACATAAAACACATGTTTTTATATATATATATATATATATAAAATACATACATACATACAGTGAATACAATGGAAGTGTGTCTGTTCCATCAGATGGACGACTAGAAATGCTTTTCTGTTTTCTCATTTTACATGTTTTCATGTAAAATCGTTCTAGAGGAACTTACTGACTCCACTGCACCATTGGCCCTTGGTCACAATGTCTCCATTGCAAATATAGTCATTTTATTTGCTATCCAAACCCCCAGTGTACCTACATGTGTCTTCTGAGTTTTATATATAATGTTGCTGATGGTAAAACAGTGATAAATCTGATAAAAATAAGTTTTTTTTGAAGACTATTTTGCCTCATAACACTCTGCATGTACCTCTCTACTATGAATTAACAATAAAAAAAATGGCCAGATTTGTTAAGGCCATATGTTTAATCTTCTCAGAACTATCATACAACAATATCTCAGCGCATATTCATAACCATTTCATGTAAAAACTATCTGTGAGGGGGCTTTTAGAGGAGTTAAACTCTTCAGATGTCTGGTTCCCATCACCACCACTGTAAAAAACTCAGACTCATGAAGTTTCTCTAAAATGGATTGTTTCACATCCAAACACTCAGAATGACTAGACAGACCTCACGGACTGAATTATGCAGAGATGTGAATAAAATCAGTGTAATTCCCCATTTCTAAAGGCGCTCAGCGTGAACTGACCAATACGCATCTTTTTCACGCTGTTAACTCAGGAAACACATACAAATGAAATAACCACCATGTTTTATCCTGTATTTCTCATAACAGCTACCAGTGTCTTATGATGCAACCCAGGCTATGGCGTATGACGGCTGTTTCCATGACAACGAGCTTGATCTCTCACCTTTCCCAGAGCTACCGACCACTCCCAGCACCGAGCAGGCGGCCCCGCCCAGGAACTCGTCCGCAGAGCCGCCGCCCACCGAGGGCACCAGGCTCTGGAGGAAACGCTCAGTTCGTCACAACATCAACTTCATCATGAGCAACAGCTACATGATCGACTCGTACTCTCGAATCATCTTCCCTGTGGCCTACCTGCTTTTCAACATCATCTACTGGTCCTTATACTCCTGATCAGTTGATGCTTCAACAACAGCTGCAGTTTCCAGGATGTCATGTTGCACTAGATGATTCATTTTACAAGGCTCACCTGACAGGTGAATCAGTACTGATCTGCTGCTCAAAGAAACCTAATGAAGCACTGAATTACTTTCCGCCTGGCATGGAAAGTAAGGTTTGACCATGCTGGTGAGATTAATAGAGTGAATGTCTGGAGTCTTCTTTGGACACGATGAACAGTATAAATACTGCTTTGTCGCTGCTGCAGAGTTTGTAAGGTGTTTACGGTGGGGGTTGTTGTTTTCTAATTTATACATGTGCATATTTTTACTTGCTTATTACAGAAATTATCCTATAGTATCTGTGTGGATGCATCAACGAATGTAAGACTGAAGTGGTTTTATATATTGGTGTGTGTTTGTGTGTGAAGGGGGCTGTGTGTGGTGTTTGTGTGTGAAGGGGGCTGTGTGTGGTGTTGGTGTGTGGTGTTTGTGTGTGAAGGGGGCTGTGTGTGGTGTTGGTGTGTGGTGTTTGTGTGTGGAGGGGGCTGTGTGAAGTGTTGGTGTGTGGTGTTGGTGTGTGGAGGGGCTGTGTGAAGTGTTGTGTGTGGTGTTTGTGTGTGGAGGGGGCTGTGTGAAGTGTTGGTGTGTGAAATGTTTGTGGCAGGGGCTGTGTGAAGTGTTGGTGTGTGTAGGGGGCTGTGTGAAGTGTTGTGTGTGGTGTTTGTGTGTGGAGGGGCTGTGTGAAGTGTTGGTGTGTAGTGTTTGTGGAGGGGGCTGTGTGAAGTGTTGGTGTGTGGTGTTTGTGTGTGGAGGGGCTGTGTGTGGTGTTGGTGTGTGGTGTTTGTGTGTGGAGGGGATTGTGTGGTGTTGGTGTGTGGAGGGGCTGTGTGAAGTGTTGGTGTGTGGTGTTTGTGTGTGGAGGGGGCTGTGTGAAGTGTTGTGTGTGGTGTTTGTGTGTGGAGGGGCTGTGTGAAGTGTTGTGTGTGGTGTTGGTGTGTGGAGGGGGCTGTGTGAAGTGTTGGTGTGTGGTGTTTGTGTGTGGAGGGGGCTGTGTGGTGTTTGTGTGTGGAGGGGCTGTGTGAAGTGTTGCTGTGTGGTGTTTGTGTGTGGAGGGGGCTGTGTGAAGTGTTGGTGTGTGGTGTTTGTGTGTGGAGGGGGCTGTGTGAAGTGTTTGTGTGTGGTGTTTGTGTGTGGAGGGGCTGTGTGAAGTGTTGTGTGTGTGGTGTTTGTGGAGGGGGCTGTGAGAAGTGTTGGTGTGTGGTGTTTGTGTGTGGAGGGGCTGTGTGGTGTTGGTGTGTGGTGTTTGTGTGTGGAGGGGCTGTGTGAAGTGTTGGTGTGTGGTGTTTGTGTGTGGAGGGGCTGTGTGGTGTTGGTGTGTGGTGTTTGTGTGTGGAGGGGCTGTGTGAAGTGTTGGTGTGTGGAGTTTGTGTGTGGAGGGGGCTGTGTGAAGTGTTGGTGTGTGGTGTTTGTGTGTGGAGGGGGCTGTGTGAAGTGTTGTGTGTGGTGTGTGTGTGTGTGGAGGGGGCTGTGTGAAGTGTTGGTGTGTGGTGTTTGTGTGTGGAGGGGGCTGTGTGAAGTGTTGTGTGTGGTGTTTGTGTGTGGAGGGGGCTGTGTGAAGTGTTGGTGTGTGGTGTTTGTGTGTGGAGGGGGCTGTGTGAAGTGTTGTGTGTGGTGTTTGTGTGTGGAGGGGGCTGTGTGAAGTGTTGGTGTGTGGTGTTTGTGTGTGGAGGGGGCTGTGTGAAGTGTTGTGTGTGGTGTTTGTGTGTGGAGGGGGCTGTGTGAAGTGTTGGTGTGTGGTGTTTGTGTGTGGAGGGGGCTGTGTGAAGTGTTGTGTGTGGTGTTTGTGTGTGGAGGGGGCTGTGTGAAGTGTTGTGTGTGGTGTTTGTGTGTGGAGGGGGCTGTGTGAAGTGTTGGTGTGTGGTGTTTGTGTGTGGAGGGGGCTGTGTGAAGTGTTGGTGTGTGGTGTTTGTGTGTGGAGGGGGCTGTGTGAAGTGTTGTGTGTGGTGTTTGTGTGTGGAGGGGGCTGTGTGAAGTGTTGGTGTGTGGTGTTTGTGTGTGGAGGGGGCTGTGTGAAGTGTTGTGTGTGGTGTTTGTGTGTGGAGGGGGCTGTGTGAGGTGTTGGTGTGTGGTGTTTGTGTGTGGAGGGGGCCGTGTGAAGTGTTGGTGTGTGGTGTTTGTGTGTGGAGGGGCTGTGTGAAGTGTTGGTGTGTGGTGTTTGTGTGTGGAGGGGGC
This sequence comes from Colossoma macropomum, assembly GCF_904425465.1. NCBI lineage: Eukaryota > Metazoa > Chordata > Actinopteri > Characiformes > Serrasalmidae > Colossoma > Colossoma macropomum. Next base: position 29,400,637 of record NW_023494804.1, read on the forward strand.
TGTGTGAAGTGTTGGTATGTGGTGTTTGTGTGTGGAGGGGGCTGTGTGAGGTGTTGGTGTGTGGTGTTTGCTCGTTTAAATGGAATCTAAACTTTGAGTTTTAAAATCTAATCTATGAAGTCTTAACATGTAAATGGCCGTTCTAAGACGTGTTTTATTTGATTTATACACATTCATGGTATATTGATTGCACTATGAAGGTTACAATAATAAAACATACAGATGGGTGAGACATTAAAGGAGACTGACTGACTAAATTGAGCAGTAAACATCTTACTATGCACTGTGGCAGGTAAAACGCTGAGCGGACCCAGTGGACCTCAATTTTGGATCAAGATGACAAGAGGAAGATTCATTATTGGGGCCCAGGTGGCAGGACGTAGGACCGACATATAGATGGACATTACAGTAATAATACAGTGTTATAGTATATAAGGTGCAGAACATAAAACCCTCATTACAAAGACAGGCACATTTGAGAGTTCAGTGGTGCAAAAACCAAACACACTGTTCTAGAGATCGGAAAAAATAAGGTTCCGATCAGTGCCAGCTCTACCTAAGCAACATCTGCAGGCGCCAGGGGGCCCCCAGATACCTTCTGGGTTATTACTGTACCATTGTGTTGTCCAAGATGTTTGAGTGAGGGGGAAAAAGCAACTGGCTAACCATGTCTCAAACAAGAACGTACGCATCTGGAGCTGAAAAACGGGAGAAGAAAAAGAGATGTTTTTTTGGTTAACACGATACCATTTGTTGTAGTAGGACAAGAATTAATAGTTGATCTGGGGTCTGTCTAACGAAGCGGGATTTCCTGTTTAGCCTGCTGACTTTAAGCTCAGATCCATCTTACCCTGGATTTCCTGTGTCACAACAGTGGGTCACTTTTTACAGGGCTACAACACCATGGCAACTTACGGCCTAATCTGCTCCAGGGAAGATTAAGTTTTGGATTTTGGATTTTGGATCATAAATAGCTCTTGGACCAATCAGCACGAGCTTCTGACCAATCAAGGACTGACAGAGGTGGACCCCTCCGGTGACTTTTCTTTTAATACATTTTTACTTTCTTCTTTTCTTACTTATTTCGTTTTCCTTCTTTGAAAAAATCAGCCACTCGACTCCTCATGTTTCACGTAATTGGCTGTTTGTCAAACATCCCGCGTTCATGTGCACACATACGAGGATTAATCACAGCCTGAGTATCTAAACCTGGATTAACAGAGAACGTTGTTAACTGTCTTTGTAAAACAAGTTAACCGTTTGTTCGGTTTTGTTAAGCTGTAACTTAGTCAGGAACCCAGTGTCTGCTGAACTTGCTTCATCAGAGAAGCCCGTGGGGTCACAGGCTTTCAGCTTCACAAAAGCTGAAAAACAACCACAGTTAACTCATTTTACAACCGCAGTTAAGAACTTTCTCTGCTTATTCAGGTTTAGACACTCAGGCTGTGATTAATCCTCATGTGCACATGAAAGGGTGATGTTTATGTTGTACAACCCATCACATGAAACACTAGGAGTCGCCAAAATGGAGAAAGAAATAACACACACTGTCTAAGCCGCTTATCCTCCGGAGTCTAAGGAGTTGGATCCTAACCCAGCAGTCAATGAGCAGAAGGCAGGAAACACCCTGGACAGGTCACCAGTCCATCACAGAGCAGACACACAGACATATATGTTAACACACACATTCACACCTAGGCACAGTTTAGCATCTCCAACTGCATGTCTTTGGACTGTAGGAGGAAAGTTCAGCAAGAAGCTGGCGAATGAGAAGCGACTTCAGCCTCGTAAAACAGCGGAAAGCTGAGAGACGTTTTACAAGAAACTATTCAACTTTTGAGGAAAAGTTTTCTGGCGGAGTTGGAAGAAAAGCGGCTATAGCTAAAGCTCAAAGCAGAGCAGAGTAAATCCGCGTTTTCGTTTATATTGTTTAGCAAACAAACTAGGACATTAACACACACTGGACATTAATGTTGAGGCTCCCAAGGTGGTTTGATTTTTGTTGAAAGGTCAAAATGGCTCTTCTTATCATTTGTGTTGTGACTCCTGATCTAACCTGGCTTTAATGCAGAGGGAACCGGTCGGATTTCTCGCTCATCCAGTAGTGTTTTTGTTATGTGTCGCCACAGACTGTCCGGGCGCTGCACTTCCACACTTCCAAGCTCCGCCCTTTGCGTTCCGTCAACATTACAGTATAAATTAAATATTTAGAAAATAATCGATTCAGAATCGTCCACGTCTGCATCGCGATGCATCTAAGAATCGATTTTTTCCCGCACCCCTAGAAAGGACCCTGGTCACCTGTCCGGGGAATCGAACCCAGGCCCTTCTTGTTGTGAGGCAACAGTGCTTTAAAAAAAGGCAACCCCATCGCCACCAGGGTAAGATCAAAATAAACTCAAAAGTTAGCTGGATAAGTATGAAGTACTGCATGGTGAGACAGACCCCCGTATCAAGAACCCTGAGACGGTTATCTATACTTTAAGCTGTAACTAGAACTCTAAACGAGCACCTAATCATCAGCAATACACAAATTAACCAGTTATGAATGTGTATAATTTAGACAGCTTGTGGTAGTTATCTTATTACTTAGCCTCTAAATTTACAGTAAATCAGCTAGCAATATGGGAACCCCCCCAAAAATCCTGCTTAGGGCTCCCAAAAGGCTAGACAGTAAGTGCATGTGTGGGGTAAATCTATAACGCAGGGGTCCGGCGGCTTTATTAAGTTGTGGGGTGCATGGTTTGGTTCCACCTGTCCCCTTAGAGGGAAGGGTCACTGAAAATCAATACAAAGTTATCCTGACTGTATGAAACACTTCTATCCTGAAGGGAGTGGTCTCTTCAAGTGCCAATGCCCCTTTCCACAGGGCACGAGGGTCACTGAATGGTTTGATGAGTATGAAAATGATGTAAATCCAATGTTATGACCTTCTCAGACACCAGATCCCAACCCAGTGGAACATCTTTGAGAGAGTTCGGACCAACGTGTTTGCTCTTCACCACTTGAGGGAATATCTTTTGGAAGGATGGTGTTCCATCCCTCCAGTGCAGTTCCAGGGACTTATCTATGGCAATGTGCACTGAAGCTTTTCCGGTGGCTCCTGGCGGCCCAACACTTCACGATTAATGCTGATTTTTCCTTTAATTTGTCACCTGTCTGTCTGTCATACAATAATTCTATTTGACCCGTAATTAAAAAAAATAGAGTATATAAATAGCCTTTTATAATTATACATAATGACTGGAATCTCATTAACCAATCCTGTTCTGCTTCACAGATTTTACTTGGTTTTAAGTATCAACCATTGGTATCATTGTTTTCTTGTATGTATGTAAGTAAAGGTATTTACTTCATCTACTAGCATTTTACATATTTAATGTTTTACACATTTTCCATTGCAGTTTAACTTTACAGGCTGTTGAAACTGCCCTTCATCGAAGCATTTGTGAGCACACTCTGCTTTCTTTCAGTACTGCTGCCTTTTACTGTATTACCACACAAATAAGAGCTAGAGCTGTTGTTTAGTCCATGGTGTAAACCTGTGCTCATAACGATGAATCAGGAAGATCAGTGTTTACAGACCCTCATATGTGACCGTATGCAGATATAGATCGACCAAAAGTTTCTCTCACAAATACTCCAACTATAAGCAAACTCAGAGTTAACTGTAGGTCGTGGTGTCTCAGGCCTCAGAACCAACCATCACAATGTCTGAGCTGGGCGCCACAGAGGTCAATCTCTCAGCATTTTCACTTCCTACAAAAACACACAGCACACAACAGGATGAGTCTAAATGGCATCATCAAGTCTTATACATAGTAAAATCTGTAAACGAACATCTGAATGTAAACTGTCATACAAAGACACGATAAAGTTCACAATAACGTCATCAGAGACAGTGTTGCTCAGCCACCCCTTATTCAACCTGAAGGATTATGGATCCAAGCAGGACATCATATTTTTACACTATTTGCCCAAAAGTTTCTAGAAGCTTGCTCATCCGACATTTCTTCTCATATGAAGGGTATTAATAGGGAATTTGTCCCCTTTTTGCTGCAGTAACAGCTTCTATTCTTTCGGGAAGACTTTACACTAGATGGGCATCAGTGATGTCAGGTACTGATGTTGGACGATCAGTTCTGGATCACAAACGCTGCTCAAGCAGCAGTTTGGAATGTACTTGCTACAGCTGTAGATTTTAGAATATCCTGCTGGGGGCCATCCTTGTCACTGTGTGGTTAAAAATCATCACATACACAAAGATTTTGCACAGTAACTTCACTGAATGTCTCTCTTGCTAGTTTTTGGTTCATTGCCAAGAGATCCAAAGTCAAGGGCATTTTAAATTGGTCTTCAGCATTGCCCCTTTGCACAGAGATTTTTCCGGATTCTGTGAATCATTTAATAATGTTATGGACGGTAGATGATGACATCCTTAAATTCTTTGCAATCGTGCATTGAGAATGTTGTTCGTAAACTGCTGGACTATTCGCTCATGCAGTTTGTTCGCAAAGTAGCGACTGAGCCTTTCGTGAATGCCCTTTTTATTATGTAATCACGATAGCATTACCTGTTTCCTTATTCACCTGTTTACATGCGGAAAGTTCCAAAACAGGTGTTTTTAATCATTCCACAAACTTCCCAGTCTTACATTTTGGAATATGTTGCAGGCAGCAAATTTGGAATGAGTTGATTTTCTCAAAAATCAATATAGTTTATAAGGTAAAACATTAAATATCTCTTCTTTGTGCTGTTTTCAATTAAATATCTGTAAAAAGGCAGTTTACAAATCAGTTTTCTGTCTTTATTTGCATTTTACCTACTGCCCCTTTTTTGGAATTGGGTTAGTGGATAAATAATGATTTATGCTGAGAGTAGCATTGTTTATATTGCTGTACAATCATGGCAGACGATCAAAATTAATAGCAAGTCAAGGGTTTAATAGCAATTTAAGGCTGGCTTTACACAGTGACCTTTGGTTAGTTGAAACCTACATGAAACTAAACTGTTGAGCTGCACAACGTAAAGGGTCCTGCAGGATGCAACTCATTTGAAACTCATGTAACAAGTTTCATGAAACAGCCGACAAAGGGTTGATAACGCATTACATGATCACATTGAACTATATACTTTCAACTGTTTGATTTTACCAGATAAATGCACAAGAAAATAAAACAGAAGATGGTTTATTAGGTGGTTAAAAATTTCTCGTTTTGTCAGTTTCCTAAACCATGGCAGCGAACATAAGGTTCTCGAAGTGATTCTGTAACTAGCTGAGTTTGCTAGCCAGCTAATTCTAACAGCTGTTTAAATGGCTGTTTGTGCATTTGTTGATTCCTCTTTGTTAGCCTGCTGTTTTCCTGATTTACATTATTTAGCTACATTGATTTTCTCCTCGCTTGATACCCCCTAAATTTACACAGAGCTTGGATTCAATTGCGATACAAAAGATGGAAATTATCACAGAAGGGGGGACCGTGACGCAGTCTACGAAAAACTTACTATGCTTGTAAGACAGACTGAGTGAGACATTGAATAGGCTATAACCATAATGGCTATTTAAACAGAACTTTTCAAAGCATTAATATACACTAAACTGATACAAAAACCCAAACACATCATAAGGAACCATAGATAGATAGATGAAAGACAGATATATAGAAAAACATCAATGACAACTGGAAAAAAAATATACAAGATGATAAAAATGCTGCCACTACATAAATGACACCTAGTGGATGACCTTATATAGCGAGAATGGTACAATGCATTAAAAATACGAGCTGCTAATTTAGCTTTCTACTGGAGTTATTTACTACATTGCGAGCAACTTCATTTTTAAATTTCTGTCAAGTTGTATGTAAATCATGTTGCAGACAATTCACAACATGCAACAAGTTGTATGAAAGTTTCACCATGTAACGTCAGCCTAAAGCTTAAATCATAGCCTTGATAATTCATAAAATTAAAATTAAGCGGTGCAACACAGCGTGATTTAAAATAAAACCCAGATCGACATAAATGATACTCTCAATTTAGCCGATTAGCTGATGATTGAATGAGCTGTGGCTAACGAGGAGGAACGCTAAACGCTGTAGTGCTGTGGCCCGCCAGGACTTTGACACATTAAAGTGGAACAGTTTGAGGGACAGGAACACAACAGACAATACTCACTGGGGTGAAGTGATATGCTATGTCTTGATCCTTCAGTTTCACACTGAGGAGTCTTTGGGGTGCTGAAAGACATCTTGGATCTTGATGAGGAGATAAAGGGGACTCTACTGAAGACCTTGTGCATTCTTTCTGTAAAGAGGCCACACGCTGCAGTGTAAATTTAGCTGAAATGGTCACAAAAACTCCAAAGGGTATCACTTCACATGCAAACCCCTCACACTCAATGTAAACAACAACTCAATGTCTAAATTGTCTATTAGTTTCACTCAATGAAAACAAAAGCCCATAAGGCACTCTATGACACACCTAATATTCCCTGTAGTCTGCAATCTGCACAGCACAGGTACGTCCTCCACTGGTTTCTGACATTCTGCTTTGCAGCACAGTAGAACACAAAGATGAAGAATCCTGTGGAAAACAGTGAAGGTTTTGGTTTACCACCCACTTTAACCCACTATTTCCTAATGAAACGTTTCTTAATGAAACAGACGATGCACAGAAACAGACCCCAGTCACAACTGCTTTTCCTAATTAGCCTACAGGATGTCAAATGTACTGTTTCTGGCACTAAAAAGCTGTTTTTGCTTTTGGCTGCATTCCAAAAACTAGGCTGAGGTCCAGAGAGGCTGCATTTCTAGACTGCTACGTTAACTAAGACGGATCCAATCAGAAAGATCCGCTAAATACAGCCAAGAAATGCAGCAGGGTCATTCTACAGAAACGTCCACTTTTCTGTCTCTCCATAGGAGTCACTGGTGTTACTGATCCTCATTGGTGTTACACATAATAAAGGAACACCAGAGACATTTTTAATGAACAATGCATTTTGATGCTACAGAGCATCAAACCACATGTCGTCAATCATGGAATATCCACTAAAATATGTAATTTAATCCATTTGTGTTCTATTTTTTCACAATGACCTCAGAATAAAGTCGGTCACACCAGTGACGTCAACTAAACGTCACTTATGTCACTTTATTGTTAAATTCAGGGACCTTCTTATATTTATATTTATTTATTATTATTCAATTTTCCTACAATTAGTGTTTATTTTTACGATTAGTGTTTAGTGTTTATTTAGTGTCTATATTTAATTCACACATTTCCTGTTTACTGTCTATTTAATGTTATTGCTACACCATGGGGTCTGAGAGTAACGCAGTTTCAACACTCTGTATGTCCTGTACATATTGTAGTATTGACAATAAGCTGACTTGACTTCAGCTAAAAGCTTCATATGAAATCATGAGCTAAATGAGAAAATCTCTGATAACTGAAAGACACAGTGGACTCACCATGAGCTTTTCTTCATAGATCCTCAGAAAACAGGTAAAAGGAAGTCAAGTGATGTCATCAGTGTGACTTTTATTTCAAAATAAGAGATTTTCTGTTATACAGTAACACCAGTGACACGACTCCTGGGGAACTTTCATTATATATTTTATAATATTTATTTGGCTTTGTTTTCTTTATGTCATTTAAACCATTTATTCCATAGTCATGTATAGATTATTGTAGTTAGAATTGCAGAAAAATGTGTTTTTCTCTTCAAAATATGGCCTCAGCCTTCACACATGACTGTGGGGACGAGCTCTTCTGCGGTGCTTGGAATTCTATATGATTGATTTATAAACCAATATTGCTAAATTGAGGGCTCAAGAAGGTGTAAATGTTAAAATAACTTATTGTTTTATTTGAAACTGTAAAAAATTGTAACTCCAGCGTGTTTTTTTTAGTGTAATATATCTGTAAACGCTAGAGACACAAAAATGGACGTTTCTGTAGAATGACCCAGCAATGCAATTCAAACATCACCCACTTCAACTCAACACTTTAATGTGTATCACACTTACATTACACAAGTGGCCATTTGTGGCAGAAGGATGTGAGGAGACAGTGAGGAGCGGATTATTTAAACGGAACGCGCGTGACCTTGGCAGGTGGCCTCAACAAGCTAACTGGATGTCCATCAAATTTGTCAATGTAAAACCTTTTTTTTGAGAAGTTTGAAAATAGTGTACATTTACTGACATGACATTTTGAGTAACTGCTTGTCTGGCTATCAACTTCGGTCTAGAGCCGTGTGGTAGTGCCTGTGTAGCCTCTAGCATGCTAGAGTGGCCAGTTAACTGATTAAAGTAATAAAGCTGTATCTGCAGTCATGTTTAAGGATTTGAATAGTTTGTAACATAAAGCCCAGCAAATCAAATGATATGATTTGAAATGTTATCCTTTTTTTATTTGTTTTTTGCATTTTTCCCCAATTTTGTCTTCTCTTTAGTCATGTCCAAACCCCCCCGCTATCTAGGCCTTCCCCAATCAAACGATAATACAAGCTCTAGGAGGGTGAAGGCTAGCACACGCTTCCTCTGAGTCAAGTGAAACCAGCCATCACATCTTTTTGAACTGCTGCTAACACAACATCATTGGACAGCTCAACACAATTGGATGAGAACACTAACTGCCAATTCTATCAGCCAACAGACACCTGCATTGGCTAACACTGTGCTGGAGGGAGGGCCATCCTACCCACTCAAAGAATGTGGCCAATTGTGCTCTCTTGGACCTCTGGCCATGGATGGCTGTGGCATGAAATGTTAAGTATTTTAAAGCAGTTTACTGCCACGGCTTATGGTCTTTGTTTCCCACCGGAAGGCTTGAACACACATGAACGCTTACATCACTCATATCAATGTTTTGCTTGCCAGCTTACTATCATTTGGATGATACATTTTAACTTTAATGTTTCTCTCCCCATTAGTTATTATCAAAAAATGAAAACAGTTCCATGGGTAACATCATAATTGTGATAGAGATGCAGCCACGATTGTATAGGCTGTTGAAACAAAACATCCTTGTCGCTGTTAGAGCTCTTTAGTGCTGTAAAGGTAATTAGACAGAATTTAAATATCGACTGGACTACATCACTGTGTGTAGTTTAAACTGCTTACCCTGCAAAGAGTTACAGACGGTAAACAAGCACATGAATGCCAGATTAACAGGGCCCCAGGCGAAGAAAGCAAAGCCCCAGGTGATGCCCAGGAAAACAAGAAGTGCAGTAACACTCCTGAAGTCCTGCATGAGGGTCCGTTTTCGTGCATACTGGGGGTTTTGACTCCTAATGCGGCGCATCAGTACCATCACCACTATGAACATGCTGAAGGTCAGCAGGTAGGTGACACAGAAGTATGCCATCACAGCAACGTAGAAGGCTTCATCGATTTTAAACCAGCAGCTATGAGGGGGAAGACAAAGAGGTCACAGAGTGGCTTCACACAAAGAAAGTTTCCTGCAATTTTAGTGGCTTGAAACTCACATAAAACAAAATTTCTGAGCTGTATAGTGGGAAGCAACTCGAATGCAACTACTTTGATATTCACTCCTAGACTGGATGTACATGGTGAAACTTTCACGCAACTACTTGGCTGAGTTGCATGAGTGGCACTGGCCTGTGGAAGGGCTGAGCTGCTCAGGCTTAGAAGATATGCATATGTAGTTAATTTGGGCCAAAAGTTTAAAATAAAATGATAAAATCTAAAAGCGAAATGTTTAGTACAAAATGTCCAAAATGTGTTGCAAATACAAATAATGAGAGTTAAACTTCATTACTCATTTTGGCATTTTTTGCTTTTATTTCTTTCTGTTTGCTGATTTTGCTAATACCTTTTTTGCTTCTGGAATCGTTCTTTTACTTTTTAACAGGGGGCAGGTCTTAGAAGAGAGCATTCACCTTCACTTTTTATTGGTTAACTGATTTGAACTCTTCTTAGACCCACCCCCTGTTACAAGGTGCTAAAAGTCAGAAGTAAAAGAAACATTTCCGAAGCAGAAGAGCGATTCAGGAAGCAAAAAATGTATCAGCAAAATCAGCAAATACACAAAAAGCAAAAAGCAAAATCTGGCAAAACGAGTAATAAAAATCAGGCATAACATTCTGACCACCTCCTTGTTTCTACGCTCATTGTCCATTTTATCAGCTCCACTTACTATATAGGTGCACTTTGTAGTTCTACAGTTACAGACTGTAGTCCATCTGTTTCTCTGCATACTTTGTTAGCCCCCTTTTATCCTGTTCTTCAGTGGTCAGGACCCCCATGGACCCTCACAGAGCAGGTACTATTTGGGTGGTGGGATCATTCTCAGCACTGCAGTAACACTGACGTGGTGGTGGTGTGTTAGTGTGTGTTACGCTGGTGTGAGTGGATCAGACATAGCAGCGCTGCTGGAATTAAACACCTCAGTGTCACTGCTGGACTGAGAATAGTCCACCAACCAAAAATATCCAGCAAACAGCGTCCTGTGGGCAGCGTCCTGTGACCACTGATGAAGGACTAGAGGATGATTAGCTCATACTGTACAGCAAGAGATGAGCTATCGTCTCTGACTTTACATCTACAACGTGGACCAACAATGCAGGTGCGTCTATTAGAGTGGACAATAAGTGTTTAAAAACTCCAGCAGCACTGCTGTGTCTGATCCACTCACACCAGCACAACACACACTAACACACCACCACCAGACTACAGTCTGTAATTGTAGAACTACAAAGTGCACCTATATAGTAAGTGGAGCTGATAAAATGGACAATGAGCGTAGAAACAAGGAGGTGGTCAGAATGTTATGCCTGATCGGTGTATATCTGCACATACGTTGCATTTTTATTATCTTTGTATTTTATATTTATATATAATTCTAATTACTATAAGAAGCCACTAAAAGGCACTCTGATTGGTCTGTAGCCCCACACACAGCAGGGTGTGATGCGAATGTGAATGTGTTGTGACACATTCCTCCTGTAACCATCATTAAAAAGTTTTGTGTCACTGTAGCCCTTCTGTCAGTTCAGACCAGATGATAGCCTTCATTGCCCTCACACATCATTGTCCCTTGGCCGCCCAACACCTTGTCACCGGTTTGTACTTTGTCCCTCCTCAGACAACTGTCTGCAGGTCCTCAACAAAGGTGAACGGCAGCACCACAAAAGCCTTGCTGTTTTGGAGATGCTCCAAGTCAGTCATCTGACCATAATGATGTGGCCCTGTCCACAGGCCTTCATACCAGGTCATTTCTTCTGCATCCCACATGTTGACCATGAGAACAGACTGTTTGCTTACTGCCTAATCGCCACTGCCACCAGTCCTCATAGTAGATGAGCTCCAGGTTCCCCTTGGGTTTGATTATCAAGGGCCGATCAGTGAAAGACGTGGTAATGTTACAATAAGTGTGATCACCCCTCTCGAATTAAAAGGCACCATAATTTCTTTTCCCAAGCCAAATCAGGGGGTTGCCCTGAAAACAGAACAAAACGGGCACAATGGCGAACCTGAAAATAACAAAATGTTGGTGCATGAGAGATTAAATCAGCAGAGTGCTGTACAACTACAAAAGGTGTCATCATTATATGGATCCCTAAAAGTACTGATTCCCAATCTGTTCCATGTGCTAAAGGTGAGTGTTACATATTGGGCTTAGAGTCAAGGCCGCCCGAAACTGGAATAGTCGACAGAATTGCACCCAGACCTTGAGCGGAGTTATAACTAGAGGGTAAGAAGAGTGTCGAGAGGGAATCAGTGGGAGGGAAGAGAATATTGAGGCACTCAAAGATGCAGGATAGCATGATAATGATTCCAGTACACACCAATTAGTGCCTGGTAAATAAATCCAAAATTCAATCTAATGAAGGTTGGCTAAAAAATAGCAGAATAAAAATTAGGGAGGGCTAAGGCCCTTCGTTGTCGGGCCCCTGAAGAGTTGACTTACCAAACTGAGGGACTTTACCAATCCAGATTAACTTTATGAAAGCTTTGCCTTAGGATTTGGGTAAGAACACGGGAAGGCATTAAAACAGAAACAGGAAGGGGGAGGGGGAGACTACTCCACCTCTGGAAATCCCCCCTCATGTAAGATTATAGCTTATGGAGGCGAACTTGAGCTCTAATGCTTCTCTTGTCTTCCGAAATAAAATAAGCTGAGCATTTTTATTCAGTTTACAGCAGGAAACGAATTCATTCACATGAAAAATATTCGACTGTGTAGAGACGCCTCTCCATGTTTCTTCTACTTTGAGTCTCGAGTCTTTCTGAGTCAAGACGCTCAAGTCCAAGCCAGAGTCTGAGTCACTGGTGTTGAGGTCAAAGTGAAGTCCCAAGTCTTTCTCGATTTTCGAGTTGAGTCTGGAGATTCAAAGATCTTGGCCACTCCGTTCACCATTACTTGGAGTCTGGCAGGTAAAGGAGTGGAAAACTGGGAAACTGCTCTCTGAAACAAGGTCACCTTGACTGGTTGGAATGCAACCAGTCTGCAGGAGAGCTCCATGCTGTAATCAGGGAAGATTCTAAGTCTGAGACCCTTATAGAAAAGTTCGTCTTCTCATGGGACGCTGCTTATCACGAAAGCTATGAAGAAGGACAATCATAGCCTTGGGTCCCTCCAGTACCTCCCCCATAGCGGGTGATCGGCCCAGCCGGCGGGCTCTCTCAATGATTGGCTGGCTTTAGAATAGACTGAGACTGAACGGTTTCCTTGAGGAGCTCCGTCATATATCTGATCGGATTCTTTGACTCCAGTCTCTAAGGGATCCACATGATTCAAAGGTTACACCTTCTGGAGCCATTTTCCAGGTCATCTAATTTCTCTAGTAGGGAGGCGATCATGTGGTTAAATGAGCAGCACTCTGTTTTGAGCTGTTCCAACCGGGTGTCATGTGTGACTACTGTAGACTCCAATTTCGGCAATGTTATTCCTGTGCAAGTCGAATGTCCGCTCCAGGGCGTAAAGTCATTTGTGAATCGTTTGAAGTGATTCATTCAGGACTAAGTTTTCTCCATTTTATGGTCAAATTATTCGCTAAAAGCTGTAAACCATATCGGAGGGGTGTCACCCCATCCCCAAAGGGTGAACATGGAATAAGCTATGTTCCGCAGAACTTAAGTGATCAGACGCGGTGGGTAATCATGAGGCAAGGGCTCAGAGGAAGCGCCCTCAAGCTGGGCTGAGTTAGCGGTTGGCACCGATGTAGTAGCATCAGGGAAGTTAGCGTAGCAGTAGGATTAGCAAAATTAGAACCAGCCTTCTCTCTCAAATTCCTTGACATTATTAATGTAGTAAAAGTCTGTGACCTCAAAGAAAACAGTTCACTCAAAAATGAAAGTGCAGCGAACCGTCTGCTCATTGTTAATAGAGCTAAAACTAATCATTTGGCTAACTAGTAGAATAGCATGACATGTTGTCTGTGACTTTGTTTTTTTAATTGCTTCATGTAACTGAAAAGTTGCACAGGAATTATGCCACATGCTGCTCACACACAAAGTAAGTGAGTGAAAGTTTCACCATGTAATAAAGCTACAGCCACATGACAGGGTTAGAGCAGCCACATGACAGGGTTAGAGCAGCCACATGACAGGGTTAGAGCAGCCACATGACAAGAACCAAACAGATTTACACTGAACACAAGAATCTCATGTTTACAGAAGGTGAACTACCGAACTCAGTGTAAAACAAAGGAGTATAATGAGATTTATCAAATGCTACTTGCAAGTAATCTGTGGATCCATCTTCCAACTTTCCATAGGACTGAAGTCCATAGAAGTCCTTATTAATGGCTAAGACAGTGATGACCACAATCAGAGGAATGCCTTAAAAAAAGAATAAGAGCACTTGAGATTATTTCACATCCTCCAACACAAACACAAATGAAGCTATAGCAAAGTGCAGGGAAATGAACCTACCCCAGCCAGCAAATCCTAACTTGATCATGAAGTGAGAAAAATAAGCGTTGAACACTTTGACGATGGTCAAGTACATGTAGGCTGCCTGCAGAGCCATCCAAGTGAAAGAGGCCAATGTGAAGTAGTGCAGGAAGAAAGCTGTGGTGATGCAGAGACCCGCAGTGTCAAGCTTCTGAGCCAGACCAGAGTCCAAAAGGAACACTAGATTCAGCAGCAGCAAAGCCAAACAGAACTGGATCAGGATCTTGGCTGGAATATCAACACGCAGTTTCCTAAAAGAGGAGAAATAAGCACCATTTTATACAGTTCCACTGCTGAATGTCCAATTTTTGTGAATCAGAAACAAATCAAAAGTAATAAGTGTTAAGTAAATTTGTAGTATTATGGATTTATATGGCTGTAAGGGCTCCAGATGACGCTGTCCTGCAAAAATGCAAAAAAGAATGACGTTTAAACCATTCTGGGACCCTTCAGGGACTATTAACTTGCAGGCAAAACACTTACTGTCTGTAAAAATAAGTCATAAAATCAGGAACATGCCAGCCATCCATACAGCAATGTTTAATCAAAAAACTGTTTTTAATTCACTTTTAAGTGGCACCTTTTTCCATCAAATATCTACCATAAGCATAATGATATTTAAGTAAGATTTTCTTACTTTGCTGGAGTTTTAAAGTTTCTCTATGGTAGTGCAGACTAAAGTCGAGTGCTTGTTGTGCCAACAGTGTCTCACTGCGCTATGTTTCAGGAAGCCATGATGCTCTATTCTTATTCCGAAAGTAGTCATAAATGATGATGAATCAAATGCTAATAATTATTTATTAATACTGTTTACTAGCTATTTCTGCCTCTTACAGTGCACACTGGTTCTGAAAAGCAGCAGCATAATAGTATGAGTACATAATCAGACAAGCTGAATTTAGATTTGTTCTGCATTTCACAAATGTAGTTCATTCCAAAGTTAACTGTTGCTTTAATACGTTTCATATTAGTTACATACCGTCATAGGCACTGTATACAATAAATGTATTTATGGACTAGGGGTGGGAATCTCTAGGCACCTCACGATTCGATTCGATTACGATTGAGAGGCTGAGATGCGATTATAAAACGATCATCGATGCATCTTTTCTTCTATACAGGATTTCTGTTTTCTCACTGTGTGACAACTTTGTACCGTTAAAGCAAAGTATTTGTAATAGTCTATAATGAATTTACTTCCAATATCTTGTATTAATAAAACAAATGAAAGTGATGAGGCAAGTGAACTAGAAGCTTCTCATTCACTGCTCTTGTTTGGAGCACATGAGACGCTGCTGCCACTCATCTGTGATAAAACGCGCTGTTACGGTGAAATTAGATTCTGTGGCAGCGGATGTCCACGCAGCGCGTTACAGCTATCCTACCCGTTTAATTCAGTGATTTTTCAGGTTTGGTCTCGTTGTAGAGAGTAGGGGGGGTCACTGTGTCAGTAAAATATGTTCGACACAGGACACTGTATCTCAGCAGCATAGAGCGAAAGCCCTGGTTCTCAACGACACAGAACAGACCCTAATCCTTGGCAATAAAAGTTGCGACAGAGTTTGTAATTCACTTCCAATTTGGGTGGCTTTGACATCGCTTGCTTGAACATTTGGAGACGAACAGACTTATTCTCATTTATAAGCAGCGCAGTCAGTTTCCTGATACGTTAAATCTGCAATGAGAGACTGTCAAACACTAAAAAGTTGTGAAGATGTCGGCTTCTCTTTCAAATTTTCCCGTTCCACCTTAATTGGTGCCACGTTTACGTTCTGGCACCTCAGGCAGAATTTAAGGTGGAACGGGAAAATTCGCACAAGAAGCTGGTGAATGAGAAGCGACTTCAGCCTCGTAAAACAGACGGACGTTGAGAGACATTTTACAAGAAACTGATCTACTTTTGAGGAAAAGTTTCCTGGCGGAGATGGGAGGAAAGCGGCTATAGCTAAAGCTTAAAGCAGAGCAGAGTAAGTCTGCGTTTTCGTTTATATTGTTTAGTCAATACTAGGACATCAGCACACACTGAGACATACTGGACATTGAATGTTGTGGCTCCAAGGTGGTTTGATTTTTGTTGAAAGGACAAATTGGCTCTTCTTATCATTTGTGTTGTGACCCCTGCCCTAACCTGGCTTTAATGCAGAGGGAGCCGGTCGGATTTCTCACTCATCCAGTAGTGTTTTTGTTACGTCCCACCGCAGACTGTCCGGGCGCTGCACTTACCCACTTCCAAGCTCCGCCTTTTACGTTCCGTCAACATTACGTTATAAATTAAATATTTAAAAAAATCGATTTTTCACATTCAGAATCGTCCACGTCCGCATCGCGATGCATCTAAGAATCGACTTTTCCCCACCCCTATTATGGACCATATTTGTGTATGTATGCATCGTGTGTCTGTATGTGTGAGTGTGGGTATGTGTGCTGAGCACCTGTTCTGTGTACTGCTGTCTGATATTTGGAAAGTTTTGGGGATCTTTGATATGGTAGTACAAACATTCTACAGAAAAATGTAACATAAACAAAGCAGGACACTCCAGGACACTTGACTCTAACAGAAACATTACATTTTGCATTAAATTTATTTCACTTTTTATTTCACTTTCACATAATTCCATGTATGTGTCTAAAAGTGTGATCATTTCATACTTTTTGTGTTTGTACTACTATGAAAAAATATATTTGGGTCATTCTACAGAAACGTCCACTGTTCTATCTCTCCATAGGAGTCACTGGTGTTACTGATCCTCATTGGTGTTCCACATAATAAAGGAACCCCAGAGACATTTTTAATGAAAAATGCATTTTACAAAATAACTGCTATAGAGCATCAAACCACATGTTGTCAATCATGGAATATCCACTAAAATATGAAATTTAATCCATTTGTATTCTATTTTTTCACAATTACCTCAGAATAAAGTCGGTCACACCAGTGACTTCAGCTAAAAGCTTCATATGAAATCATGAGCTGAATGAGAAAATCTCTGATAACTGAAAGACACAGTGGACTCACCATGTGCTTTTCTTCATAGATCCTCAGAAAACAGGTAAAAGGAAGTTGAGTGATGTCATCAGTGTGACTTTTATTTCAAAATAAGAGATTTTCTGTTACACAGTAACACCAGTGACACGACTCCTGGGGACAACTTTTATTATATATTTTATAATATTTATTTGGCATTTGTTTTCTTTATATCATTTAAATCATATATTCCATAGTCATGTATAGATTATTGCAGTTAAAATTGCAGAAAAACATGCCTCAGCCTTCACACATGACTGTGGGGTCGAGCTCTTCTGTGGTGCTTGGAATTCTATATGATTGATTTATAAACCAATATTGCTAAATTGAGGCTCAAGAAGGTGTGATTGTTAAAATAACTTATTGTTTTATTTTAAAATATAAATAAATTGTAACCTTAACATGTTTTTAAGTGTAAAATATCTGTAAATGCTAGGGACACAAAAATGGACGTTTCTGTAGAATGACCCATTTGTAAACAGAAAGTTTGTGAACGCTTTGGAATCATCAGAATTTCTGCACGAATTGATCCTAAAATTCTGATATTAATTTAAATCCTAGTCATATATAAGAAATAACAACAAACAAAATAACACTCTCAACATTTTGCAGTAAAAATTAGGTGAAATGGTTAAAGTCTCTGATTTGCATTAGAGTAAGTGAAACTTTATGGAAAGGACCTCTTGAAGAGGAGATGATTAGAGTCACACGTTCAAACCAGTCTGATTGTGGGTCTGATCTGCCCTTCATGTCAGTTCACCAGCCTCTTCTCACAACAATAATAGAGTCAGCGAATTAAGACTGAACCAAAAACTGTCTGCTGTGGCTCAGCTGACTGGTGCGTAACTCACTCAAAGGCCAAGTAGGTAATCAGGGTGAAGGAGAGGAAAATGGCGGAGATGCCACAGCCAATATTGGTGATGTAGGTGAGGATGATGGACGGAGCGCTGTGTCCCTGTGGGAGGGAAAAATGTCACTACTGTAGTCTTCACAGTCAAAATAAATACATGCATTATTACTGACCAAATGAATGCCTACAGTTTACATAATGTATGAATAATCCAAATCACTGCTAAACCTACTTGTGGCAGCAATGATCAAATACAATATCTTATTCCTGTTTTCAAGGCTTCAAATGGGTGAGACCTACACTACCTCCAAATTATGATTCCCAAGTTCACGCTGGAATGGGAACTCTTCGACTTGAGGGCTTTTCTTAAGATGTAAACATGCTTGCAGGGCAAAATCTCAGGGTACTTAACACTCAATGGTGAACAAGCTTTCCTCTCAGGTCAAAACTGATACATGAAAGATTCACAGCAATGTACAATGCTCAAACGCAGTATCAAGACACCTCCATCATCATTTGTGTGTCAATTTGTTAATTCATTATGAAAATTGTGCTTTTACATACCATAATTTTAGCGATACTATAACTCATCAACCAAATTTAAACACAGCTAATTACCTATTACTTCTCACTTGTATTTTAATATGTAGGAAAATAGTTTAATGTTTGAACAAATAAAACATAGCATATAAAATGTGCCAGAACCACACAGGCCACACTTTATGTTTTATTTCCTTTTTCCAATATGGAAAAGGACAGAATTTGAATATGACAGAATTTCACCAAATGTTACCAACTCACACTTTAAACTGTCATCTTTAGGTCAGGGGAGTCCAATCTTCTCCACAAACGGCCGGTGTGGTTGTAGGTTTTCACTCCAACAAAGCAGCACGTGATCAATTGTTGACGAAGACCGAGCCCAGCGCATTAAACAACTGGAATCAGCTGTTTTCCTATTTATTTGGAATGAAAACCTGCAGCCACAACCGCCCCTTTCAGGATAAGACTAGAGACCCCCGGCTTTAGGCAACGCTCTTTCCTGTGCTATGAGATCTGAAGGAAGTTCCTTACCAGCAGCACGCCGAAGCTGGTGAGATGGTTACAGTGGCACACCGTCTCATTCACAGTCCTATTTAGCACAATGCAGCCTTCAGAGCTCCAGCCACCAGAGCCACCTGCCAATCATCGAATCAGGCAGCTAATCCATTAAAAACTTTAAGAAATGAATCAACAGATGAACAGCACAGGAGGCAAAAGACGAAGACTAACAGTAATGTTGAAATCTCCCAAATGTAGATGTTCAAATGGACAAAACATTAGTATTAAAATTCTGAAAATTAAATAAACACAGTATTAGAGACTAAAATTTCATTGCAGCTGACTAAAATGAGATCATTTTAGCGCCAGAGCGCTGGTAGATGTTCACACCGCTTTGGTCAAGCTTAAGCTTAACTTATGGTATTAAGAAAGAAAAAACTGGAAGTATGAAAAAGCACACAAAGCAAAATAAATGTGTTGACTGGTGCCCGTTATACAGTACATGCACTGTTCTCCTCATTAATAGTTAACTGTTATTTTGAAGAAAGTGTAGCGCATTAATAGAATTAAGTTTATGGACCTTTTTCACAGTCACTGCATCGTCACATCCGGCTGTAAATAGTAGCCAGAGCCGGTTTATGAG
Source organism: Colossoma macropomum (assembly GCF_904425465.1). NCBI lineage: Eukaryota > Metazoa > Chordata > Actinopteri > Characiformes > Serrasalmidae > Colossoma > Colossoma macropomum. The sequence continues at coordinate 29,420,121 of NW_023494804.1, forward strand.
GAGCCTGGTCACTTGCTATTTCCCCCATCATATCAAAAACAGGACTGCTAAACAGCAGAGGGCGCCTGTGAGGGAGTCCTCAATGAATGGGAGTGAATGGCTCAACGGCTAAAAACGAAAAGTTAAAATAGTTTCTAATCCCTCGCCCAGAACATTCTTTAATTTTAGAAAGTAGGAGGATGGATTTCACTAAAAACTGACCTGTATGTTTCCTTTTTCTACAGTAAACGGGTTTTGGGCAGCAGAAGGCGGGCATTATTATTAGTGAGTGCTGATTGGTTGGCGAGCGGAGCAGCTCATTGGCTGTTGGCGCCCACAGACATCATGAACGTACATGAGGCTCCGTTTTAAACTCCTATAACTCGAGTTTAAAAGCTCTTAAATATTACAGCAGTGTTAAAATGTGTTATGCTGTTCTGTGTTCAGGAAATGATTTCATTCTTTTACATTAAAAATGTTTCAGCATTTATAAACTATGACTTTGCTCAAATGCTCCATATCAGCCCATTCATTTTGGACTCGCTCGTGAGCGCCCTCTAGCATTTGAAAAACCCAGAAGACACTGCAGAGTGGAAATTCTCCTTTCTACAAGCTCTCTGTAGCGTTATCGAACTTCCACCTGCACCGTTTAACAGAGAAGCAATGGAGGGTCCCTTTGGCCTCAGCTCGGTTAATAGAAGAGCGTTTTGCATGTCTGGTAGTTCCTCTAACATGAGCAGAAAGGCTAGTCTGATGTGGCTAAAGCGCGTCACCCAAAACTTAAAAACATTTTAACTTCATTTATCTGCACGTCTGCCGCTGTGGACTCCGTTTACCACTGTGCGGCGCTCAGGGGCAGCCCGGTAAACATGGTACACTGCAGCAGACAACGGAGCCACGCATCCCACATCTGAAAGCACATCTCCGCATCAAAGCAGGTGCATTTAGACGCCGGAATGTATTCCACAAAAATCCACGCCGGAACCGTGAGGAATTTGCCTAAGACAGGTTTTGCAAAGCGGAGAAGGAGCGGAGCAGAATATTATTTTCAACACCACATCACACATCCCTAAACAGACCAGCTCTCACTGCGCTTTATTTTGGAGAAAAAGTCCACCAGGTTTAGTTTTTCCTACTCCTTCCATGTGAACATTAGCAACATTATCGAGTGCCAGGAACATCATGACCAGCTCAGAGACACAGCATCGTATTTCTACAGTACAGTTACTGATCACCGAGCTGCAGTGGAGACGAGTCAGTTTCTCAGGGTTTTAATCAAACCTCTGTGATGACCATCTCCAGGATTGTAAACACACCAGTGAATGAATGATTGTCTTTTTTAATCATTTAATTGTGAGTAAATCTGTCCTGTACAGCCTGTATTTACTCTACAGCTCAGTTTTACTCTCTTTTTTGATTGGTTGCCTCATTAAATGTGACACATGATGAACGGAGTTTTTCAGCTGAAGTTGAACATGTTTAAACTTGATCAGGTGGAAACTCAGGTGAGGCTGTTTAGTTGAATTATTGGTGCACTAAGAACACACCAATGATTTCAGGCAGTATGAGCCATTGTTTACAGTGTGACCGGAAGCCGTTTAACGCTGCTATTTACTCTTCCGCATTAATGAACACGGAAGTGTGAAAATGGTCTATTAAGAAATGATGCGTTGCCCTTACTGTTTAAGCTGGATTTCCAAAATACACAGGACACTGAAGAACTAGCCTGTCAAGAGAACAGCAGTGAAACATCAGTAATATACAGGATTCACTTTACAGGTACTGGTAACTAGAATTGAAGATTGTTTACTGTGAAACCAAAACTCAGAGAATACAAGCACTATAAGACTCAGACTGTTTTTTTGCCTGCCAGCATTCTTTTACTGACCGAAACTGGCTCATTGTTCCTCAGCATAATCGTCACATTCTCTTGCAGATTGGAGATAGACAGGCTAGCCACACTGCAGCCCAGAACTCCGCTGATCAGCCGGTCTTTGTCAGATTTCAGTGCTCTGTCCTACAGACAGCCAAGCAGTAAGGCATGCATCTCAAATTTATACAAATAAACAAGGTATTAGATGAACTATGTACATAAGTGTATAAACATGAAGTACATATTATGTATATTTTACACCGATCAGGCATAACATTCTGACCACCTCCTTGTTTCTACGCTCATTGTCCATTTTATCAGCTCCACTTACTATATAGGTGCACTTTGTAGTTCTACAGTTACAGACTGTAGTCCATCTGTTTCTCTGATACTTTGTTAGCCCCCTTTTACCCTGTTCTTCAGTGGTCAGGACCCCCATGGACCCTCACAGAGCAGGTACTATTTGGGTGGTGGATCATTCTCAGCACTGCAGGAACACTGACGTGGTGTTGGCGTGTTAGTGTGTGTTGTGCTGGTACGAGTGGATCAGACACAGCAGTGCTGCTGGAGTTTTTCAACACTGTGTCCACTCACTGTCCACTCTATTAGACACTCCTACCTTGTCGGTCCACCTTGTAGATGTAAAGTCAGAGACGATAGCTCATCTGCTGCTGCACAGCTTGTGTTGGTCATCCTCTAGTCCTTCATCAGTGGTCACAGGACGCTGCCCACAGGACGCTGTTGGCTGGATATTTTTGGTTGGTGGACTATTCTCAGTCCAGCAGTGACACTGAGGTGTTTAGAAACTCCAGCAGCACTGCTGTGTCTGATCCACTCAGACCAGCACACCACACACTAACACACCACCACCACGTCAGTGTTACTGCAGTGCTGAGAATGATCCACCACCCAAATAGTACCTGCTCTGCAAGCCCTGTTGCACCACTCCATCCATGTCATTGCAGGTGCTACCATTCCTGACCAGCAAAATAACTGCTGTGAATTATGGCCAAGAAATTTATTTTTTCCCTTAAATTTGTCATCCATCTGTACATCTAGTGCCACGTGACATTCAAATAGATAAGGATAATAAAAATATAAGAGGAGCAGTACTACACACCTGGAAGAGAGTGCTCTTCTGGTAGAAATTAAACTGGACTCTGGACGCCAGCTGCTGCTGATGTGTGGTGAGATTGGCTGGGAGAATGATAGATCCCTGAGGATGCAGGGTGCTTATCTTGGACACGGAGTCACCAGCAATCTGACATTAAACAAAAGGAGGCATCTTGAAGACACACTGCGTCAGATCTGTTATTGTGTTCTGTATGCTCACATTGTGCAGGGTTGATGAGCAAATTTTAAAATCAAATTCAATGATGTTAATTACCTTTTCAAGAACACAAGCCAGGAAATATAAATTTGTGGTGAGCACTTTGCACCGGCAGATTTTGAATGTTACGTTGTTTAGCAAAAATTATATCATTTTCACTGTACAATGGCACACTGGGATTTTCTGAACCACACATAACTTGCTGAAAATACTCATTATATGAATAAATGTAAAACGTTAGTGTGAATTGTAAATCAGAACATATTTTTCTTCCTTAACATGATGTATTTCTGAGTGAAACAGGATACTGGGGTGGTAAATAATGGGCGGGACATGATTTTAAGCTTAAGATGTGACTGGATTGTAAAAAGTGGGCATTCTGAAATGGACAAATGTGGAGTCACACTCTAAAAAATGAGAAATCTGCTCAGCTTAAAATGATACAGCAATTGATTCCATGGCTTTTCTTCAGTCGACTCAACTTGAGGACACCGGAGTTAAACTTCTTAGACAACTTAAACTTCTTAGTTTGGTTAAAAGTTCTCGGAATCTCGGAATTTGCATTTTCTTACTCAGTTTCTCCACTAGCTGGCGCTCCATCTATCACACAGTCCCATCTGGCATATTTTCCTCTTGGGCTTATGGACATGGACAGCTGTGGTATTGCTGGGATTCAAACTCACAACCTCCTGATGTTGGAATGAATTATCAGACAGTTGCACCACATGAGACGATGCTGTGCTTTAAAGTTAAAACAATAAACATTTTCTCCAGTATATTAAACATTTGTAGACACAAAATCTGAGCTGCTTCGTGTGTTCCTGAGTGGTGCAGTGGACTAAACTGTCACCCCAACAGGAGGTTGTGATTTTGAGCCCCAGCGATGCCACAGCCATCCGTAAGTGCATATCCAAGAGGAAAAATGTCCAGCAGGATTGTGTGATGGAGAGAGTCCCGGCTGGTGGGGAAGCTGAGTATAAAAAGCATATACCTATGAGAGAACTTTTGACTCAACTAAGAAGCTTGAGTTGTGTGAACTCTGGTGTCCTCAAGTTAAGTCAACTCAAGAAAAGCCATGTAATCAGTTATTATATCATATAGACCCAGAGGAAAGAATTTTTTTCTTAAAATTGTCTCAGAGAAATAAAGCAGATCTCAGTATTATATTAATGAAGGATCTCTGATTTCTGAGCTGTTTCTCCTGAACCTCCTCAGGAGAAAAGAGGAGATTAACATCAGCGTCTCACTGTGAGACGTTCTGGTGATGAAGCAGAAAAGCCTGAGTTCTCCTTCTGCACTGACAGACTGCTGAGAGGGTTCTGTGATCTAGAACAGAGCTGTATAAGAGAACGATGAGATCTCACACTGTTCTTATGGAGATATTACTCAGCTGAGGCTGGGCTGAGACGAGTCAGACTCTAAAGAGTTAATCCACATGTGGGACAACATTTTTTTTTTGTTAATAACTTTTTTATGGAGGGGGACATGATATTATTGTTAGTTAAATTTTTATTTGCCGCAGGTAAACAATGACTCAAAAACTCATACACGTCAACTAAGGATTACCAAGTAACAGGAATTTTATCTTTTGAATGATAGGACACAATGGATCGTGTTTAATAATGACCACTGACAAGAACTAACAAGGTAAAAAATGTCCAAACTGATTTCAGGTTGACTTTAATGCTAACGAACTTAAAAATATAAAAAAATAAGATTTCTTTGGTACCATCTGTCTAAGTCCCTTTCATTACCTGCATCTTTTAACGTGGATGAAAACTCATATTACTGCAATAGCAGTGAATAATGAGGATACAGAGTTTAGCATGTGGATGTTTTTTAGGAGAAATAATATCAGCACAGCTCGCAGGACGACGAAAGCCTAAAACATACACGGAAACGACCACAATATTCTTAACTTTTTAAGTCGAGGTTCCTAAAACCTCCAGCATATCAAACTGTAGTATTGTTTTTTCATTTTTTTTTCAGTGTCTCAGTTGTGCTCATATGATTGGCTGCTCAGTAACAAACATAACAATCAATTATTAATCCATTGCGTGGATTAGGATTTCCTAACTTAAGACAAGATGCTGCAAGATATGATTCCTAAATTATGATAAGATTTAGGTCTCTGATATAAATCTGTGAAATACCTTAGATTGAGGTCATCAGCTCTTAACGTAGGACTAACAGTAGGAACTTTCTGTAAAACAGCTTTAGGGGCTGCATTTAGTGATAGTTTCATTTTTAACCACTCAAGACTCGCAAGTGATAAACGTGGCAGAGTGTATTTTCAACATGGTTTTCAGTTCTTCAGACTTCAGAATTGATTCCCAGTTTACACAATGTTTAAGAATTCAATGATGGCGATGTTGATCTGTTGTTGATTTTAGGTTTTCAACCAAAACAGACAAAAATGCCACAAAGTTATTTTGCTATCAGAGAACTGGATCAGGCTTAAAATAGCCAATACCCAATCCTTCAAAATACACCTGGACACCCCTGAATTTAATACCTCTAATAATAAAAACGACGTTTTCAGACATTTTATTGAAAATTAACAAACTTTAAGACAGTAAAAGACTTTCTACAGAAAACCTATATTAAAGTGTCACTCCTGTCATTGCAATGTTACCCTCAAGAGTGTTTTCAGTATCGTAGGTTAGGGAGCGTAATGGGACCAAACTCAACTGTACACACTCTGTCTGCTATCCTGGCTTTTTATGTCACTTTTCTGTTTTAAAAAACATCAGGATTTAGGGTTATGAAAAGGTATGAAAACATACTTTTCCCCTGGGGAAAAAACATTAAAACCACTGTTGTACCTTTGAGGGTACATTTATGTTGTTTGTGCCTTGATGAACAAAATGCACCTGCACAGAACCCTTTTATTCTGACAGTGTAATGTAAGCAAAACACTGTGTGTATTCTAAAATAATATCACAGGTAATCTTTCTTATTTTATGTTCTACATCTTCACAGACAAAACTCATCATGGTGTAAAATACAGCGTTTGTTTCTCAGCAGTGCGAGCACTGATGTCTGAATATTACCTGCAGGGTGGAGGAGTCAGTCAGAGTGAATGAGGTCTGTTCAAAGACAGTCCCGGTCACCGTTTTCACTGCCAGAGCCACAGATGGGGACAGAATAGTCTCACTCTGTCCCTGCACCACCAGCTTCAAGCCAACACTGTCCACAATTCCAACAATCCTGATCAAATCAGGAGAAAACAAAAGGTCTTTTTAAAGTGAATATAACATTTCAGATAGACAGATGAACTTTCCCTCCGAAGAGGAAACAGTTGTGGGTAGAAACATCTGCATGCTGCATTCAATTCTTTGTGAAATCAATGCTTTAGCAATGTTTGTGTAAAGCTAGAGCTGGCAATGATGAGTTTATTTATACAGCCCCAAAATGTCAAGCCTTTACAAATTAGACAAAAATAAAATTAAACATAAACCAAAAAAACACAAATCATAAAGAACAAGAATAACACAGAAGTAATATAAAATATTGGTAAAACAAATACTAAAACATCTTTAGAATTAATACAAATACATATTCTATAATAATAGAGTTTATCCTAATAAACTCTAAAATAATATCAAACAAATAAGACATTTAAAGTAATAAAATAAAAATACATTTTATCACAAGTCAAATGTAGTATGTTTAATTTTAGGGAATTGTGAATAAGCCAGTTTGAACAAGAAAGTCTAGATTTGATGATATTTCCAAAAAGGAAAAAGAAGATGACCAGTTATAAGACAGGTGGATACAATCAGATCATGCACCAGCCTTATTATTATAATATTATTATTCATATGATGACTTGACAGCACTTAATATTAAATAATTGCAAGACGACCCACCAAACAGTGAAGACCAGAGTTTTGCCCTATTCAGACATGAACACTTACGTTACTGTTATACTGATAAAATACTTATGCACTGTGTATTTAGTACACTGTTGAGTTGTGTGCTCTGGTGAAATTCTAAACACTGTTAAAAGAAGCTGCTGATGCTGCTTCAGCACTGGATGGGCGAGTTGTGCAGATTTAAAGAAGAAAAACCTGTCTGTGAACATGAGACAGAATATGTGATATTATTCATGAATAAAATAAAAACTGGGTTATCTTAGTTATCTAACGTAAAAGTATACAGTGAACTGCGTGGATCGACTGCGGTGATAGCACAGCAATACTGTTGATCAGTAAGCTCTGATGTTAGTGATATTACTGCTGAAATAATGAGGTGATTAACGCTTGTGTGGTGTTCAGGTCTGTGGGACCCATTTTTAATGTTTACCAAAAGAAAGAAATGATGTGATTTATTATTATTTCAGCCTCAGATTTCTTGGCCTTTGCTCATTTTCTGTGAAGAACATATAAAATAACCCATTTTCAGTGTCTTCACTCTGTTCACCCCCCACACATTTTATTTATTACACATGTGGTGTTGGCAGAACCCGCAGGGAGTAAAAGTGTGGAGGTGCTGTGTCCTTCACTCTGTTCTCCTCCTACATGGCCTGCTGTGTGTGTGTGTCTGTGTGTATGTGTTTGTATGTGTGTGTGTGTGTGTGTGTGTGTGTGTGTGTGTGTGTGTGTGAGGGTGGGCAACATGGACAGGCTGCTGACTGGCTACAGCTGCTAAAGGAGAACCCTACGCTGGACACTTGTGATATTTCAAACATCTGGTATTTTTACATAAATTGTTATGACTGTATTGATTAAAAAAAAAAACAATAATGTGGTGGATCCAGCAGACCACTGAGTAACAAACACACCAACACCACACGAGGGTTAAACACAGTCATGCCATTTAGTTTACACATGAAAACAGAAACATTTCATTTCTGTTTTTCCAGTCTGTAAAGACACATAACATAACACACACACACACGTCAAACATCAAGGCCAAAATATACGAGCAAAAAAAAATAAAGATGTAATGAGCTCTAAGGCTATTAATATAGAGCCTTAACTTAGAAACAAAGAGCAACAACCCAACTGCTCATCTCACCTGTTTGCAGTGGACACCAGCGCTGCTGGTGATGCGGCCAGCAGATTGCTGACGATGTTGATAGACGTCTTCCCCAGAGTCTGGCTCACTCTGGGCCCAAAGACGAGCGGTTCTAGCTGAGACACAATGCGCTCGACCAGGGCGGAGTTCAGAGCAGAGGCGTTGCTGGTCTGATTCAGCAGACCTTCAGCTAACTCTTCAGACAAGGTGTCTCTGTTGTGTAGAAGGATTGTTTGTATTGTAATGTTTACAATTGTGCATGTGAGAGTTGAGCACTGTACAGTGCTGTGAAAAAGTATTTGCCCCTCAACCGATTTCTTTTTTTGCTAAATGGTTTTTGCTAAATGCTCAAATTCAAATGTTTGAGGTCACCAAACTAATTTTAGTATAAGATAAAAGACAATGCAACTAAACACCAAATGCAGCTTTTAAATGATCATTCCATTTATTGAAGATAAAGATTTATTCAAAATCTATATCACCCATGTGAAAAAGAAATTGCCCCCCTAAACCTTAAAACTGCAGTCAAACATTTATGATAACTTGAGATGAGCCGTTTATGCTATGGAGGAGTTTTGGTGGACTTGCTTGTGTGCTTCAGATCACTGTCCTGCTGCATAACCCGACAGCGCTTGAACTCTAGGTCATGACCTGACAGGCAGACATTCTTCCTCAGGATTTTCTGGTAGAGAGCAGAATTCATGGTCCTTCAATTGTGACAAGTCGTCCAGGTCCTGCAGGAGCAAAGCAGCCCTAGACCATCACACTACCACCACCATGTTTCACTGTCAGTGTGGTGTTCTTATGGTAGAATGCATTATTAGCTTTATGGCAGATGTAATGGGACTAATGTCCAAAAGTTTCCACCATTGACTCATTAGTCCACAGAATATTATCATAAAAGTCTAGAGGTCATCTAGATGTTTTTTGGCAACTGTAAGATGAGGCTTTTTATTCTTTTTGGTCAGCAGTGGTTTGTGCATTGTGACTCTCCCGTAGATGCCATTTTTGCCCAGCATCTTTCTGATTGTGGTATCTTGTACATTGACCTTAACTGATGCGAGTGAGGCCTGCTGTTCTTTAGATGTTCATCTGGGTTGTTTTGTGACCTCCTGGATCAGTTGTTGATGCACTCTTGATGAAATATTGGTAAGCCGGCCATCCTGGGAAGGTTCACCACTGTTCCAGTTTTCTCTATGTGTGGATAACAGCCCTCACTGTAGTTTGCCAGAGTCCCAGAGTCTTAGCAACGGCTTTGTAACCCTTTCCAGACGGTAGATTTAAATGACTTCCTTTAGAACGTGGCATTATGTGCTGCCATTTAAGACCTTCTATCTGCTTCACATTGCCAGACAGGTTCTATTTAAGTGATGTTTTGATTCAACAGGTCAAGCAGTAATGATGATTGGGTGTGGTTAGTGAAATTAAACCCAATAGCCAACTGAATTTGGTTAACTGATTGATTTAGTAGCTCAAGGGCAATTACTTTTTCACATAGGACCAGGTAGGGCTGAATAGCCTTTTCCCTTCAATAAATGAAATCATCGTTCAAAAACAACACTTTGTGTTTACTTGAGTTATCTTTGTCAAATATTAAAAGTAGATTGATGATCTGAAACATTCAAGTGTGACAAATTCGCAAAAATCAAAATAAATTGGGAAAGGGCAAATACTTTTTCACAGCACTGTAAAAGCTCCTTTCTCAGTGTGGTAACATTTGGTTGAAGAATGCTATAAAAGCACTTACTCTGTGCCACTGCTGCCACAACGAAGCATCTGCTGCAGACAGAATAAAATGCTCAATTTTATGCTTACATTCCAAACCTTGTTTTAGCATTCTTGCTAAACTAAGCCTCTGATGCTAATGAGGATAATAAAGCACAAGTAGTTTAAGCTCACAGCTCCATTCACAAATCAGAAGTTTACCTGCTCAGATTTGAGTCTTTATCCTCTAAACTTGCATAAGTGAGTCTTTAATAAGCCAGTGTGACAAAAATAGTTAACGGTGTGTTTACATGCATTCAATAATCCGATAACTGCAGAAATCAGATTTTGTCAGTAATCTGATCAACACGTTTACATGCATATGAGTAATCAGATAATGGGGAAACTCCGGGTCCACATGAGTCAGACAGTAATCAGATTTCTGCTTTGCGATCAGCCAATAAACTCACAGAAGAAGACGCGACGTAAACGCAATGTAAAACTCCAACTTCATGCCGCAGCTTTTTTTTTTTTTAAACATTGTCCAACTTTACTTGAAACTATGAAAATCATCTAGAAGATGAAGAATATTTACATTACCTTAATTTCGTGTTTCAGCGCCTCTCCAAAAGTGTTTTGCTGCCATCTTGCGGCATCGCTGCTGGTACCACCGCCTATTCTCGTGCATGCTCAGACTGAGAAATCCGAAAGAAATCAGAGTACGAGTCTACATGCGCTGAGAAGTCTGATTACTGAGGTAAAATCAAGCCTCTTTATCGGATTTCTAGATTGGAGTATGGTGTTTACATGACCATTTGAATAATCAGATAACTGCAGAAATCCGATTTTGATCGGATTATTGAGTGCATGTAAACGCACTCAGTGTTAAAAGCTGGTCCAAGATTCTCGCAGCATCCGCTCCTCTCATATAAAACTCTAAATGTTAAAAGTTGACCCTGAAAAAAGTTGACATCATTGACATCTAGCACCCTGGTATTAAAGTCACAATTTAGTAGGTACGTTTACCAGCTCAAACGGCCAATGAGAGGTCTGTATATTGTTTTACTGTTAATGTCACTACAAAACATGACTGCCTTAACGTGCCACAGACACGGCTGAGAAGTCAGAATGAGTGCGGCTGGGCTAACCTAAAGAAAAGATATTTCTCTTTTCTCAGTGTTGCGTCAAGAAGCCAACATGTTTCCACATCATTCACTGAAAGGAAAATAATTCACATCATGCAGAAGACAATGATTACCTCTGATCTAACTGATGGGGCTGATTTAACATCCAGAGGCTAAGAGATTACCCTTTGCTTTTAAATGACTGAGGCAGTTTGCTTAATAAAGAAATCATATTTATAAATATGCTGCTTTAAGCGTACCGTTACACTGGAGGGTATTTTGTACGAGTCGTATATATGGGTCATTCTACAGAAACGTCCATTTTTGTGTCCCTAGCGTTTACAGATATATTACACTTAAAAAAACATGTTAGGGTTACAATTTATTTAGATTTTAAAATTAAACAATAAGTTATTTTAATAATTACACCTTCTTGAGCCTCAATTTAGTAATTTTAGTTTTTAAATTGATTATATAGAATTCCAAGTACCACAGAAGAGCTCGTCCTCACAGTCATGTGTAAAGGCTGAGGCCATATTTTGAAGAAAAAATATGTTTTTCTGCTATTTTAACTGCAATAATCTATACACGACTATGAAATATATGAATTAAATGACATAAAGAAAACAAATGGCAAATAAATATTATAAAATATGTAATGAAAGTTGTTGTCCCCAGGAGTCGTGTTCAGTGTTTATGTTGGTTGAACTGCAGCTGAAACGCAGCTGATGTGTTTGGTGATATACCTGCTGTGGAACTGTGTAGAATTATGTGGAATTGAGGTGCTGTATCATAGACTGCTGATGGGGTAGCAGGGTCAGAGTGTACATAGCGTTGCAGTGCATGCTGGGGACTGTAGTGCAGCACATTGTGAAACGAGCTAATGTTATTAGGAAATGAAAATGCTTCTGCGGGTCGGAGAGGATTGTGTGGGATGTAGACTGTCTGGTGGCAGAATCTAGTGGTATACTGTAGTGCTGAGATTCTCCGCTGACCAGGGTTATATGCAAATAAAGGACATTTTCCTGAATCTGTCTATGCTGTCCTTGTTTACTGTGAAGTCCCAGAAAACCTGCAAAATATGAAGAGCAAAAGAGCTTTCACCTGCAGAGCAAAGTTGGTGAGATGGTTACAGCTGCACAGCGTCTCATTCACAGTGCTGTTCAGCACAGTGCAGCCTTCAGAGCTCCAGCCACCAGAGCCACCTGCCAATCAACAAATCAGGCAAATAATCAATCACAAACTTCAAGAAGATACCATATCAGCCAGAAATGAAAAAAATCTAATAAAAAGCACAAGAACTGTGCTGTCTGAACTGTGCTAAACTGTGCTAAACCACATCGCTGTATCTCCTTTACTGTTAGTACTCACAGTGCAATGTATCACAACTGCTACTGAAATGACTCTCACTGAGCACTGTACACTGTAATACTGCTGATACTCCTAGTTATGTCTGTACTCATTGTGCTTCTGGACCTCATACTACTCAATGCCTGCTATCATGTAAATACAACAATTGACTCACATTAAATGTTTAGTATGTTTTTTTCTTCTCCTATAACGTTACCATTTTGGAGATACGAGGTTTTGATCTGACAGCAGTGACATGTAAGTTTATGTGAAATGATATGTGTTGCTACTGAAACACTGCAATCTATCAATCTATCTATCTATCTATCTATGTATGTATCTATCCATCTATATATATATCTATCTATATATCTATCTATTGGTCTATTGAAGAAAAAGCAAAACACAATGATTGCAATGCAAATGTTAAATATCCCAGCTGTACATGTCTCAATGGACTAAAACAGTATTACAGTTTTAAAGTAGATCTGCCATGGAAAATATACTTTATCTTGCAGTTAAGCTACAAAACAACCTCTGTTTTGCCAGTAAATCATAAGGATCTTGCAGTGCAGTGCTGGTAGCTGGTCACACTCTGCTCTGGTACAGTATCAAGTTTACCATACAGTGATGGTAATGAAAACTGGAAATAGAAAAGTACTAGAGATGCTCCAGAGTGAACAATACCAAGAAGTGCAAAAACAGGCCAATCAAGTCTCTCTGTTCAAGAGCTCCACAGCATACTGGGCCTATTTATTTCATTTCACTAAGGGATGATCATATGCACTGTTCTTTTCATTGACAGTTACTTTATTTTTTAACTAAAAGCAAGTAGTAAAGTAATAATGGAGTTTACTGAGAAATCTCCCTCCCCAAGTGCGTTTCCTGTTCCTTACTGTTTAAGCTGAAATTCCAAAACACACAGGACACTGAAGTGTGATTCTGTGAAGAGAATGGCAGTGAGAAAGGAGTTACTAGACAAGATTTGAAGTAAAAGCATTGGTAACTTGTAAAACATAAACATTAGGGCTGCATGATTCATATTTTTGTTACTGCAATATGAGTTTTGCCAAAAGCAAACATGTAGCAATGTAAATGTAAAGCTAGATAAACAAAGTACAAATACGCCTACAATTACAGTCATCACATCATGATGTGTAAAGCTTTGTAGGTCAAAATTAAAACACAACAAACAATACTATTAACATGAATGATAATAACTTCATATATTGATATGTTTTCAGTATAGATATTTATTTTAATTACCTAGTATAATGGTGTTTTTTCCTTTCCATTTCGTCCATTTGCCATTTAATGAATTTTTAGTTTACTTTATGATCTTATCCTCCTTTTATTTTATTTTGATTTTATTCACTATTACATTTTAGCTATATTTTAATTATTGTTTTATATTTTCTACTGTATTTTTATGTATTTTTATTACGCATGTTTTGATGTTTCAATGATTTCATTTTTATTAAATGTACTTTTATCATCACATTATCAATCCCTGCTTCTGTATCAACTTGGCAACATTGTAAATGAGGGTCACCCTCAATGTTCTCCAAGGTTAAATGAAGGTTGATTGATTTATTGAAATGATGACAGTAAATGTGTTAAAACAGTTCTTAACAAAACAACAATGTTGGGTTTATTTAAATGTAAGCGATATGTCCATCAACTGAATATCTGTAAGTGACAAAAATACGATCTCGTATGATGAAGTATTTCATGAAGGATCTGCTTGAGACGCTCTATATGTGTACGCTTTTTAGCGTAAGCAGACCATAAACATGCAATGTTGATACCCAGCTAAACAATTAGCACAGAACAACGTGGCTGGTCACCAGTAAAACAAGTGTACGTTGTGGTTTGGATGCTGGTATGTATCCAAAACACAACATATGGTCAGCAGCAGTATCATACTGGGTGACCAGCGAAAACAGCACAAGACCAGCGTAGACCAGCATAGACCAGCAGTAAACTTGCTGATCTGTGTTGTTATTTTAGTGAAGTTGTTGCCCAAATGCTGATTCGTACTGAAAAAGTATCTGAATCCTTTGGAATCACCCACATTTGTGTATAAAGTCATCTTAAAATATGGTCTGGTCTTTTTAAGATTAAGTAACCCTTATTAGTCACAAATTAGAAATTTCACCTCCGCATTTAACCCATCCGTGAAGTGAAACACCACATACACACTAGTGAACACACACACTAGGGGGCAGTGAGCACACTTGCCCGGAGCGGTGGGCAGCCCTATCCGCGGTGCCCGGGGAGCAGTTGGGGGTTGGGTGTCTTGCTCAGGGACATCTCGGCCATGCACTGTCGGCTCTGGGGATCGGTCACAGGGCCGGTTCCCTAACCTCCAGCCCACGACTGCCCCCCACCCCCCCACCCCCCGGAGCACCTTCATCTAAGTTACAACACACAGTCTGTTTAAACAAATAAAGGCTTGTTCTTATCATATTTGAACACTCTCATTCAAACATTCACATTCAAACATCCCCTAAAATTAAAAATTAGATAAATAAAATTAAATATAAAATAAAAAAAACAATCTAATCTGGAGTCCTGTCAATGAAATGAGGTTGGAGGTATATTTTTGAGTTTGCTTTTCACAAGATGCATCTGCTGATGTGAACCATGCCTCACAAAAAGACACCTAATTGCTGATTTTCATAAAGCTGGAATGGGTTATTCATCTGTCTATATTTAGATGAATTGTCTACAGATGGAGAATATTTACTACTGGGTCTACTCTCCCTGGAAGTAGGCACCCAGCCAAGGTCAGTCCAAAGGCACAATGCAGAATGAAGCAGAAACAAAACCGCAGAATAACAGGTAAAGGTTTGAAGGAATCAGTGGAACAGGTTGACACTGTTGTTCATGAGTCTAACACATGAAAAACACTAAAAAGGCATTGTGTTTGTGCCAAACACTGGGGGAAGCATTAGAATACTTCGTTTGGCAGCTCTTGTGCATGACTCAGTGTTAATCAATTGTGCTAACACTGTGCTCTCCCCCTTCCTCTTCACCCTGTAGACGACGGACTTCCAATGCAGGTCGAACCACTGCCATCTTCAGAAATTCTCTGATGACTCTGTGGTGGTCGGGTGCATTAGGGATGGGCAGGAAGGAGAGTATAGGAACCGTGTGGAAAGCTTTGTTGAGTGCTGTACGAGGAACGACCTGTGACCAAGACCAAGCAGATGGTGGTGGACTACAGTAGGAAGAGGACCACGATCAGTCCCGTTACCATTACAGGTCAGAACGGTGAGCTGGTAGACACCTACAAATGTCTGGGTGTCCTGCTTGACAACAAATTGGACTGGAGGGTCAACACAGAGGCTGTGTACAGGGAGGGGATGAGCAGACTCTACTTTCTAAGGAGGCTCAGGTCCTTTAATATGTGCAGGAAGATGTAGGAGCTCTTCTACCAGTCTGTTGATGGCGGCGCTGTGTTCTGTGCAGCAGTCTGCTGGGGACGCAGCATCAGAGGAGGAGATGCAAAAAAGCTCAACAAACTGATCAGGAAGGCTGGTTCTGTCTTGGGATGCTCACTGTATGGTTTTGAGGTGGAGGTTGAAAGGAGGTCACTTAATAAACTCACTGCTATCCTGGACAACACATCACACCTCCTCCATGACCTACTGGTCAGACAGCGGAGCTCCTTCAGCAACAGACTCATTCAGCTCCACTGTAGGGAGGAACGGTACAGGAGATCGTTTGGACCAATAGCGTATCTATCTATGTATCTATGTGTCTATCTATGTATCCATCCATCCATCCATCTATCTATCTATCTATTTCCAAAATCAATAATGCCAGTTCATAGGGCTATCACGGGTTTAACCTTTTGATGCAACAGATTCCTCTCACAAATATCTGTCATTTTCATTGAAGCAATGTTTTTGAGTGTGGTGTCCCAGAGTTCTTTTGGTCAGCCCTAGACAGTTCACTATACGGCAAATGATATATAGTGAACAGAGAATGCGTTCACAGGTAAACAACTCGCATTCACCTCCACTGCAACAAATTGCACATCTAAAATAATAGCAACTCCCCTGGACATCAAACATCTGGGATTTCTTTGTACGCCTATATATAAAAAGCAGTTCAGAAAATGCTGAAATGACTTTCTAACAGCTTGCATCATCATTTATTGCTTACTGTATTTCTTTATGGTACATTAAATTGTATGTCTAGATCATGCAGCCCTAATGAGAACTGAAGTTCTTGTTCTCCTTAAGTCTAGTGAAACCAGACTTATAGAATAATAGCATAATAAAACTTAAAATGTTTACTGACCCAAACAACCTCAGTGTTCTTCAGCGTAATTGTCACATTGTCTATCAGATTGGAGATAGACAGGTTAGCCACACTGCATCCCAGAACTCCGCTGATCAACTTTGAGTTTGTCGTTTGGTCCTACACACAGCCAGGACAGTAATGCTTGCTATCAAATTTATTCCAATGAAAATATTTGTACATTTTTTACACTAAAAAGCTGGTTTCAAAACTATGCCAGGGATTATTCAAACTGCAAGTCACACCAGTATAATGATGAATAGGAATACCTAATAAAACACAATAAATTAAGTGCAGTCTACCAAAAAAGTACCAGAATTACAGAACCTTTTCTATACGTCTAGACGTACCCTACAAACATAAGGATAAGAAAAGTACCTCAGAAAGAGGAGTACAGACCTGAAACAGAGAGCTATTCTGGTAGAAATGAAACTGTATTCTGGATGCTTGCTGCTTCTCACTGAGGTTGCTCAAGAGGGTGGAGGGGAGAATGATGGAACCCTGAAGAGGAAAGGCTGTGTTGTTTACGCTCCAGCTGAAGTTAGTGCCAACATCTATCTAATAGAAAAGAAAAAGAGCCAGATTGTAGACACTCTGCATCCAATCTGTAATATTAGCATCTTCTAATGCAGTCAGCATGGCCGAGCGGTCTAAGGCCCTGTGTTCAGGTCGCCGTCTCCCCTGGAGGCGTGGATTCGAATCCCACTTGTAAAGACCAAATCTTTATGCGGGTTGTTGTGGGCTGGAGGTCCGGAAGGTCGCCGGTTCGATACCGTGAGCCGACAGTACATGACTGAGGTGCCCTTGAGCAAGTCTAGCCCCCTAGTGTGTGTGTATGTGGTGTTTCACTGCACAGATGGGTTAAATGTGGAGATGAAATTTCCCAGTTGTGGGACTAATAAAGGTCACTTAATCTAATTAATCTATACATTCAAAAATTGATGTAAACAAAATATTGTGAGCTTGCTTGTAGTAGGTAAGTAGACAGGGCATTTGAAAATAATATCACAAGCAATTATTCTAATGTGCTAAATGATTATCATTGACAAAGATCATCATGGTGTAAAATACAGGTTTGGGACGTTGAACACAGTAAGAAATAGTTTTGAAGCATTACCTGTAAGTTGGAGGAGTTCATGGTGAACGAGGTGTTCTGAAAGTTTGTCCCATTCACTCTCACCACTGCCAGAGCCACAGATGGGGAGAGAATAGTCTCATTCTGTCCCTCTACCTCCAGCTGCAAACCAAGTGTGTCCACAATTCTAATGATTCTGATCAAATCAGAAGAGAAACAGTGTTTTTATTTGAATGGCATTACTGTATAGTGTCCTGACATGAGAGTATTATGAGCTCATTACTGACATGTCCACTGATGGTTCCTTTAGGAGTTAACGGGATGTAGGGCCTTCCCTAAAATTGCATCATGACTTGGAACTAAAATTGGTTAACGACACATTGGTTGTGACTTGTACTGCAATTCAATATTTCTAGTGATTACAAAGTGTGAAATACACACCGTATATCACTGCACTCTGGCACTGTTTGTTTATTTAATGCTAAGTGCATGTTATACACAAAGGGCCGGTGTAGCTGCAGGTTTTCACTCCAAACAAGCTGGAGCTCACCTGATTCTACAACCCCATTTCCAAAAAACTTGGGACACTGTGAAAAATGTAAATAAAAACAAAATGCAATGATGTGCAAATCATTTAAACCCTATATTTCATTAAAAATGCTTCAAAAACAACATATCAAATGTTGAAACTGAGAAATTATATTGTATTTTGAAAAATATTTGCCCGTTTTGAATTTGATGCCAGAAACACATTCCAAAAAAGTTGGGACAGGGGCAACAAAAGGCTGGTAAAGGTGTGTAATGCTTAAAAAAACACCTGGTGGTTGATTGGCAGCAGGTCAGTAACATGACTGTGTATAAAAGAGCATCTCAGAGAGGCGGAGTCTTTCAGAAGTAAAGATGAGGAGGGGTTCACCACTCTGTGAAAGACTGCACCATCAAATAGTGCAACAATTCGAGAATAACGTTTCTCAACGTAAAATAGCAAAGAGCTTTTGCTTTTCATCATCTACGGTACATAATATCATTAAAAGACAGGCAGCACTGGATTAAAAACAGACATGATTCTGTAGTGGAAATCACTGCATGGGCTCAGGAAAACTTCTAAAAAACACTGTCTATGAAAACAGTTTGTTGCTGCATCCACAAATGCAAGTTAAAACTCTAAAACGCAAAGAAAAAAAACATAAATAAACAGGATCCAGAAACGCTGCCACCTTCTCTGGGCCCAAGGTCACTTAAAATGGACTGAGGGGACGTGGAAATGTGTCCTGTGGTCCGACGAATCAACATTTGAAATTCTTTTTGGAAATCATGGACACTGTTTCCTCCAGACTAAAGACCACTCAGCTTCTTATCAGTGCACAGTTCAAAAGCCAGTATTCATGATGGTATAGGGGAGTATTAGTGCACATGACATGGGTGATGTGCACATCTGTGTAGCCAACAACAACCTAAAAATAAAGCACCATAACTTGTACACCGTTTGTTTGTAAGCCACTTATCCTTCTGGGTCATGGGGGGAGCTGGAGCCTATCCCAGCAGTCATTGGGTGGAAGGCTTTTCTTGGTTACAAAATTTCTAAAATTTGAAAACTTTTTGTTTATTTCAAGGTTTAGATGAAAACACCATCTTTGCTGTTGAACATGTTGCCTTCTGTTTACTGTGTAAAGCATTCTTAAGCCCGAGAAAGATCTGCTTAAAAGTATTGTGATAAACAGCAATAACATCTGTTCATCTCACCTGTTTGAAGTGGATGGCAGCATCTTCGCTGATGCATCCAGCAGATTGCTGACAATGTTAATGGAAATGTTCAACAGATCCAGCGTGACGCTGGGCTCTGAGAGAAGCGTCTCAAGCCAAAACACGATCTGCTGCACCTGTGTGGAGTTCAGGGCAAAACCATTCTTGCTCTGGCTCAGCAGGTCTTCAGCTCTCATTTCTGGCAAGAGAAATCAAGAGTTTTAAATCCGTCGTATTTCTGCCCCTTTACATAATTTAAGACGTAACAAGAAAACAATTAATATAACAGTGTACAAGGTTCACTTCATTTAGCTAGAATCAAAACTGGATGTTCAAAAGTATCAACACTCCTGCTCATTTCTTTCAAAATCAAATGTATTATTGTGGTCATTAGATAGGGAAACCTCACAAGCAGCACTCTAAACTCATCCAGAAGATATCTGATGGTACGTCAAAGAACAAACGGAAACTGTTAGAAATAAAGGTTCTGTTCAGGTACATTTTTTGTTTGTCAAGGTACAAACAGTGTAAATGTTCCCTCAAAGCTCCAACAGTGGTTTTAAGGTCTGATTGTGAACCTTAAATAAGTGTTTCCAGGTGAAAAGTTCATATTTCTTCCTTTTCATAACTGAATGTTTTAAACAGAACAGTAAAATAAAAGCCTGGAGACGAGACGGGGTGTGTGGAGTCAGTACAGCTTAGAACATATCATTTCAGTGGATTATGGTTCAGTTATGTTCCCTGACTAAAGGTACTGAGATGGAGCCTTGAGGGAACCAGAACAAAGTGACCAGAGGGGCACTGACCCAGAGCCAGCTTAGTACCTTTATTTCTGAGAGTGTAACAGTGTGATTGACAGCTGCCCATGGCACATAAAACGCGAGGCACACAAGTAGCTTCCACCCCAACCACCACCTACTCAAAATACCTTCCTACGGCCAGGGCCGGACTGGGTTAGTTTAGGCCAGGATTCATGGCAGGACTCAGGCCACACACACACACTCACAGCTACTGTATCTGCCTTAACAGGTGTTTAGTGTGGGTTTTTATATGTATGTTTAAGGTAATACAAAATACCCTTCATAACTGCCCCCTCCTTAATTACCAGCTCAGTCACCTCAACTGTTCCAGATTTTTTGATACACACACTTCATGCTTTGTAAATAATGCTTTGATCCCACAGATCCTACATCTGACATTTTAAAGCTTTCAAACTTTCAACAGGCTGAAAACACAAGTTATTCATATTCAGAACCATCAGCCAACTGTGTTTTGCACACTGTGGAATTAGACCTCCGCATTTAACCCATCTGTGCAGTGAAACACCTCCATGCATGCACACTAGTGAACACACACACTAGGGGGCAGAGAGCACACTTGCCCAGAGCAGGGGGCAACCCTATCCACAGCGCCCGGGGAGCAACTGGGGGTTAGGTGCCTTGCTGAAGGGCACTTCAGTCATAGACTGTCAGCCGAGGGGATCGAACCGGCAACCTTCCGGTCACAGGGCTGGTTCCCTAACCTCCAGCCCACGTCTACCCCAAGAAAGTTTTCTAGCTTTCTACATTTTTCTGTACATATATACAAGTTACTAGCAGTACAGTGATCTTATTGTTTTACATTAATAAGCAGGCAAGATGATGGGGCATTAATATCTTAATCTATAATCTATAATCTATATGACATTCATTAGTTTGAGAGGCTGTCCTACCTTAGAAAGTACATAGCATAGCCAAGCCGTAATAAGAATGTCATACCAACAAAACATGGCGGTGGTAGTGTGGTGTGGAAATGCTTTGGCGCTTCGAGGCCTGGGCAACTTGCCATAATTAAGAGAAGCATGAATTTTGCTCTCTACCAGAGAATGCCTGGTCATCCATCCATGAGCAGAAGCTCAAGCACAGCTGGGTTATGCAGCAAGACAACAATCCAAAGCACAAGAGCAAGTCCACCTCTAAATAACTCAAAGGAAATAAAATTATGGGTTCGGAGTGGCCTTGTCAAAGTCCTGACTTGGACCCCATGGAGATGTGGCAGGACATTAAATGGGCAGATCATACCCAAAATCCCCCCAGTGTGGCCAAATTAAAGCAATTCTATAAAGTAGAGTGGCCAAAATTCTTCCACATCAATGTGAAAGACTGATCTCCAGGTATAGGAAGCAGTGGTGGCAGTTGCTGCCACTAAAAGTAACATAACCTGTTAATAAGTTTAGGAGGCAATTACTTTTTCACATTGGCGATATAGGTGTTGCAAAATTTTTTTTTTCCTTTGAAAAATGAAAAGATCATTTAAAAACTAACTATGTAGTGTCACAACTATGTAGTTTCTGTGTGACGGCACTCACCCTTTTTCCTTATGTCTACCACCTTTCCCTGGATGGTGGAGTTAATCTGTACTGTGCTTACAATGCATGTAATGCAGCACGGACTGATTGGCTGACTGAAATGCAACAGCACGGTGCACTCAGTGCGCCTATGGGACGAGCAGAACCAAAGGACCATTAGTCAGAAAACACCAGCTTCAGACATTCTGTTCAGCGCTGTATGAATAAGATGAATTATGGAGACTGACCGTATGTCAGTCTTGTTACACATGACTTCAAGGTCCTGAAAATTAAAGCACACAGAGCAGATTACACTTCACGTTACAGATCAAGATCCACCTAAAACACACACACACCTACTACATACACACACACAGCCACACTCTTCAGTCACTACAAAACATGAGGAAATACACCACACTGAGGAGCTACTCTTAAACTGGTGCTTACTTGGAAAAGGCGGGTGCTGTTTTCATTTGTTGTGCTAAAAAGCAAACAAGGAGAAAGACATGCATCATTTGGGCTTTTTTGTTTTTGTTTTTATTTATTTATATTTCACCAATACTTTTCAAATATTTGACATATAGAGGTTCTAAACCACAATGACTTGTCTGCATGATCTTAATGAAGACCTGGATTAGTTTGATCAGACAGTATTTGTGGAAACAGTTTGGGAAACTATTGACTTCCAGTGATAGAAACATTAGCCTTGCAGCTGTAGTTCAAAACTAAAGAAGCAAAAATTTTACACCAAACGTCTCACCTGATTAACTGCATTTAGGGTAAGCAGAATTTGTTATTTAAATTCGTTTTTTCACTGAACAATGTCTTCAATGCTACATTCTAGCTTAATTTAAAGGGCTTTGTGTAAGGGGTTCAGGCTAGGACACCAGCCGCCACTAGTGGGCCTTGGCGTCGTGCCAGGAGAGCCGCTAGGTGCAGCTCCCAGAACTTCAACTCCCAGAAGCCCTAGCGATAATCAGGGCTGACCAGTTGCACAAAAAGCTAGCAAAAACAGCAGCTCAGCATTACACCTTAGTAGAGGGGTAACCGGTATGGTAATTCAGCCGAGAAAGAAAGAAAGAAAGAAATTTAACAGAGACTTTTATTCAGTCACTAAATCATAACACACAAATGCTTCATGCGTAATATGACTGCCCCCAAACAATATCAGCCCCAAGGACTGGCAAAGACTAACTCACCCTCCAGCACAGTGCAGAAAACATCATTATAGCACCATTCAAACTCAAGTTGTTCACGGCTTTATAAAACTTAAACAATTCTAGATTTCACTGGAGCAATAAACAAAGGTAAGACATCATGTCCTGCTCGGTTCTCTACTTTGTTCCTTCTCAAATTTTAAACTTCAAGCTTAGCCTGGCCAACAACAAAGTTAAGCAGTTGCCATTTTATTCTGTCTTTTCGGTTGTAGCCGGTCCCGAAAGTAAAAACATGTGACATAAAAACTTCTCCACACTTCAAAAACTCAGTGTACCAAAGAGCGGTTTTAGTCTTTCACACTCTAAAAACAGTGAAAGTCTCTCTAAGACCATAAAACACACATTTATCACTGACATGTTTATTAATAACTGACACAAATGAGTTCACAGCTACAGCCCCATGTAAAATTCTCCACTGGAGATCACCAGATCTCTTTTTAAAGGGACACCCTCCAACACCCTCCAACACCCTCCAACACCCTCCAACCCGGTCACTTATCCATCCCTAGGCCAAGTTTCCCTCTCCACACTGTATCTGCTCTCCCATTCAATACTGATTTACTAAAAACCTTAACACTTATACAGAATTTGACCTGAGGCTGTGCACAGAGAGAAAGAAAGAAAGAGAAAGAGAAAAGAACAAAAAGAAAAAGGAGAGAGATAAAGAAAGGAGAGAAATAGAGAAAGAACAAGAGAAGAAAAGACAAAGTAATAAAAGAAAAAGAAAAGGTGAAAGAGCACCAAAGCAGGTAACAGAAAAGAAAAGAGAAGAAAACAAAAGAACAGAAAAGAACAAGGTCAAAAGGAAAAGACAGTCTTGCGGGTGGTTTTGTGTTCTTTTTAGTTTCCCTTTTTGAAGTTCCTTTGTTTGAGCACACTGGTCTTAAGCATCGCTTTTCTTTGCCCACCGTGTTGCATCCCACCTCACCACAAAGTAACACCAAACATACCTATTTCACTTTACCACTTCATACCAATAAAGGTTCTACACTCAATAACAAATACATTACTGATTACACACCCAAGAGCTCTGCGCTTTCAGATTTCAGATTTCATTACAAACTCAGCATTAGCTGTTTCTGCCAATTTTCATTGTGAGTGGTTGAAACTTGGAAGAAAACACTAGTTGAGTGCCAAGAAACACAGCCTACCTCAGCTACATTCTTGGCTTTGAAAAGGGCTGAACGATGAATAGTTTTTATGTTGAAACTACAATTTAAAAAAGTGGATTTTTCTAATCGCAAGAGTGGCAATTGTAACTAAATTCTACATTTTCTAACACTGTCTTAATTTTAAGTGAGAAAATTTAAGCCAGTAGTGCAGAGCTCCTGAACTAAGCTCCAGAGCTTATAGAAAATATACATTTTTAAATCACAATATGGCTAAAAAAAAATCACAATTCGATATTTCCCCAGCCTATGTCTATCAATTTTGCATATGTATCTGTATCTCAGCCAGTCGCAGGTTCCCTGGTCAGGCTCCACTCCTTTTGTATCCACCCTGTTTTTTCTCCGTTCTCCCGTTGTGTTTTTGCCTTTTTATCGCAACCTATTTTCTGACATAGAAATACTTAAGCTACCAATGCAAAGGTCTGCAAAAATGTTGTATTCAACAACAGTGGTTATGCAATAATAATGTGCGTAAATTAAGAAAGGATTTAATAAAGACGTTTAACAAATTTATTTTAAAACAAAATGGCACCTTTTAAAGACACAGCCATTCTAACACAGTAGTGTCCAGGTCTAATTTTGCCCATGACCGATTTCGAAGCTGGTAAAAGCACTGGACTTACTGTACCATAACATTAATATACGTTTGGTAGTCCTTACCCAACACCGTACAAAACAGCCAACACTTTTCTTGATGAGCAATAATTACTAGTCATCACACTACCTGTTTGTTGACACGCAGTTTTGGGACTGAACTGCAGTCGCTGAGCTGACATTTTGCGTTGAGGGAGTAGAACTAAAGCTGGGAGATGTGGTTAGGATAGACCTGCATTCATGCTGCTGAAACAGACTCCGGAGCTGTAGAAACACAAGATGTATTTATAAGGTGGGAATGTAGGGTTTACAGGTGTGTAAACTAGATCATGGAGGATCATCATCATCATCATCATCACTTTTATTTATATAGCGCCTTTCCCTGCTCAAGGACGCTTTACAGTCAAAGAACAAACACATTAAACACCAACACACTAAACCAGAGGACAATACAGGTAAACATTCAAGTAAAACAGAACAACGATCACACAGTGAAAACAAGTCTTTAACAGAGATTTAAATGAAGATAGAGAGGTTGCATCCCACGGGAAGGTATTTCACAATTTGGGAGCTACTACATTAAATGATAGACCACCCATAGAAGCCAATTTAAACCTTGGAACATGATTTTCAACATTTTGTGATCTTAAAGTGCGGGATGGGACATACAGATGAAGCTCTGCTGGGTATTGAGGAGCCAGACCATGCAAAGCTACATGTTATAAGGAGAACCTTGTACTGGACACGGAATGTGATGGGTAACCAGTGAAGGACCTGAATGATGTGGTCATTCTTTTTTGAAAAAGGTGACGATCCTAGCAGTGGCATTTTGAACGTATGGTAACCTAGTGAGGGTTTTGACAGGGAGGCCAGAAAGAAGAACATTGCAGTAGTCCAGCCGTGATGTCACTAATGCATGCACAAGTGTTTCTACATCGGCTTGGCTGAGAAACGGTCAGAGGAGAGAAATATTACAAAGATGGAAAAATGCTGTCTTAACAATGGGATTGATGTGGATGTCAAAAGAGAATGTGGGGTCAAAAATAACTCAGAGGTTGCGGACGTGGGGAGAAGGTGTTACCATCAATATTGATGCCAAGGATAGATGAGCTAGATATCAATAGCCATGTTTACATGCAGCCTAATAATCCATTAATAATCTGACTAATAGCTCTATCGGAATAGAATACGTCCGTGTAAACACCTCAGTCGGAATAGTCTAGTCCGATTGAGGCCATTCGGAATACAGTTTCTATCCGACTGATCGAGGTGGGTAATCCTGTAAATAATCTGTTAAATAGAAGAATAATATCCGTGTAAACGCCTGTATCTGATTACATTCCCTATCAGAAAGTTTAAGTCCGTTCTGATCATGTTCGTCACGTCACAGTGAGAGTTTATACCGTTCAACATGGCGGAGCAGAAACTGGTCTGCAGAGGAGACGAAGTTTATGCTCTGATCTTTAAAAGACGGCGGTGAGACGGACGTCCAGCTTATGTGTCTCAGAACACGACGTCTTCCTCTCGGCCTTCTTTATTTTAAAGTGATTAAAAATACAAGCACTGCTCACTGCTGCTCATCTCACTCTGACTGGACTTACGTGATGTTCACTGTCATGGTAACGTCTACACTAAGTGGTTCTCCATGCATGCGCGTCATTTTGGATCAGATTACTTGTAGTGAGCATGTAAACAAAGATTTTAATCAGATTGTTGAGTAGAGTGAGAATAAACACCTCAGTCTGAATCTGTAATCGGAATGTGTTCAATCGGATTGGCAAAAATCTTTGCATGTAAACACAGACAGTGACTTAGAATGCAAATATTAGTTATTTCACTATACAATCTATTTGATAGTACCAGTTGGAAACGAACTAAATATTTAAAAAGAATTCAAAAAGAATGAAATCATCCTCCACTACACATGTAGGCTTATAAAAGAATGCCAGTTCTGTACTCACCCATTCAGTAATGTTTGACTCATGTTCAGACGCGTTTCCAGTCACATTAACACTGATCCTCATCCAGTAGTACCTCGCTGCAAAAGACAACCGCAGCCATTTACTCTACACTGTCTTTGTTATGTCACACAAATAATGTCTTCATTATGATTAAAGCAACTAATCTGATTGTCAGGGGAAAGTTATTTAAATGATTTTTCTGATGGTAATAATTGTACTCACAGTGATCACGACAGTTCAGTGAGAACGTGCAGTCAGTGGGCGATGGCACTAGAGCAGAATGTTAAATTAATTAAATTTAATTGATAGAGAACAACTTGAATACATTTCATATTTTGAAGTTCATGGCTCCAGCTCACCTGGAAGTAAAGACTAAAGAATCTTAGTGCTGTCTAAAAAGCGACTGAAGGTAAAGCCGCTTCTGTGCTCCTACCTATGGCTGTAGGTAAAGCTACTCTTGTGCTCCAGTCCACGGCTGAAGGCTCAGTTGTTCCAGTTCCTGTGTTCATGCTTGAAAACACTTGTGCAGATGAGTTTAGTATTCTTATGCCTGCAGCAGAGGACATTGGCGCTCGCCTGCTTGTAGCAGAGGACGTTGGCGCTCCCACGCCTGCAGCAGAGGACATTGGCGCTCCCATGCCTGCAGCAGAGGACGTTGGCGCTCCCACGCCTGCAGCAGAGGACGTTGGCGCTCGCCTGCTTGTAGCAGAGGACGTTAGCGTTCCCATGCCTGCAGCAGAGGACGTTGGCGCTCGCCTGCTTGTAGCAGAGGACGTTAGCGTTCCCATGCCTGCAGCAGAGGAAGTTGCCACAACCCCACCAGTAGCCGATGGAGTCACCGCTGATGCCCTGCCTGGGCAAGAGAAAGTTTCAGTTAGTCTACTGTCCTGTCCCAGGTCAATGTCAATGTCATCTCCTGTCTGTCATTCCATTCCTGTTTACAGTCCCCATCAATGATCGTCTCTCTTAACCTGCTGCCTGTCTTTGGTCCTCTCCTTGTCCAGTCTCACATTCATGGCATAGGGGTATTTTATGAAGACTTATTATTCAGTTACCACTTAAACAAGATAAGTCAAGCCTAGTTTTGCCCACTCACCATCAGCTGCACAGCATTGTCACACAAGTTCCAATTGCATTTTAACAACAAGGAGGCATTCATGAAGGGTGCAAAACATAACTTATGCTTCTTAATAAAAATCCTCATCTTGTCCCTGGTTCACTGTCTGCTAGATAACATTAGGTAGCCTGAACTGTGACAAGGTAAGCACAGAACAAGCATTAATATTATTAAACAATAACACGGCCGAGATATATACGGCCAGCATCTACACCGACACACCTTCACTAAGTACATCTACCTGGTATCAACGTTCTTTGCCCAGTTTATCAGCTCCACTTACCATTTGTTCATCACCAAATTCTCTTAAAGTTGCACCAAACTTTGCCAACATCCTTTATATCTGATTAAGAGTCTATCTGTCTTAATAGATTAACGTATCTGACCGTAAATAATGTTTACCAACCATCCCAAATGCTCAAGTTTAAGAAAAAAAGAATAATTTAAAATGTCACAAAGTAAAAACACTGATGCAATTTTGCATGTTCACAAAACTTGCGCCTCAGTGTTCTTCTGTCTGCAACACTTCTAACACTTGTTATTTTCTCTGCTTCTCTCTGATCTCCCTGTTGCTGGTGCACTTGCATGTCCACATTCTTGACCTGGTAAAGCTGTGTGCTCTTAAAATAACCTTCATTTCAATTCATCAATATTGAGAAAATGGATCATCATGGATCACGATACTTTGGTACACATTATTTATATTAACACTAAAGAAGAGGAAAATCTCTGATAACATTCACTAGATAATGTAAGATTTTAGTTGATTTTTATTATTTCTATGAGAAACTTATAGCATATTAGAACAATTGTTTTCTATGAGCTACTACACAAGTACAATTAAGGAAACTATTGACTGTGTGTGTGTGTATATATATATATATAAATATGTATATTTAATGTGTGTTATATATATATATATATATATATATATATATATATAGTGAATTTTATCAGAGATTTTCCTCTTCTTTAGTGTTAATATAAATAAAGTGTACCAAAGTATCGTGATCCATGATGATCCATTTTCTCAATATTGATGAATTGAAATGAAGGTTATTTTAAGAGCACACAGCTTTACCAGGTCAAGAATGTGGACATATATATATATATACATACTTATTTGTATTGTTTTTTGAAAAATATATGCCCATTTTGAGTTTGATGCCAACAACACGTTCCAAAAAATTTGGGACGGTGGCCTTAGTTTACCACTGTGTTTCATCACCTCATCACCTGTAGTTTTGAAAGTGAAAAGTTTTCCTGTTCTTGTTTGATACAGGATTTCAGCTGCTCAACAGTTCAGGGTCTCATTTATTGTATTTCATATTTCATAATGTGCCAAATGTTTTCAGTGGTGACAGGTCTGGACTGCAGGCAGGTCAGTTTAGCACCCGGACTCTTTTAATATGGAGCTGTGCTGCTGTAATACATGCAGAATATGGTTTGGCATTGTCTTGCGGAAAAAAGAAGGCCTGAAAAAGACGTTGTCTGGATGGTAGCATATCTAGATAACTCTGTATATTTAACTAAAGTAATTGACAGATAAAGAAAAAATGTTATGTAACACCAGGTTTTTGCCATCATGTGTGTGCGGTACATACCATTTGAATAAGAGGGAACCTCAGTGTTGAGAGAACCATTACACCTCTCAAAGCTTCCAGCTGGAGGCTCTGTAGCATCACTGTGGCAAAGCTCTTTTCCTTTTGGGTGCAAAGACAATAAGTTAATGGAGAAATTCACTGCATTCAAAATATGCAATTTTCGTAACGGATGTCATGTTTTTATTTCATGGCCATGTAGTGGACCCACCAGTGTGGTGACACTCACCCACTCTCTTTACTTGGTTTCCAATCACCTGTCCCTGGATGGTGGAGTTAATCTGTACGATGTTTACGATGCGTGCAATACAGCACGGACTGGTTGGCCGACTCAACTGCAACAGCACGGTGCACTCAGTGAGCCTGTGGGACGAGCAGAACCAGAGGACCATTGGTCAGAAAACACCAGCTTCAGACATTCTGTTCAGCACCATGTGAGGAGATAACAGTGGAAAATACCAACTGGAACTGACCGTATGGCCGTCTTATTGTCACATACAACCTCAATGCTCTGAAAATAAAAACACAAAGAGCGGATTACGTTCATCCCAAAATACACACAGTCACAAAAGGAGGGTAAATACAGCACACTGAGGAGCGTCTCTATAAAACAGAAATTGGTGCTTACTTGAAAGAGGCTGGTAGTGGTTTCATTTTCTTTTATTGAGCTAAAAGGCAAACAAGAAGAAAGACACATTATTTGAGATTTAAGGTGTCTACTGTCGTCTTCATGCTCTGAATCCTTTATTTACAAAGATCATATTAGTTTTATGCTCTTTATATATTATACCAGTTACCATATAAAGAAGAGGCACTGTCACACTGGAGGAGATGATGACCCCAGTTAACATATAAAGAAGAGGCACTGTCAAACTGTTGATTCATTGTTTTCTGAGGTCTGCTCAAGGCGCAATTTTCTTGTCTTGGGACTTCACTTGACTAAATCAGAGACTTTTCTGTCTCAAATTGGAGTTCATCTTCACTGATTTGAGACTTGAATTGGTTTGTGGGCTTGTGACTCAATAAGATCAGTTTTTGTCATAATAAATATCTTTGATTTTTTTGAGTGAGTCAAGCAAATGTGCACTTAATCGTACACTCTAACAATGCAGGGGTAGGCCGGTTTGTGGGATCCATCAGCAGGCTTTATTTAGTCAGGAACAACAGTATAAAACACAGTCCAAAAAGCAGAGTCAGGGCAGAGCAGAGGGCCAGAGGCCAAAAAACACATACAACAGAGCCAAGGCAGAAAAATCCAAACAAAATCCAAGTCAGAAAAGGCTGGCAAAGAGCCCAAAGTCAGAGAGAAAGGGCCCAGGATTGCAGTGATACACTAACAATGCTTCACAAGGAGTGGCAAAAGAGTGTGAGAGTATTTATAGGGGAGCTGATGAATGGAGATTGAGAACAGGTGTGTGAGAGTGACAGGTAGACTTCAGGAGATGATGACCTCTGGTGGGCAGTTTGGGAGTTGCACATGACGCACTGTCCAGTTGTGATGACAGAATACCTTTGGATTTACACACACACACACACATTTTCTAAACTGCTTATCCTTCTGGGTCACAGGGAGAGCTGGAGCCTATCCCAGCAGTCATTGGCCGGAAGGCAGGATACACCCTGGAAATGATATCAAGCTCTGTGTAAAGAAAAGGACTTTCGTGCTGCTAAATGGCTATAAAGTCAATGTTACCTGACAGACTCATTTGTTGCAGGACGGATTTATTATTTTATTTATTTATTCAATTTAGAGGGCCTCATAAAGAGCCAAGATCAATTCTGTGTTCCATAAGATGAGTCAAAGGGCAGCACGGTGGCACAGTGGGTAGTGCTGTCGCCTCACAGCAAGAATGGCCTGAGTTTGATTCCCGGCCGGGTGACCAGGGTCATTTCTGTGTGGAGTTTGCCTGTTCTCCCCGTGTCTGCGTGGGTTTCCTCCGGGTACTCCGGTTTCCTCCCACAGTCCAAAAACATGCAGTCAGGCTGATTGGACGTGCTAAAATTGCCCCTAGGTGTGTGTGTGATTGTGTATGTCTGCCCTGCGATGGACTGGCGACCTGTCCAGGGTGTATCCTGCCTCCAGCGACCCAGAAGGATAAGCGGTTTAGATGATGGATGGATGGATAAGATGAGTCATATAGCTCATGTTATCCAACCAGCAATCCCATCTTAGCTAGTTAGTTAACAGGCTGAGTTTGTATTATACTGAAATGGTAACTTATCATGGTTTACATTATAAATAATAGCCTTTTCTCAAAGATTAGACTGCAGTCGAGATGGGAGAGTACTTGCTGGTGTTTGGAGGCTTCTCTTCAGTGCTCATTGACCTAGATGGGCTGGGCAGCCTGTACCAACACATCATGCTTACTGACATAAGCAATGAGACACAAGTACGTCTTACATTTAAAAACATTTCACATTTCATTACAAACTCTGCTGTCACTGTATCATGTGATTTGCAGTTGTTTCTGACATTTTTCGAACAGTTTTGTGCTGCATGTGATGGATAGTGGATGATTGAAGGTCTGGAAGGAAACATCTGTTAAGTGCTTAGAAACGAAGGCCTACAAAATGGGCCAGGCTTCCTCGACATAATGGCCAAGAAACACTGCCTACCTCAGCTGCATTCCTGGCTTTGAAAAGGGCTGAATGATTGTCTAGTGTGAGTGTAATTTTCAAATTGCAGGAGCTGCAATTTTCCAACATTAACAACCCTCAAGTGGGAAAATTTAAACTTGTAACGCAGAGCTCGCAAACGGTCAATCTGGTACATTATTTTCAGCATTCAGCTGAAAAATGGATGTGCTGGTCTTCTTGGTGTAAAACAGTCCTTATGTCTAATTTACAGAAAACAAGCATATTTAAATGGTAATTGAAACATGGCTCAAAAAACTGTTAAGCCCTAGTTTTGAGATACACCTCTCTATATTGCATATGTATGTGTATCTTGGCCTGTATCAGTATCACATCCAGGTTTTCTGTCTCCATTCTCCAGCTGTACAGTTTTGCCTTTATATCTAATAACCATTTATAACACCTGACTCATTACTATTACGTCTACCACCTTGGCATGTAACAGCTGTCAATGTGTTTAAGCAAAGATATATAGCTGCTATATGTGCCAACACTGATCCCTCTGTGTGGTGAAATGTAGAGAAACTGAACAGTGTAAATCACGTTTTAGGCCAACAGGCTCTACTTAATGCACTACGGTATGGAATCACATTGTATGCAGCGCTAATTCAATACAATTCTCATTCTGTCAAATGACACCTAAACCAGAACAGTCAGGGGACGGAGGAGAAAAGACATCATAAAGGAACAGAAAGGTGCAATTTACTGAGAGAGTACAGAATGAAACGTGGAGAAGAGAGATCAGATTGAGTCCAAGAGGAAACCTCAGCTGCAGATCATTGTCAGAGCATCCGAAGGTCACCTTTCAGAGGCACTTGTTTGAAAAATTATAATACAAATTGGCTCATGATTGTTATTCTTTCAGCCAAATGTGACTAAATTATTTGTTGCTACATATAGGATGCTGTGGTTCTGTGAGGAGGCTACATAAATATATTAATACAAACTATAACCACAGAATAACTATAAAACAGTGCCCCATTTTGCAGACAAACTGTACCACTTTACCTGAAAAAGTGAAAAAGGGTCCCTAACTGTGTTGCAGGGTTTATAGTAGACATGTAAAGAGGCTGCACATTTCAAACAACTGGGGAATCTTGAGGGGCCCTATATGTATAACACAGACCGATCAGGCGTAACATTATGACCACCTCCTTGTTTCTCCGCTCATTGTCCATTTTATCAGCTCCACTTACTATATAGGTGCACTTTGTAGTTCTACAGTTACAGACTGTAGTCCATCTGTTTCTCTGGTACTTTGTTAGCCCCCTTTTACCCTGTTCTTCAGTGGTCAGGACCCCCATGGACCCTCACAGAGCAGGTACTATTTGGGTGGTGGATCATTCTCAGCACTGCAGTAACACTGACGTGGTGGTGGTGTGTTAGTGTGTGTTGCGCTGGTACGAGTGGATCAGACACAGCAGTGCTGCTGGAGTTTTCAAACACTGTGTCCACTCACTGTCCACTCTGTTCGACACTCCTACCTTGTCAGTCCACCTTGTAGATGTAAAGTCAGAGACGATAGCTCATCTGCTGCTGTACAGTTTGTGTTGGTCATCCTCTAGTCCTTCATCAGTGGTCACAGGACGCTGCCCACAGGACGCTGTTGGCTGGATGTTTTTGGTTGGTGGACTATTCTCTGTCCAGCAGTGACACTGAGGTGTTGAAAAACTCCAGCAGCACTGCTGTGTCTGATCCACTCGCACCAGCACAACACACACTAACACACCACCACCACGTCAGTGTTACTGCAGTGCTGAGAATGATCCACCACCCAAATAGTACCTGCTCTGTGAGGGTCCATGGGGTCCTGACCACTGAAGAACAGGGTAAAAGGGGGCTAACAAAGTATCAGAGAAACAGATGGACTACAGTCTGTAACTGTAGAACTACAAGAGAGGGAGAAAATGTCTGTTCAAAGAACAAAGTTAGCACAGTACCTATTATGACTGACCAGATCAGTTATGACTGTTGAGCTGGTATTTTTTTATTAGTCTGCCATGAAATGACAAAGTTTTGTATTAAACTTAAGGTAACACCTACCCCTAATCCTAATCCTAACCATAATGGTGTTGATAATCAACTGAACATTACCAGAAAGTTTGTTAATGATTTAAGTATCTATAGGGGACCATCCAAATAAAGTGTGGCCAAACTTAACTGCAGGCCAATTTCATGACCAGTTTCAAAGCTGATTAATGTTTTCAAAGCGCTGGCTTTATTGCACCATTACGTCATTAAAAGTTTGATCGTTCTCAACTAGAATGGAACAGCAACCCTTTTCTAAGTGAGCAATAATTACTGATACCTGTTTCCCTGAATTGCAGTCAATGACGTGACACTTTGTGTAGAGGGAGAACTAAAGTTGTCAGGTGTTGTTGAGAAGCTGTTGCTGTGTGTGCCATTGCTGGTTTCAGAGGGTGGAGTGGTAGAAATGAATGGCATTTGTGACGAGGTGGCAGAAGTAGCATTAGCAATGCACCTGCATTCACCTAGATGCTGCTGAAACAGACTCTGGAGCTGCAAAACACGAGATGTACCATCAAACAAAACAAGTATTTAGACACTAGTGTTTTTGTTATTTAATGTACTACCAATGCAAATATCTACTTCAGATTTAAACACATACTGCCTTTTGATTTTGTACCTAAAATATCAACAAAAATGTATGTTTCCACAAGTGCAATTCCATAAGACAAGAGAAAAAAATCTGACACTATATTAAAATATGCACATATATTAAAAATAAAATAAAATCAAGTTCTACATATTAATGCTGCACAGATAAAAACGTTCTTGTGCACACTGCACCTCATGTCTTATAAAAGACTGTGCCATTGGTTGGTTCCTAAAGTTCTCAGGCACAACATTATTAACCCCTTAAAATCCCATGTTTATGTCATACTAAGACTTATTATTCAGTAACTACAGGGACTTCAATGTAAACTGGGTGAGCTTTTCTTAGGTTATAGCAGTGTGCAATTAAACTTTGGCCCTGCCGGTGGGTCCTGACAATTTAAGGGGTTAAACAACACTGAAATGGTAAAAAGCTACCTAGTTCTAGCAAAGACCTTAAACATCCCTGTCAGCACATCCCTGTTACTACAACTGGTTGACATTATGCAACTGTAAAGTTTATGGAAGTACAAGTAATTTTCCCCAGAGAGGTGCAGCATGCAAGATTTCTCCGGATTAATGATTAAGGCCAGTGTACGCTGGACGCACTACGTCAAGTCAAGTCAAGTCAAGTCAAGTCAAGTCAAATCAAGTCAAAGTTTATTTATATAGTGCTTTTTACAACAGGTGTTGTCACAAAGCAGCTTTACAGAAAAATCCGGGTCTGAGCCCCCATGAGCGTCGCCAATGGCGACAGAGGCAAGGAAAAACTTCCTAAGAGCAACAGGAAGGAACCTTGAGAGGAACCAAGACTCAGAAGGGGAACCCATTCTCCTCTGGTCGACACCGGATAGCAAAGAGCATTAGTATAAAATGTTAGAATGCAAAAACAGGGAAAAACAGGTGGAGCAAAACGGTGCAGATCAGCCAACAGAGATGAAGCTCTGGTGACTCTAGCAGCTCTGGTGGCTCCCATGTGGCAACTCAGGCAGACGTCGCCACGCTGCGTCATGTTGCGCAGTGTCCAAAAAATTCACAATTCATGTTATTTTAACCCCTTAACAACCCATGGGCCCGTTGGCAAGCTCAAAGTATTATTACACACTTCTATAACCTAAGAATAGCTCCATTAGTTAGCATTGAAGTCCCTTTAGCTACTAAACAATAAGCCTGTATGTAAGTGAGCTTGTGTATAGGTAGGTAGCTTATGCCAAGCATAAAAAACAATCCTGACAGTTTTATTTCATTAAACTGAAATGTGTAGAATGCGAAAATGAACTTGATCTTGACGTTTATCTGAGCTCTCACTATGACGCACTCTAATATAACAGTGCTTTGCTATGTGATGCTGTGTGGCACATCATTTCTGGTGTGCGCTGGCTTTAAGGAGGATAAGAGAGGAGCCTTGGTCGGGGGAACCTTGGGGAATCGGAGGCGGTTTGCCAAGGAATGGGCAAAAATGTAACTACAATGATGCAAAAGGCTAATTACTTCTTGCCGTAGACGTTGAAAAACTACAATTACCGACAACCAGATCCGCATTAAAGAATTTTGTTATTTTTATTGGCATCTGAATATTTTTGCTCTGTCAATTTTGTTTTTTTTTTTAATGTATGTTTTTGTTTTTTAATGTTTATAAATACATGTTCTGTTCATATTTGTAAGTACAATGTGGAAGTACATACTGGAAGCATATTAAATAACAAAGTGTCTGAATATTTATTTCCCTGTATTGTATAATGTGGCAGCAATACAGGGTTTACAGGCATGTAAACTACATCCTCGTGTAATAGTGAAAAGTATGCATAAAGAATCAAACATTTCAGATTTTTGTGGACATTAGTAACAGCGCATAAGTAATAATGAAAACAAACCAAGGATTCAAAAACAATTCAAACAGAATGAAATCATCCTCCACCACCCCTAATAATAAGAGTGCCAGTTCTGTACTCACCCATGCAGTAATGTGTGACTCGTTATGTTCAGACACGTTTCCAGTTACATTAACACTGATCCTCATCCAGTAGTTCACAGCTGGAAAAGACAACATTTTCACTCTCTTCATTATGACTAATGATTAATTTTGTTATTATTGGATTTAATAATTCTCCAGGGGGAAATATTTTTAATAACTTTTATGATCATTTTTATGATGCCACTTCTCACAATGAGTACGGGCCAGTCCCCATCTCTGTCCATGCTCCAGTTCCTGTCACCGTACCTGTTCTCATCCCTGTCACTGCCTCACTCCTGCTCTGTGTCATTTCCATCCTGGTCCTTGTAGCTGTCCTTGTCTTCCTGTTGCTGTCCCTTAACCACTTTCTGTCTCTGATCCTTTCCCTGTCCACTTTAGCCTTTGCATAGTATTGATGTTGTTTGTTAATCCCTTTTTCTCATAGTTTAGGTCTGTCATATTTTTCTAGTCTCGTCTTCTTTTATTTCTCCTGTACCTTCTGTTTTTCCTTTCTAATTTTCTAATAAATGCCGAACACATACAGCTTTCTCATCTGCCTCACCTGTTTCGTCATGATCCGCAACAGCATTACAGCTTTAATCTTCTCCTCCTGAAGCATTTTTAATCCAGGCCTGAATTCATTCATTATAAGACATGCAGTTCTGATCAAAGGAGTCATAAAAATGGACTACCCTGATAGCAAGAGGATAGTGGACCACTGTCGGCCCGCTGATGGCACAGCTGGTGGTCCACTGGCATTTTGCTCAGCATTTTCTGGGCGGTCCACCAGTGGTTAAGGAACACAACAGCATTTTCAATAAAATCTTTTTATATCAGGCCTAGTCATTCATTTTTTCTCTCAGTTGTTTGTTCTTAGCCTTTTAATTTAGAAAATAATCTATGTGCATTTAAAATCTACTAGTTAAAGCTTGTATGCAGGACAGGAATCTGGGTGGTCTGATGGTGGACCAGCAGCGGCAAACAGTCAGCGGAGTAACGATGTTACAAGACAGTGGACCAGTATATGCTGCTGTCTGGGTATAGTGTAAGTAGTACATGATGAGAGGACAAAGTTTAGATTTAACAGCCATTCAGCTCAAACCAGCTCTAAAAATGCACAACCAAAGTACTGTCATATAAGTGATGATTCCATCAGCTACAAACTAACACCTGCAAACTAAACCACGTCTGTGAAAGTGAAGAGAACTACTCTCAGCAGAATAACTGCCTTACCTGTGTCTCCTTCTATGCCGACACCACGGTATTCTAAAGGGGACTGATTTTATAAGGCTAAATGTCTTTTGGGCGCGACATGATTTTAATCTTCAGAGTTTGGTGTCTTATTCTACGCCACAATATTATTGGCAATTATACAACAGTTAGTTCTGGCCACGCGAGCTGATTGGTTGAGCAGCGTTCTAATTGTGCTGTTATTTCACCATAACATCACAGGTTTTTCACAAACACTGTATCACTCCACTGAGACACCGGTGCTAAGCAACGACTTTGAAAGCTGTAGGAGACGCTCAAGACATTTGAACGTTTTTACTTCTTACTTTGCCACAAACAGAAAATGGACACTTTTAAGATCACATTTGACCGACAGCCGATTTGGTCAGACTCTGAAGATGAGACGACACTAAATTCCCAAACTGTCATCACCACTGAGCAGCTTTTCAGTCGGCAGCTGTGACAGAAGAACAGCTAAACAACCTGGAATCAGCCAGAAATTAACCCAACACCATTCGCCAAACTAAATGGGCTGTAAGATGCTTTACAGACTGGCTGGAACAAAACAACATTAATATTGATCTGGCAAAGAATAACAAAACTGAGCTAAACTTGATATTGCGGCAGTTTTATGGCTCAGTCTGATTTGGTCAGACTCTGAAGATCAGACTACACGTTTGGCGAATGGTATTGGTATCTCCCACTGCCTATAATGCACTGCATTGGTCCCCCATGCTGAACTTTTTGCGGATGGTGAACCCACGTGGTCCCGCTACGTTGCCTTTTTAGGCTTAGCCCAGCCGGGTTACGGGCTGCCCAGCCACCAGGCCTGGCTCCAGGGGTATGTTCCAGTAACCATCTCCCCGGCAGGGTAAACAATATATTGTGTCCGTTGATCATAGTGAATGTTCACCCGGGAACGGATGGCATGCCTCTCTAGGTAAGGGGAGAGGAGCTGCCCCAGGTGGAGGAGTTTAAGTAGCTCTTGTTCCTGAGTGGTGGGAAGAGGGATTGTGAGATCGGCCACAGGCTGGGACAGGCAGCAGCAGTAATGTGGTCACTGTGCTGGACGGTAGTGGTGAAGGGGGAGCTGAGCCATAAGACAAAGCTCTCTGTTCATTGGTTGATCTATATCCCTACCCTCACCTATGGTCATGAGCCTTGGGTAACGACCAAAGGAATGAAATTGTGGACACAAACGCCGGAAATTAGCTTTCTTCGCAGGGTAACGGGTTACACTCTGTTTGACAGAGTGAGGAGCTCAGTCAACCAGGAGGAGCTCAAAGTAGAGCTGTTACTCCTCTACACTGAGCCGGACCCTAGCTGGATTAAGTGGGTTACGAAGATGCATAAATGAATGATGAATAATGTTTTAATTTCATTATACCTCAACAAGAAGCCTAAATTATGAGCCATTCGTCCTGTTAAATCAAGCAATTTAAAGCATTCTGTCACAGACATGTTGAGTTTAGTACTAAAAATGAAGACTAATTAAGCCTTGGTCTTGAAGAGGACTTGATTTTTTGGGTTTTGGTCTTGACTTGGACTCAGGCCCCTTTAGTTGCATTAACCCACCTGTTGTTGCATTACAGTCAGTTGTGGTCAGTGAGGTCGTGGTCATTGCAGTGTCCACTGCTGATGTGGATGTGACTGTTTGATTTGTAACCTCTGTAAACAGAAAGAGAAACCAAGATTGAATTTCCACACTCTGGCTGTTCATTTTGTCATCATGAGTTTTTGTGATGAGAAGTGATCTCTAGTTGGTTGCATTCATTTAAAACGGGCATCGGCTGCCTTATTTTCATTTCATTCATTGTTTGCATTCATTTAATTTATTTATATTTTTCTATGTATCTAGGGTGAATATTTTAACAGACGTTAGGATTATACATCAGTGCTAATGCAGGCCACTGTAAAGTCTTTAATTAGATAGATAGATAGATAGATAGATAGATAGATAGATAGATAGATAGATAGATAGATAGATAGATAGATAGATAGATAATTAGCAGCCAGTATCAGTCACACAACACCGGACAGTTACAATAATAAGGGTGATACAATATAAAAAGAAGAACATATAGAAGAACACTACCATCCTCTTCTTATTATGTTTCTCGCGCTAAACTCGGTTTTTATCGTCAGGTGCAGACGGAATACTTTCCTGCTGGTCCGGACGGCTAATTATCACGATCAGTTATAAAAGTAATAAAAGCTACCGAGAGCAGATCCGAGCAGCCTGGATTAATCTGTGTCTGAGGATTATAACTAAACAGATTTGGTGAAAATCGGTTGAGTAGTAAGGAAGTTGAGGCTGATTTAATCCTGAGACTCTTCGTCTCTCAGTACAAGAGAATCTGTTCACAAGCGGATCTTGACCTCTCCAACATGGCGGACGTGCAGACGTATCGCCTCAGATAGAGAACAACAGACAACGCGGCATCTCGGTATATAAATCTATGATCTCCTCGCTCTGGGCTCCTCTGCTTTCATGAGTGCGGCACGAGTATTGTGTCATCAGGGGACGGTAACGTTAGTTGACCATGATAAAAATGATATTTTTTACAGTTTGGAAAGATGTGTTCACATTTTAAGCAAGCCTGGTATATTTTATTCTTACAGAGCAGTGTATTTCAGCTGTAAATAAAAAGAAAAGGTCTTAGGGTGGAGTTACTCTTTAAAAGGAGTGGTTTGCATTTTCTTTTTCCTCTGTCCCCTTTCACCGTTCTGCTTTGTGGGCATGGACCCCAGTGGACTGTACTGCTGCACCATTTAAGGTGAACCATACCACTGAATAGCAGCTACAGGGCAGTGATTTTCAGGTTCAGGTTATTGTTCAGAATCTCGCTCTTCAGGTTCATACAAGGCCACATTCATGTGATCCCTACTAACAGCTTGCGCCACACAGAGGTGCCTAGACTTTAGATTTATGTTTATCTAATCGAGTTTGCATTTCAACTATATTATCAACATGAAGCTGAAGTCAGTTAACAGTAGTTATGAGGCTGAAGTTTGCTTTATTCACTGGCTTTTTGTTCAAATTTACTCGTTCCACCTTAAATGGTGGGTAACACTTTCTTTGAAGGGTGTCTACATGACACATTCATATCACCTTACATAAACACTTCATAACATGTTCATGAATGCTTAAATCAACATTCATAAACTGTACATGTTTTACATGATATTAATATGGACTACTATGTCATTTTACCGAAAGATGTTTTTCAAAATAAAAGTCCTGATTTTTATTTATTATTTTCAGTGGAACTCCTCGTTTCTGGACTGTCAGCATAAAATGACCTGACTTTATCCCTTTAGACAGAAAGTGTTTTGACACTTTTTGCCTAGACGTTCAACTTTTTTTTTTCTCAAGCATTTGTATTTTGCAATATGCTATTATTATTATCTATTATTCATATGTAAAATGTACTGTTCATTCAACACTCTATACATTATTGTGGCAAATGTTACTTAAACTAAGTTTAACTTTCTTGGGGTAAATGCTAACACTGTTATCCCAATTACTTTGGAGGTTTTATTTTTAGTGATGTTCTTCCTCACTTACGGTTTTGGAGAAGGCACAAGTATAACTGTGCATTAGTTATCCTATGTAACTGAGGTTAAATGTGACAAGCACTGTTATCACAAGGAATGATTCCTTTTTTGGCATTACGTCAAAGTACAATCGAGTGGTGCCTCTTTGACTTTCCTCACTCAGGGTGCTGATGATTTGTAAGAAATGTCTTTATAAATTTGCCTTGCTTTGCCTTCACCATAAAAGTGATGGAAGTCACGTTATCCTCACTAAAGTGCATGTTACATGAATGGATGGATCTTGAATGGAATGGATAAGTATTATGGACCTGTCCCACCACCACACAGAGTTTGAGACTTTAAGATGATTGACTGTTCATAGCATATTTATGAGTAATTCACTGTCCATATAGTAAAGTGACATGCAAGACAACATTCATAAGTGATTCAT
The DNA here is from genome assembly GCF_904425465.1 of Colossoma macropomum. Lineage (NCBI taxonomy): Eukaryota > Metazoa > Chordata > Actinopteri > Characiformes > Serrasalmidae > Colossoma > Colossoma macropomum. The sequence continues at coordinate 29,462,042 of NW_023494804.1, forward strand.
AGCATTTTAAGAAGCTGTTAATATACCATATAGTAAAGTGACATGCAAAGCAGCATTCATAAGTGATTCATAACATTTTTAAGAGATGTTTACAGACCATGTGTATAAATAGTGATAGTGATTTACAATTAAATATCTACAATTATGTTCCCTTCCTTTGCAGCAAGATCCAATGACTGTGAAAAGGAGTCAATAAACACCACAAGTAGGAAGGTCCTTTTTTTATTGGCAAGACCAACAGGCACTTAAACATGCTGCTCAAAATCAAATCAGGAAACCACAAACTCTTCTGAACATGGAACTGCAAAATAGGCAAAAATAAAATAATCCGCCTTTACAGTAAAATAAAGCTCTGCTGATCGTTCAACACAGTTTCAACTATGAACACTGTCTTTAAACGCTGGAGTTAATATAGCCTATATCTGCTAATTTACCCTTTAACCTTGCAGGCCTGCAGGCTTCTGGTCACAGCAGGACAGTCAACAGTCTTGCCCAGCTAGCTAGTTAGTTAGCTAACAAAAAAGCGAAGGGAAAAATTAAGACAAACATCGGTAATTTGGATACGAATGGACTTATATGAATTCATTATCACTCCAGTTGGTTTCCCGATATATTTAATCTGTAACGAGAAACTATCAAATACTGAAAAGTCGCGAGGCTGAAATCAGCTTCTCGTTCGCCAGCTTGTTTTTCGAATTTACCCGTTCCACCTTAAATGCTGCAGCAGTTACATTCTGGCACCTCAGGCGCCATTTAAGGTGGAACGGGTAAATTCGAACAAGAAGCTGACGAACGAGAAGCGACTTCAGCCTCGTAAAAAACGAAATTTGAGAGACATTTTCCAAGAATTACTTTCCTTTTTTACAAGATTATTTCACTTTTCGGCAAAGTTTCGTGGTGGAGATGCGAGACACGCGGCTATAGCTGAGCTAAAGGTTAAAGCAGAGCAAAGTAAGTCTTTCGTTTCTATACTTTTAACCCATACTACCACATTAGCACATACTGAGACACATTACAGCCAGGATAGTAAAATGATTTTTGTTGACACTTCGCCGACCCCTGGTGTAAACCACGTCACTAGCCAAACGTTAGCGAGAGTGGACCTTGCATTTGGGACTAGCTTGTTTAACGTATCACTCCGCATCGCACTGCTGTGCGTCATAAGTGATGCTCATTTAGGCCACTAACTACTTCAGCTCGACTGGCACGGCCAGAAAACAGTGCGCTAAGTTAAATCAGTATCAGTTATTTAAGTTCGAAAAAAAGGATGTTGTTATCAAGAGCCGCATAAGGTCTATTAATCTTTGGGGTTCAACTGAATCATGTAACTTAGCTAATTAGGTGACGTTAACATTAGCCTGATGCATTTTAATAGCTAATGTAAGGTAGCGTTAGCCTGCTAGCTAGTTAGCAAAGTTTCTTAGCTACAGTTACTGATCATAAGCAAAGTAGCTAATTTAACTGCTATACTGCTAGTTATATATCATACCTCTGCTATGACAGTCTATCTAGCCCACTAACACAACGTTCATGCGCTTCCAGTATAAATAGGCTCATCCTGTGCGTGTAGAGTTCCACACATCTGACTGCTCCTGTTTGATCTTTGTATAGCCAGAAGAGGACAGACAGCCAGCAGCAGAGCCAGTATCATGATATCTTCAGACTCTTGCAGTGACTTGTGCCGTTTTGTTTATTTTCTTCATATTTTTGTTTTGTTTTTCAGAGAATTTAAAATAATTTCAGTCTAAGAAGAAAAGGAGCAAAGTGAAGGCAATACCCTTAAGTAATGGCCACATGAGGTGGTGCGTTTTATTTTTCGTTTTAGAAAAGAGTTGAAGATTTTATTGAACACATCTGTATTTTGCAGTTCCATGTTCAGAAGAGTTTGTAGTTTCCTGATTTGATTTTGAGCAGCATGTTTAAGTGCCTGTTGGTCTTGCCAATAAAAAAAGGACCTTCCTACTTGTGGTGTTTATTGACTCCTTTTCACAGTCATTGGGTCTTGCTGCAAAGGTAGGGAACATAATTGTAGAAATTTAATTGTAAATCACTATCACTATTTATACACATGGTCTGTAAACATCTCTTAAAAATGTTATGAATCACTTATGAATGTTGCTTTGCATGTCACTTTACTATATGGTATATTAACAGCTTCTTAAAATGCTATGAATCACTTATGAATGTTGTCTTGCATGTCACTTTACTATATGGACAGTGAATTACTCATAAATATGCTATGAACAGTCAATCATCTTAAAGTCTCAAACTTTGTGTGGTGGTGGGACAGGTCCATAATACTTATCCATTCCATTCAAGATCCATCCATTCATGTAACATGCACTTTAGTGAGGATAACGTGACTTCCATCACTTTTATGGTGAAGGCAAAGCAAGGCAAATTTATAAAGGACGTTTTTTACAAAATTATCAGCACCCTGAGTGAAGAAAGTCAAAGAGGCACCACTCGATTGTACTTTGACGTAATGCCAAAAAAGGAATCATTCCTTGTGATAACAGTGCTTGTCACATTTAACCTCAGTTACATAGGATAACTAATGCACAGTTATACTTGTGCCTTCTCCAAAACCGTAAGTGAGGAAGAACATCACTAAAAATAAAACCTCCAAAGTAATTGGGATAACAGTGTTAGCATTTACCCCAAGAGAGTTAAACTTAGTTTAAGTAACATTTGCCACAATAATGTATAGAGTGTTGAATGAACAGTACATTTTACATATGAATAATAGATAATAATAATAGCATATTGCAAAATACAAATGCTTGAGGAAAAAAAAAAAGTTGAAAGTCTAGGCAAAAAGTGTCAAAACACTTTCTGTCCAAAGGGATAAAGTCAGGTCATTTTATGCTGACAGTCCAGAAACGAGGAGTTCCACTGAAAATAATAAATAAAATGAGGACTTTTATTTTGAAAAACATCTTTCGGTAAAATGACATAGTAGTCCATATTAATATCATGTAAAACATGTACAGTTTATGAATGTTGATTTAAGCATTCATGAACGTGTTATGAAGTGTTTATGTAAGGTGATATGAATGTGTTATGTAGACACCCTTCAAAGAAAGTTACCAAATGGTGCAGCAGGAGTTATAATAACTGCTGGGGCATTTAAGGTGGAACGGGAAAATTCGAACAAGAAGTTGGTGAATAGGAAGCAAAGTTCAGCCTCGTAGCTACCGTTAACTTTGAATTTATAACTCCAAAACGATCTGAATATGAGCTGGCATATTATCTCCGTTTTTTTGGAGGGGGGTGTGAAGTTGCCCTACAGACCACGTAAAAAGGGTCGCTATAGAGACGCTCAAGACATTTGAACGTTTTTACTTCTTACTTTGCCACAAACAAAAAATGGACACTTTTAAGATCACATTTGACCGACGGCCGATTTGGTCAGACTCTGAAGATGAGACACTAAATTCCCCAACACCATTCGCCAAACTAAATGGGCTGTAAGATGCTTTACAGACTGGCTGGAACAAAACAACATTAATACTGATCTGGCGAAAATGGACAAAGGTGATGACAGGTTCGAAGGGACTGGACCGATCAGGATGATTTGGTGATGCTAAGATATTGTAAGCGTAATGTTGCTGGCGTCTTATTCTACAATATTATTGGCAATTATACAACAGTTGAGTTGAGAAGCGTTCTAACTGTGCTGTTATTTCACCATAACATCACGTTTTTTTCACAAACACTATCACTCCGCTGAGAACATTAATATTGATCTGGCAAAAAATGACAAAACTGAGCTAAACTTGATATTGCGGCAGTTTTATGGCTCAGTCTGATTTGGTCAGACTCTGAAGATCAGACTACACGTTTGGCGAATGGTGTTGGGTTCATTTCTGGCTGATTCCAGGTTGTTTAGCTGTTCTTCTGTCACAGCTGCCGACTGAAAAGCTGCTCAGTGGTGATGACAGTTTGGGAATTTAGTGTGAGGAGCTGGAGAACGAACTGCCGGCTGTGCAGCGAGTGGGCGGAGCTCGTTACTCTGACGTAGCAACAAGCTGCTCGTTAAGGAACTATAATTTGGTGAAGGAACTGCGAACATTAAAACATATTAAACGCCGCGTTCACGGCCCAGTTTATTAATTTATTACTGTATTTATTTAACTGTTGTATTAAAGCAATAGAACACTCGAGGAGTGTGTTATCGCCAATAACATCACAGCTGTGATGATACGCGATAACATTCCCTCTCATGTTCTATTGCTTCGTTATTGAGGATAATTGTTCAAGTTCCAGGAAAATATTTTGCAAAACTGTGGATTTCAGCATTATCTACATTTCTATTGATGTATTGTTCTGACTGGGTAAACCTCTATGAATATGATCAATTAAATTTACTCTAACCCCTTAATGAGCCATGGGCCCAAAGTTTTATTACACACTTCTATAACCTCAGAATAGCTGTAGTCCCTGTAGTTATTGAATAACAAGCCTTAGTATGAAATAAACCTGGAATGTTCAGGGGTTTTGATGCATTTTACACTTTTTGTAAAATTTTCTTTGATTAGATGTTAAAGGCTTTGACTTCATCTTCAAGTTAAGTGTAAGAAGTGATTAATTCACAACCTTCCATATTTTCTTACCATCATGAACATGGAATTCACAGTTTAGATGTTCATATTTATGCTGCCCTTTTAGATTTTGTTTATAAGAAGAATGTGCAAGTGGTATAGGAAACACCCAGAGTTCAAAACCGAAAAAGATTTTAACACTAACTAAAATTATCTTGAGGAAAGACGCAACATCTCTCTGAAAACTTCAGCTGTATCTCCATAATCCAAACAACATGATTTATGTGTATTTCATTTGACTGAGTGATGTATCCTGTGGTTTATTCAAATTCCCTGTTTGCCAGTTACAAAATAACAAAAAGTGCTGTGGTTTTACTCAAATGTTTCTTGATTGGTCTACAGTCTAATAAACATAATGAACTTTCAAAGAAATATTTTTATATATGAGACCCCAGTGGCACCCTGTGCTGATAAGGACCCTTCTGTAATCAAGGTGTATCTGGTCTCACCTTTGAGAGGCAGCAGGAACAGAACCAGGACAGACAGCAGTACATGATCCACAAGCTTCCATTGGCTGTTGTTCCGTCCAGCGAGATTTATGTGCACCATCCTTTCCCAGCGCACACTGTCTGTATGAAAGCTCACTGCTAACCGCCGCTCCATCACCTCACTGAGCTCAGCTCAACACGTCAAACACATCACATGTGTACAGAAAGCACTGTTTTGGGGGGACAGGACTGTTCCTGTTCTGCGGGACAACAGGAAATGAAATATGCAAAGAATTTGTAAATACTGTATCTGGGATGGAAATGAATACGAGACTGTATGTGTAAAGCGTGAGAGGACCTGAATTACAGCTTTCTCAATAAATGTAACACATTTCAGGCAGGCAAATCATAAACTGACGCGAAAATGGTTTTAGATTTCTCACGCAGCATTTATCAAGAGAACATATAAACAGATAACAAGACTCTGGACATGATGCTGATTTTTGGTTTCGCACTCCACCAGACTGAAAGTCAGGTAAAGTGCAGGTCAGCTCGGATGACACGTCCTGCTACTCTCCAAAGAAAAACATGCATCTCCAAAACAGTAACTTTACAAGAAAACACACAAATGTTCTTACTTTTTAAATGTGAGTTGAGGGATTTTATTGGTCCGTTCATCATGAACACAAAATAAAAGGCAGATGCTCCTGTGTGTTCAGCTGATGTATAAAAATAAAAATTGACAAAAATGGAGATTTTTTTGTTTGAACAGGACTTCGTATGTTTAAGCTCAGCCTAGAATGTTCGTATAGTAGATTTGTTTCATTAATCAGCATTTAAACAATATGATATGTCTTTTAATCATTTTCTTTCGTACAGGATCACGGGGGGGGATTGTGGTGTGTATCTGTCTCTAAGGGCCAGATCCTTTTAGGTCATCTTAAGAATGTTCTATACTTTCTATGCCTCTCTATCATGGGTACGTTACTTTAATACCTGGGGTTTGTTTGGGCCAGTTGAGGGTGATAACACTGTACAGTTGGTGTTTGCTCCTGCTTTCCTTTGGGAGAAGGAACCAAACGGCGACCTGTGAACATCTCTGTCTGAAGACGTCTTGAAATAAATCTAACCTTCTCCTCAAAAGTGCACGACTCTGTCTAGTTTATTCCCAATAACTTCACAAGTCAACACTTCCCACGTTTAAGAGGACAATATGTAATTAACATAGCAAGTCATGATTAGTACTTGCTTGCGCATACTTTGAGAATTATGACTTCCTGGAGGTCTGCAACCTATAAACATCACCAGACGCTGAGTATCTGCTCTGCCCCCCCATACCTCCACTTTCAGTTCCTGCTTTGTGGGGTCTCTAGGGAACATTGCCTATTTTGACCCTGTAAAACTCAATATTACGTCAAGAGGTTCCGCACAGCTTCTAAGATACATTAGAGTAATGTGTGGAAAAGGGATTTGAGTAAACACAAATATTTAAATTGTTCATATTCATATATATTTATATTTTCTGCACACAGTCATTAATATGTCTATGTGGGCAGTCGTGGGCTGGAGGTTGGGGAACCAGCCTTGCGCTGGTTCGATCCCCTGAGCCGACAGTATGTGACTGAAGTGCCCTTGAGCAAGACACCTAACCCCCAACTGCTCCCCGTGCGCTGTAGATGGGGCTGCCCACCACTCCAGGCAGGTGTGCTCACTGCCCCCTAGTGTGTGTGTTCACTAGTGTGTATGTGGTGTTTCACTGCACAGATGGGTTAAATGCGGAGGTGAATTTCCCTGTTGTGGGATTATAAAGGGTCACTTAAAGCCTAATTGATTAATTAAAACTTAACTAATTAACTTAAAGTGTCCAGGTGCTAGTAATGTGCTCAGCAGCAGGGCCTGTGACTCTGTTTTAAAGCCCATGAGGCCAGCTAGTTAGCCAAAGTACGGAAGAGAGATGCAGACAATAGTACAAGGAAACAGACAGTAAGTGTAAGAGTGTAAATGAAATGAGGAGGAAAGAGATGCTCAATATGCAAACAGACGGCGCCAGGAGCTAAAGAAGGACATGGGTTTTGTCCAAACCAGCGGTGTATTTAGTGATTCTGGGGCTCCAGGCAAAAGACAGGCTTGAGCTCCCATGTTGCACAAATGTTTACATTCCAAAAAATACTACCTTGGCAAGTGAAATTGTTTTACATCTAATCAATATATCTAATATTTCTCATATTGAGATTCTTGAAAAAATATAAAATTATTTCTAGACTTTGATTATGTAAAATTATCTCAGTGTACTCTCATATAATAGTGAAATAGGTTGGTATAGAATAATGAAAGACAATGTCATGTCGCTGTTGTCAGAACAAAACCTCGTATCTCCAAAATGGTAACTTTACAGGAGAAGGAGAAAAATCTACTTTACTCTTAATGTTAGTCAATAGAACCAGACTTTTTTTCAGACTTTTTTGGGCCATTTATTTTGGTCCATTCATTGTGAAATTTACATATAATGTAAAGAGCAAAAGGCATTTTTAAATTATGTCAAAAACGGAAAAACAACAAAATAAATAGATATGAGGTTTTGTTCTGACAGCAGTGATGTAATAGCGAAATAGCCTGGTCTAGAATAAAGTGAGATGGTGTCATATAATGGCTTAGTCTAGAATAATGTAGAAGTAAAGTAATGAGTCATTGGAATGACTTCCTCCAGGAAGTAGTAAGTAATGTAATCCTGTTACTTTCTGAGAGAGGAGTAATTAGTACAACACTGGAGCAGTTGTGTCAACACAACAGCATGGAATAATCCTGTATAATCATCACCAGGTGAGGCGTGCTTCATTACAGCTGCTCCTTACTGCAGACACAGTACTGAGCTCCTGCTGTCTGAACTGAGCTGAGTCACATCACTGTATCTCCTCTCCTGTTAACACACACTGTGCAGTGTATCATAACTGCTACTGTAATGACTCTCACTGTGCACTGTACACTGTAATACTGCTGCAACTCTTAGTTATGTCTGTACTCACTGTGCTTTTAGACCTCATGTCTGTGTGTCTGTCTGTCTATCTGTCTATCTGTCTGTCTGTCTGTCTATCTGTCTATCTGTCTGTCTGTCTGTCTGTCTATCTGTCTGTCTGTCTGTCTGTCTGTCTATCTATCTATCTTTCTATCTATCTATCTAACTATCTGTCTGTCTATCTATCTATCTATCTATCTATCTGTCTGTCTGTCTGTCTGTCTATCTGTCTATCTATCTATCTGTCTGTCTATATATCTATATATCTGTCTGTCTATCTATCTACCTATCTGTCTGTCTGTCTGTCTGTCTATCTGTCTGTCTGTCTGTCTATCTATCTATCTATAAATCTATATATCTGTCTGTCTGTCTGTCTGTCTGTTTATCTATCTACCTATCTACCTATCTATCTATCTGTCTGTCTGTCTGTCTGTCTATCTATCTATCTGTCTATAATTACTGAAAATCACCACTACAATTACAAATAACAGCTATGTGTAAATGTATATATACATGAAAATCAACACAGAGTATTTCTTATTTCTAATTTTACAGGATCTTGGCACCTCTGGACCAAACAAACACAAAGTAATCCTGACAGGTCACTATATTTCACTGAAAAATTGCTATTCCATTTTTGAGCGTAGTTGCTTTAGAAGTACGATGGCTGCATGTTGGTCATTGCTCTGAGGTAAACATAATTATTACACAGATTGGAGGAATTTGATTGAAGCTGAGCTGATGCTTTTGTATGCATTGGACCTGCACTCACATCATCACTGAAGACCAGTCAGCCGGTACCACTGGCTGCTATACGTGTCCAAACTACTATACTATCTCCACCATGTTTCTCTCACATCAAAAGACACACTTTGGCTCATGAACAGTTCCTTTTTGTCCACGACTTCCTCCTGACAACACTGTAGTACTTATTAACTTTCCTCTCATTTGTTGGAAACTACAGGGTCCTTTGTGCAGCTTTAGGGAATGTTGTCCTGTAAGCTGATGCCTCTGTTTGTGAGATTTGCCAGTGGTTTGCATTTTGTAGTGAGTCCTCCTTTTTATGGTGGACTTTGACGTCTCCAAAGACTGTGGTACAATTATACAATAGTACATTTTCTTTTTTTTTTTTAATCAAAGAGATTCTGTAGTCATCCACTACTGTGGTCTTCCATGGTCAATCAGGTCTTTTGCTATTGCTAAGATAACCAGAGCACTCTTGCCAAGATAAACATATTAAGTCTTTGACTATTTCTGACCTTTTCAGCCTTACTGTCACAATTTTAGCCAAATTGTGGGAACACGGATGCAAATAGCACATCTACTATTAACTCCAGACCTTTTCCCAGCTCTCTTTTGCACAAACATAACCGTACAACAAGAACCAGCTGAACACACAATGGGCCAGTTACTTTACATCCTATAAAACAAGAAAACTATGTAAGGGCTGTAATTCCCACATTATTCACTAGATATGGACCCTCAGATTGAAGCCAGCCGTCTACTGTCAGACTGTTTTTACTTCAAACGCAACATGCTGGAAGGCAGACCTAAAAACCAAAATCCCCAGAAGACTCCTGTGTTTGGGTGTTTACTAGGCTAATCCGGGTGTTTGTAAGTAGCAAGATGTGAAAGGACAGTGCAGTTGCAAGAGTGATGGAGTCAGCTTTGCTCACAGCTCCAGAGGGCTCGGACTACTAGAAGCTCCACAACAGCAGATTTATCCAGGTAGATAAGCTGAGAACAGATTCTCTTTGCATGTTGGGTTCAACCTGGAATGAGGAGCAGTAAGAACTGGGGTCCTCCAGAGATACATAGTTATTTGTGAGTTCAGACCGTGCCTTCAACATGGTGGTGGTAGTATGAGGGAGAATTGATTGAGAGAGGGGGAGAACTCTGAGAACTTGGGCTGGAGTTCTGGGCAGCTTCTGCCTGTAGCTAGAAGGCCGGACCCCCTCATAGCTGCAGTAGGCCTGATGTAGGACTGAGGAATGGGGAGGAGATGGGGTGGCGGTGGAGATTGCGAACACGTTGTCACGGGAACGGAAGGTGAGGATGTGAATTTATAGGGCGTTAGATTGAAAGAAGGAGGGGTTTCAGCCATGCTCCTCCCCTCAAGCTTCAGTTAGAACATACATTTAAAGCAGTTTTTACTAAATGCTTTCCTTAAAAGACGTGGAGAAGCTGGTCTGTGCCTTTATGACTTTGGGGCTGCACCGCTGGAATGTCGTTTGTAAACAAGCTCCAAGTGGTCCAGAATGCTGCAGACAGAGTGGTCACTAGAACGTTGACCATGTCACTCCTATTCTTTTAGCCTTGCACTGGCTGCAAGTTATATTTTGCATTAAATATAAAATCTTCTTCCTGGCATATTAAAAACTGTAAAAGATTGTTTAGTTTCATTGCATGTTTGTGAACTCCGTTATAAAAAACCTTGTGATTAACTTCCATGGCATCAGCCTGCATGTTTTGTGTTCATGTTTTTTGCTCAGAACTTTGGACTGTTTGAGCCGGTATTGTATGGGGCATATTTGGGCTGATGTTTACATGGACCTAAAACTGCTCATTCACAGACACTGTACTCATGTCTAACACTATACTTAGTGCTGCTTTTGATACGGTAAACCATGACTCACTCCTGTGTCTGTGCTCTGGGTATAACCAACACTGCACTTGCCTGGTGTATGTCTTGTATCCAATATACCAAATATGCAACAAAAAACTAAACTAAATAAAATAATTAATACTGACCTACATAAAGAAAACAGACACTAATGTTTGTCCCACTGTTGTTTGAGTACTTTTACTTGCCTCACTTAGCAAACCTGAAAATTCTTTTGGTTGTTATAGCTTTTCTGATAGGTATGAACAGTTATTAACTCTAGCTTGAAGAACAATAAATAAAAAAAGAGATGAATTGTATTTAAAGAATATCCCAACACTACTTTTAGCTTTATACGCTCGCAGACAAAAGGGTACTAAACCGTCTCTGGGTCAGTGCCCCTCCTGTCACTGGGGTGGAACCCTCAAGGCTCCATCTCAGTACCTTTAGTCAGGGAACATAACTGAACCATAATCCACTGAAATGATATGTTCTAAGCTGTACTGACTCCACACACCCCGTCTCGTCTCCAGGCTTTTATTTTACTGTTCTGTTTAAAACATTCGGTTATGAAAAGGTACAAATACGAACTTTTCACCTGGAAAAACTTATTTAAGGTTCACAATCAGACCTTAAAACCACTGTTGGAGCTTTGAGGGAACATTTACACTGTTTGTACCTTGAATGAAGGAAAAATGTACCTGAACAGAACCTTCATTTCTAACAGTGTATGGGAAATGAATGTAGTGGATGCGTGTTACCTGGTGGTGCTGTACGCTGATTATCACTGATCAGATTTGCATATGCCTGTGACTGTGCATGTGAGCGTATACTTGGAAAAAACTGTTAATGTTTATGGCACTGTATAATACTCTAAATATTTTTAACTCAAATTAATGGAGCAGATCCCACATAGTGACAGAATGTTCAGCCCTCCTCTGTAATGGAGAGAGCGCGCAGGAAAGTTTACCATTTGGGTTCTTTTTGTAAATACAATCATTGAATTTTATTCATTTTATTTAAGCCTCCTAATTCCTGTGACTTCTATGGTGTCTAAAAAAAAAACAGATCTATTTGAAAAGGTATTGAGTCGAGTTTTAACCTCTTATTCTCCAGGGTATATTTTGTTTTGTCCATCTGAATTTCCATGTCCAAATCATAAGGCGAATTATTCAGTAACTGCATGAAATAAATGTACATTTTTATTTGATTGATTTATTTTTTGTAAAAGCTCCCCTCAAATTAACAGAACATGTGTTTTATGATATACATATTTCTATATGCTTACAATTTACTGCTGAAAGCCAAAAATCTGAGACGCTCTTTGTATTATTTTATAAAAATAATGTTTACAGAGCAGATCACTGAAGAGACGCCATCTGTTTATAGTTTATAGCTCAGATTTGAGGAAAAACGGGTTGATTTTCAGTAGAAAAAAACTGAGTTCAGCTTCTTTTATTATAAGGGTTTAAAATTACATCACCCATCTATTAGACTGGAAAGAAGACAGTTACAGCCTCATACGACCCCCACCTTTAGAATGAAGCTTATGAAATATGAAAGTTATGAAGAAAAAGACGAAGTGCGTTTTGGAACCACCGGTGGTCTCAAGGAGCTGAAAAGGTTAAACAATCTAAAAACGAATGATTTACTCTGATGTAATACAGTCTTTATTTCCGATTCGTGGTAAGACTATAATGCTTCTGCATTTTGAAGGGCCCGTATGTTGAGAAGGCAAATGTTCCTCACTTTTTTAAAATAAGACTTTGATGTAGTGTGTAAACATTTTTGAAGTTTCAAAATGCACCATTCACTCCCCGCATCATACAGTCTAGCTAAGCGCTTTTTCATGATTCTCATGTCATAAAAAACGTTTACATATGACTGAAACTGTACACTGTACGCTGCCATCTCACCATCTTGCTGTTTTCAATGAGGACCAGGTGAGGTCCATCGTGGCACCTTCTGACCTGCTTCTCTGCAGTGAACGGCAGGAATGAAAGAAACTGCGCAGGCAGTTAAAATAACTGTACTGTGAATGTGTTAAACAGAACACAACAAAACAAAAACACCACAGGCCAATCATTACCACGGTACACTTTGATCACTTAATGAATTTAATTATAACTCATTCCATCATCAACTTTCTGTAAAATACAGTGCAGAATGGAAAAAAAGGTAAGCATAATAAAAAACAATAGGAACAATAACAATGATGTCATTATTTTCATTTTTGTTGTCTTTGTTATGCTACAGACATTGTCAATTATTTATTTTAATTATTATTATAATTAACTTTTAAATAAATGTATTTATTTAGACAAAATGAGGATCAATAATAATTAATAACTGCAATTATTATCATTAAAAAAATAAAAAGGCATAAAGAAATAAATATTTATATTTTATTATTTTTGCTCTTAATGTATTCAAATAATAATAAAAAATCTGAATTGTACAGTATAATGTATAATGTATGTAATGCAGCTCAAAGTGCTTTAATGGGGATTAAATCTAATAAAAATAGTACAAAAAATAAACAAAATACAAAGACAAATGTAACAAGAATATAATAATCACAACATTATGTAATAATTAACTAAAAAGCATAAATAAGGACCTTATTAAATGCATAATCAGTAAAAATAAATAAAAAGTGTGGAATTCCTGAAAAACAAAGTTTAGAAAAACATCTTTAGTGGCCTTATAAAATTATGTTTTGTGGTTTCTTGTCTCTGTTTCATGCATAAAGCAAAATGATGAAACATCATATTCGAAGGAAATTTGATGATTTACTGTTTACTACTACTACTACTATTATTATTATTATTATATTATCATTATTATTATTATTATTATTATTACTCAGTGAATCTGGTCCCTCCTTTAAGTTACAGAGGAGCTTCTATTTCCAACATTACAGCAGTTTCAGGACACAGCTTCATCACATCATTTTCTGTACTGTTTCAGTAAAAAGCTTTTATTTTGAAGCTACCATAAGGGCACAGTCGGAGCAGCCGGTATAATTGTGAGGGATGAACAGAGGAGGTTAGTCATGCGTAAATGAATTAGAACCGTTTTCACTACATAAACCTACACAAATGTCTTGAAGGGACCTCAGAGAAATATATAAAAGAAAAAATGTCAGATATGAAACCTTAAAAAAGGTACTTGGTCTGTCTGACCTTAAAGATGACTTATTAAAAAGTCTGTTCCACTTGTTTAAGCAAGGAAAGCGACTCTTTTGTTCACTGCAATGAGGAAATGTTAAAGCCAGATGCTTCTGATGTTTGTGGCTAATATTCAAATGAACTTTAAAATTGGTTTTCTTCCTGATGAGCCTTTCAGATGAATAGCTGGTAAGTGAGGAACATCGGAACATGTTTTCCCACATTTTTCACGATAAGTAATTTGATTACCAGTATTTCCATTGAAACCCAACAAACACAATATGAAACAAGGCTAGTTTTCCAGCAGCCACCAGCTGCGGTACATTGAAAAGAATCTATGGAGTCCCATTTTATGGAAAGTTAACATTTATCAAAGTCACGATCAGGTTAAAATATTGGAAATCGAAAAACATACTGGTGATTCAAAGAATCATTTTACCACATCTACAAATATTCAGAAATAAAAGCACATACTGTACTACATACTCAGTAATATGTATGAAAATTGTATAGGGTGCAGTGTGAATGCATATGGATGTAAACACCAACTACATATAAATGAGAGCATTTTATTTGATACACATTTAATTAAACAATATCTATCTACAATATCTGATCAGTTTGTAGCTGCACTACAGAACTCAAAATTATGAAACAATATTTGTACATAAAATAAGTTCGTTATATAAGAAAAAGAGCTTATAATGCATTGAAAGGTTATGAATCAGTCCGTTTGTATCCTGTAGTTATTGTAAAAATGTACTGTTTAGCTACTGTAATAGTTCTGTATCATTTAGTTATTATAACAGTAAAGGTGCTGCAATAGGATGTCAAAGTGCTTTTGAATAATAAGACAATAATTTTACAAATAATTTATGCTTAATATACAGCACTGAAAACTAAAGATTCAAGCACACTACAGCTGTGAGCAACAGCTGTTCAAGCCACTTAGAACTGAATCATGACTGAAGTCACTCTGTCTGCACTCCTACAAACTTGTTCCTACTTAACATCAACCTACAGTTACGTTTACTCCGTCAGTTGTATCTGGTAAACTGGTTTTCAGAGATAAACTGGTTGTACATGAAGCACAGTGTAGTGTAGCGTAGATGGACTGGTTGCAGTGTCTCATCAGAACCACTGAATGTGCTTTATGGACCAGCGAGTACAATTAGGTACAAAAAATAATTACTTTGATCAGGTAAGACTGAAGTTAATGAGGCACCTACACTCATATGCAAAAGTTTGGGCACCCCTGGTCAGATGACACGTTCTGTAGGTTTTACAAGTGAAAATAAGTTAGAACTTCCTCTACTACACACCTTTGCTGCACACTTTCTAAAGCCCAATTACTATTTGTTTGCAGAATTTAACACATTGTGAAAAAAAAACAAAATGCGGCCTGAGCAAAGGTCACGGCACATTTTATATTTTATGTTGTACGTAAATAGAAATTATGCAGAAAAAAATGTGGAAAAAATGCCATTTTAAGTTTCGTCCTGTAAAGGATGCGTGAACTAATTTTCACTTCAAAAATAAACAAAACATGTCATTTGACCAGGGTGTACAAACATTTGCATACGACTGTAGTTTCTATAAAATTTCATCCCCAATGTGCGTGTGCCAGCCCACAAGACTTAAGTGGTCAGACTAAGCCTACTTTCACACAGCAGGTAAAAGTGGCCCAAATCTGATTTTCTCACCAAATCTGATTTTTTTTGTTTGGCTGTTCAGATTATCTTTTAAATGTGATCTGTATCATCAGTCTAAACAGATCAGCTCCTAAACTGACCCTCATGGGCAAAAGAGCGTCACGCTGCTTCACGGCTCATCCAGAGGTAAACAATCACGACCGCCAACGAACGCCAGTCGCTCCCGGAGGATCAGCTTCATCTTCACCAGCATCACAGGAGCCATCATGAAGCTTCACTGACTGACAGCTGGGCTCATCACCCAGAATGTGTTTGAGCCGTAAAAAGGGCGCGGTCACTTCTTTGTTTGGTGTCATCGGATTCTTTAAACTTTGCTTTCAGACTTTTAACTTTTATTTCAGAATCTGAAAATCAGATTCAGTGTGTTTATCTGTTCACCCTGACACACATCTGTGTCACATATGAAGAAAAAGATCAGATTTGGGCCACTTTTACCTGCTGTGTAAACGTAGCCTAATGGCTTCCCTCTGCCAACAGCTTCCTCCACAGCAGCCTAGGAACAACCAGTGCTGCAGCCACAACCACCCCTCTTTACCACTTAGCATTCAATAAATACATAAACTCTGCATACAGACTGTGGAAGTGCCACCAAAATGAACCACTAGTAGCTACAGCTTAAGTCATGATCCAGCCCTCAATTAAACACACTTCACTGGAAAACTGGAAACTGCACATAATGAGTACCTTTAAATGCTTTGTATGTCACTTACTTACAGGTCATGTATACTGACAACATATTACCCACTTAAAAAACATTGGAGCTGCCGTGATATCACGTGTCTTAATTTATACACTTTTTGTCACTGTTCATATCTACGTCTGAGGTGGGCTCCTGAGTGATCGTTCTGTCCGTACACGTGTCCCCTGCAAGTTAAAAAGATCAGTGTTACATCATCACTGCACAATAAATGAAGTGAACACACACAGAAAGGCACATAAAACGTCTGACATCCTGGATTTTCAACATCCCCATTTAATAAGACAGTAATAAGCTGATCAGATAGAGGAGGCAAAAACAATGAAAGAAGAATGGGCTTTAAAGAACTGGAGAACCTAAATCTGTGCTTTCTTTCTAATTAAGTGAATCTTGTTCTCGCAGGCAAACAGTAAACATGTACTAAGTATACAAGAATAATGTTCCACTGACCAATAAATGGCCAATATATGTCACCATACTTCTCCCCTGTCAATGTAAACTGAGTGGTCCTAATGTTGGGTAACGCTTCTGTAAGCATTCCCCTGGCCAATCACAAGGCTGATGTCTGTTGCTCCGCCCACGCAAGTTTCAGAGTCAGAGAAACTTTGTGAGCTAAAGCAACCCTGCATTACCAAAAGCTAGCAAGCTAGCCCACCTGTCTGTAGCTGCCTGTCGCCCATTCATTTGTTTATCCACACAAGAACATTGTTCGTTCATCCTTTCCTTTGCTTGTTGCTTCGTCTGTCCATTTGCCCGTCCGTCCGTCTGTCCGTCCGCACGTCTGTCCGTCCGTGACTTTTTTTGGTCCAGTTACCGTCTCAGAGCTGGATAATGATTTTAGTTCTGAATGAGTGGCGGAGCAGGCTAGGAGTGTTAGACAGAGAGCTGTCAATCAAGCTGCTCATGAGCCACACCCACAAATGTCTAATCAGTGTTTTTTAAGCTACGTTTTATCATATTTACATCTTATATTTTTGATTCAAGCTTTGCTGGATTTTTTATTGAACATTTTAGCATCACACAGACATTTTTAATATTTTACTCTCAATCACGAACATATCAAACGATGCTCCAGACACACCAGAGTAAAATGTGGCCTGTGCAAAAGCTCACATTTTCTAGTTTTATTTTACCAATATGCTAAACTCAAATAAATAGAAATTGTGGACGAAAAATTGCAGAAAAAACACCATATTTAAGTGTTTAATTGATAACAAATAAGTGCAAGAAACTGCAACATAACTCGATTATTTAAGTACAAACATTGTCAGGTTTTTTCAGTGTTTCAGCAAAACTAAGTAAAGGAAGTAAAACGTAGTTCACTCCCCAGTCTAAACAGTCCAATTATAAAAACTAAACTGCAAAAACTGTTTTTGTGTTGAAACTCAATCAATGCTTGTTTATTAACTATTTTAAAATCAGTGCAGAGTGTAAAGAAGAAACAGTTCCTTTACAAACACGTCCTGCTAAAATTCCTGCTAAAGCCTGAGTGGACCGATAAATCAGGGTGATGAGGCAGTTATTAATCTCATCATTACTAAACGCTTCTGAGTGATGACTGAACTGAACAGTCTCCTCGGTAGTGGATGTGTCGACAAGTGATAGGCTAAACATCAGTGTTAAACTGGACTCATTCCTGTGTTACATGGCAGGTTACAAACATGCCATCAATGGTAAATCACACAGCTACACACTTTATAGACAAGTTGGCAAGGTTCTGTTATCGGGGAGGTGGCAGTGAGATTATGGGAGCAGCAGGTGATGACAGCCAAAATCATGTTGAGCATTTTTAACTTCGTTCAAATATGAGAATTTTTCATGAAACATATTAACAGAAGAGTTACATGATTAAAACTGCCAACCAGTAACAGCGAGAAACAGCATGAATTAAGAAAGCAGAGATTTTCTAATTTGCCTCATCAATATATATTTTAAATTAATTCTGAATATCTTACTTTGTTATGTATTGTGATGTCATACGTCACTGAATACTTTCAGGACAGTGTTTATTCAGTATCACCACTACATCACTTTATTCTGCCGTCACTCTTTTAAAGGAATTCTGCTGAACTCTGCGATTGCTGGCACATAGCAATGAACACTCACCGATGTCTGGATAGCTGTCAAACTTTGATCTGGAAACATTACTTTCCTGGGTGGTTGAAGAGAATCTGAAGGATAGGACTGAGGTGGTGACCCTACTCCAGACCCTTTGAGCTCTCTCTGTGTAAAAAAACAAAAAGGCACAAACTGCAGGATGATCTGGAGTGTAGATGTTTCAAAAAACCCAACATACAACCTTTAACATGCAACCATTAACACGCCTATGATCAGTGAAGACAGTGAGTGCGTTTACATGCACTCAATAATCCAATAACTGCAGAAAATCAGATTTGGTCAGTAATCCGATCAACATGTTTATATGCACTTGAGTAATCAGACAATGGTCTACATGAGTCAGACAGTAATCAGATTTCTGCTTTACAACCAGCCAATAAACTCACAGAAGAAGACGCGACTTAAACGTAACGTAAAACTCAAAAGGCTTTTTTTTAAAAAACATTGCACCACTTTACCTGAAAATATGAACAGACATCATCTACAAGATTAGGAATATTTAAATCCTTCATTTCGACAAGAATGTAGTCAGTTTTAGCACTACTGCAAAAGCGTTTTGTTGCGTCTCACAGCAATGCTGCTCG
Organism: Colossoma macropomum; assembly: GCF_904425465.1. Classification (NCBI taxonomy): domain Eukaryota; kingdom Metazoa; phylum Chordata; class Actinopteri; order Characiformes; family Serrasalmidae; genus Colossoma; species Colossoma macropomum. Next base: position 29,480,970 of record NW_023494804.1, read on the forward strand.
CTTATTTCCAGTACAGCAGTCTGTTCTGTACATGCGCAGACTGAGAAATCCGCAGACTGAGAAATCCGAAAGAAATCAGAGTAAGAGTTCACATGCACTGAGAAATCTGATTACTGAGCTAAAATCCAGCCTCTTTATTGGATTTAACCCTTAGAAACCTAGAGTAATTTGGGGTAACTGTTTGGTATTTGGGTCAATTACAAATGCAGTATAAAGTATTTACATGTGACAGTCACACGTCATATGTTATTTTCAGGAGACCCTGGGCTACTCAGATCATTGTGTGACATGTAAATGCTAACAGAATCTTGATATCTTTATGAATTTGGTTAATTTTTTGATCAAAAATTTACGAAGCACCTGCAAAATGTTGTACATTTTTGCCTATAGAGATCTTGGAAAAAGGTAGCACCTTAGATACCTTTTCAGAAATTGTTAGTCTGGAGTGTCTGTGAGCTAAACGTGCAAAAAATTTGATGGTGATTTATTCTGTTGGTCATTATTGAGTGAAAATAAACAGTTAGCATAAGGCGGACATGTTTTCATTGATTTTCTGTCCTCATGGATTCATGCTCAGTGCTAAAACTCTGATACACAGCAAGACAGGCTTTATTTTTAATCGGATTTATAGATCGTAGTGTGGTACATGGCCATTTGAATAATCGGATAACTGCAAAAATCTGATTATGATCGGATTATTGAGTGCTTGTAAACACCCTCACTGAGACTGTATATCTATGGTCTGACTCATGTAGATGCGGAAATCTGATTTTTGTCAGTTATGGGATTATTAAGTACGTGTAAACACACTCAGTGATCCATGTCTAGTAAATAGTGTAGTAGAGGACAGACCTGGGAGCTCCCCCAGCATGAAGTGTTTCCGCCACTGTCTTCTGATTTCTTCCTTCGCAGCACAGCGGAACACAAAGATGAAAAAGCCTGGAACAGTCAGCGGTCAGCGGTCAGCAGCCTTATTCCATACACACTCTTCCTTTATTATTGTCTCTATACACCATGTGTTTTTCCTATGTTTTGTTTATTTATTGTCTGTTTTTTTCTTTGTATTGACTGCTCAGCTACACTACCACTGGGCAAATTTAGCAGAGCAATTGCACAGTCATTAGCTTAGCAGCAGTTTAGTCTCAGTTTAACGCGTTTCGCTAAACCATCAGCTTAACCCTGATTGCTCTGACAAAACAAGTACCAGTCTACCTGATCTGCCACTAAACCAGATATACTGTCAAATGACTTCATGATCAGGCCAATTTAAGCAAAAAAAGGCATAACATGGACGTAGCCATTTGAAAACGTTCAAATTTGTCGGTCAGTGTATTACATAATTTGTAATTGAACCCTGTCTAAATTTCACCCTATGTATTAAAATAAAAATAAAATATAATTTAAGTTTAAATTAGTTTATTTATACTTACAGTCAACAAAAATAGCCTATTTAATCAGGCCTAACCCAACACAGCACCTGTGTACAACGCTGTGTACTGTATCTCTATTCATAATTTAAAGTGCATCAACTCAAAAAACAATTAGCCAAAATGTTTGATGATTATCCGACATGCGTGTGCAGTATTCCATCATTTGGCGATCGATTAGGATGAGCCCTGTGTCCCACAACCACAAAGAGCCGCACAGCTTTAATACTGAACACGGATCCCAGAACAAAGACAACGCATTTCACTGAGCTGCAGGTCATTTTAATTGTTCAGCTTAGCTACTGCATTGTTTCTCTCTTCATTATTTCTTTCTTGTTTGTGTGTGTGTGTGTGTGTGTGTGTGATAGGGGTGTGGCATTTGAAAGTGCCTTAAAGTCTAGTACACATAATGGTGGAAGGTATATAGGCCTAAGTATGGCATATAGCTAATATGTGCTTCAATTTCAATAATCTGGCTTTAAAACTCAGCAAAACTGTCTTCAGCAGGTTTTAGACAAACCTAAGGTAAAGCTGAGATACAGCGACATCTAGTGGCAGATGTGTGATTTGAGCCACAGCAGTTGGGTTCAGTTTAAACCACAGGTCTGCTTTAAATGGCAGCTTCTGAGGACACAGGTAAGGAGTTTAGGAGCCTAGGTGACTCACTGAGGCTTAAACACGGGTTAAACTTGAAACTACAGCTGAGCTAATGACAGTGCAGTTGCCCCAGAGTGACTACACTGATATTTTTAATGGTGGTCATTGTGTTGCACTTGAACTATGTCTTTTTGTTTGATTAAGATATTGTCTACAGCCCTTGAATCTTTGGTGCATCACCATGGTCACATTATCTCTGTACATACATACATACATACATACATACATCATCTAAACCGCTTATCCTTCTGGGTCGCGGTACATTATCTCTGTGAAAAAATATATTTTTGTGTTTTGAGAACTTTATGTTAAGCAACATTGTGCAACAATGGAATGGATGTAGCCGGTAGCAAGTGAAGAAGATTCATTATTGCCGCCACTGCAGTTATCATTGCTTTTCATTTTTTCATTGTTGTTGTTTAGAGTATTTTTGTTTGTTTGCTTATTTAGACATCTAACTGATGTAGTATTTAACATGTGTGCAATATTTAGTGCCCAGAAGCACAAAATCATGTCATGCAGCAGTCAGTGAACAGTTCTGTTTTAAAAGGAAAGGAAAGCCGGTTCTGGGTGATATTTTACAATTCCTTAGCAGAACTTAACTGACTGAAAATGAGTGGTTAATGATGTGGTAATATTCTGATAGCAAGTTGTACTTACCAAAAATATATGCAAATTTTCTAGTTGTTATTAAATAAAAAGTCATTGTAGCGGTACCAAGTCTAAATAAAATGGTAAAATAATAATAACATCTCTTATTACTGTTATTATCATTATTATTATTATTATTACATAATTTACATCATTTTATATCAGGGTTATTACCCTAAAAGGTACTGGTTTATGCTTAGAACTGGTTTATGCTTAGTTTCTCACCCATTATGTCTTTATTCCTCTACACACAGTACAATGTACAGATATAGTTACGGGCTGTAATAACAGCTGTAATAACTAAACGCTACTGGAGCTGTGAAATACAAACTTACTTCTTTTCAGTTACTGCATCTCACATCAGGTGAAAACATCAGTTCTACAGAATAATGTAGGAAATTGCTGCATTACATTGTAAATATGACTAAATTATAATTAGTCATGGCTGTTCTATTATTTTTATATGTAGGTCCACCTACAGAACAGATGAGGTAAATATACTGAGGTCACACAGAATCAGAGCTGGAAAGTGTGGGTACCTTATTATTTAGTAACTAAAAAATTAGCATGTAATGTTGTTACAACAACAATTACTAACTTCTTATTTATTAACAACTCAATAGGTAAGTACAACTCGTTACTATAATATTACCATATCATTACCTACTTATCTGTAAAGTGTTACCAATTTTTTATGCTTTAGCCTGACTTTTGAGTGTAGTTACTTAGTTTGATTAAATATTTAGTTTTAAAAATCCATTTTTTCATATTAAATGCTGTATCATTTCTTTCCTTGTTGCACATTGTTGTCTTAAAAAGGATTCCCATACGCATAATTAAAAAAATTATCTTAATAATTAAGCTGGTTGGCTCATTACTGAAAGTTGCTAAAAGGCATTTATTGCTAAAATGAAATGATTCTAATCCTATATTCCATGTGCAGTACAGCAAGTGGGCCGACTAAATGACCGTGTAGTTCAATAAGACATTACCCTGCAGTGAATTACAGATGGCGGACAGGTAGGTGAAGACCAAGTGAGCAGAACCCCAGGAAAACAAACCAAAGATCCAGGTGAGGCCCAGGAGCACAGCAAGCGCGGTCACACTCCAGATGTCATGCAGCACGGTCCGCTTACGAGCGAGATGGGGGGTCTTCTTCTTAATGCGACACATGAGTGTCAACACCACTATAAACATGCTGAAGTTCATCAGGTAGGTAACTGAGAAATACGTTCCCACCACAATACGGAAAACGTTCATGTCTTTCCACCAGCAGCTGCGTGAAAGAGGACAAATGAGGTTAATTTAAAGCAAAAAGGTTAAAATAAAGAAAGAAAGACAGCATGTAGCATGTTTAATGTCTTTAAAAGCTACGCTACAGGAAGCTGTTTCATGAATTATCCAGAAAAACGTTGCCTGATGCTCTAAAATATACTTTCTTTAGTTCATTCATGGTGGAGAGGTACATACAGGGTGTTCTGAGACAAAACAGTACCAAAAAGAAAGCTTATTTTTCAGATTCACCACTGTTTTATCATCATCAACGTTATATATAAAAACTCAGAAGACAGGAGTTCAGTTACTGGTAGTCAGAGCCTAATAAGCGGCACATGCAGCTGTTTATGGCCCTGTGGCCACCAGGGGGCCTCCTAACAGCGTCTGGGTTACTACTGTACCATTATGCTGTCTACGATTCTCAAGTGAGAGGACAAAGGCAGCTAGAATGTCTCAATAAAGACAAAGTGTGGAGAAAAATATGAAAGATAACTATGTTTGGTTTTATTTTGCGATGTTAATGTTAGGATTTTTTTATTTGGTCTTTTGTTGGAAAACAAGAAGCAGTCAATCTGGGTAGAAAACACCAAGATGGTTTTCTGTAATTAAACTGTTACTTATTAGAATCTCAAACGGGCATTTATTAGCATCCAATTATCAGTAAACAAAATTAGGCATTGAGTACACCTCCTTGTACCTGCTCTGTGGGGCTCTGACCTTACAGAACAGGGTAAAGTCTAACAAAGTATGCAGAGAAACAGATGGACTACATTTAGGCTACATGTAGACAAGGAGGTGTACTTGTTGAAGTGGCTGGTCAGTGTATGTGGACATTAGCCAAATTAACTACCTTTAGCTAATCTCACCAACATCATAGAAATTAATGTTAAATTGATTTAATTAATTGAATCGTGATACAGTTAGAGTACAATTAATTGTTGAGTCCTAGCAGCAGCACAGGTTAAAACATTCTCTCCACTTTTATTTTGAAACTTTTTACAATGCGTAGGTCAGGCGGAGTACCTAGGCAGATAGGGCCCCCCCAATTGCTAGATTTTAGATGCTGCTGATTATGTTGGATAATGCATAAAATATTTGTGTTGTGAGATTGTGACCCCCTGGTTCCTGTCAACACCATTTAATGAAATCATAAGTTTCTAAACAATGCACCATTTCACATCGAACCACTCTGAAATACCTTGTTAACATAATTTTTTTTTTAATAAATCATGGAATTTCCCATTAATATGCACAACCCCAATTCCAAAAAGTTGGGATGCTGTGTAAAATGTAAATAAATGTCAATAAAACAGGACGCAATGATCTGCAAATCTCATAAATTCATATTTTATTCACAACAGAACATAGAACACATATCAGATGTTGAAAGTGAGACATTTTACCATTTCATGAAAAACATTAACTCATTTAGATCTTGATGGCAGCAACACATCTCAGTTGGACAGGGGCAACAAAAGGCTGGAAAAGTAAAAACAGCTGGAGGAGCGATTAGCAACTAACTCACATGACTGGATATAAAAAGAGCATTTTAGAGAGGCGGAGTCTCTCAGAAGCAGGGATGGGCAGAGGTTCACCAATCTGAGAAAAACTGCGTCTAAAAATTGTGAAACAATTTCAGAAAAATGTTCCTCAACGTAAAATTATGAAGACTTTGAATATCTCACCATCTACAGTACAGAGTATCATCAAAAGATTCTGAGAATCTGGAGAAATCCCTGTACGCAAGGGACAAGGCCGATGCTCAATATTGGATGCGTGTGATCTTCGGGCCCTCAGGCGGCAGTGCATTAAAAACAGGCTCCCATCCAGACAGCGTCTCTTTCAGGGAAGGCCTTGCATATTTCAGCAAGACGATGCTAAACCACACACTGCATCTATCACAGCGACATGGCTTCACAGAAGAAGAGTCTGGGTGCTGAACTGACCTGCCTGCAGTCCAGACCCTTTACCAACAGAAAACATTCGGTGCATCATGAAATGAAAAATCCGGTAAAGAAGACCCAGGAACTGTTGATTAGCTAGAATCCTACATCAGACAAGAATGGGACAACATTCCTCTCCCAAAACTCCAGCAGTTGGTCTCCTCACTTCCCAGACGTTTACAGACTGTTGTTAAAGAAGAGGGGATGCTACACAGTGGTGGACACGGCCCTGTCCCAACTTTTCTGAGATGCATTGCTGCCATTAAAGTCTAAATGAATTAATGTTTTTCTTGAAAAGGTAAAATGTCTCACTTTCATCATCTGATATGTGTTCTATGTTCTATTGTGAATAAAATATGGGTCTATGAGATTTGAAAGTCATTGCATCCTGTTTTTATCTACATTTATTTACATTTTACACAGCGTCCCAACTTTTTGGAATTGGGATTGACCTTGAACGCCACGAGTGCAGTTGTTCAGGCTCAAGCTAGAAAGAATGAAAATTTCTGAAGTTGTGGAGATATTCCTCCCTGATTCCTTCCCTCCAGGGCAGTGGGCTTCCAGGACCAGGGCTGAGAAACACTGGTTTAAAGGACTGTTCAGAGTGAACGTGTCTGGGCGCCAGTATATACAGGATGACAGTTTTGCTTGAAATGTTAATCAGAGGTTTAAATTCATTAGTTGTATTCAAAAAAGATCTAACAGTAGCCGTTTGTGAACCAATAGTGCCAGCAGGGGTCAAGATTTCTGAAGCCTGATTGCAAATAAATGAATGCATGACATACTCAGTTGTTACTTGTTGTTTAACCTAAGAGATAAAAAAATAATCAAATGCTACTTGCAAGTATTCCACGGATCCGTTGTCCAACATAGTGCTTGTAATTCCATAGACTGATTTATCAATAGCTACAGGAATGATGACCACAACCAGAGGAACACCTTTGAAGAGAAAGAATATATCAGGTTACACAATACAGAACACAGAGAGTCAGCATAGTGGAGCAAAGTGCTGAACCACATACCCCATCCAACCAGCGTTACTTTGACCATGAAGTGGGCGACGTAATTGTTGAAAACTTTGACAATGGTCAGGTATATGTGTACAGACTCCAGCGCTACCCAAGTGAAAGAGACCAACAGAAAGTAGCTCAGGAAGAAGACTGTAGGGATGCAGAGACCCACACTGTCAAGCTGCTTAGCCAGCAACGAGTCCAGGAAGAACACCAGGTTCAGAAGCAGCAGGGCAAAACACAGCTGGATCAGGATTTTATTTGGGACGACATTTCTCAGCTTCCTATAAAAGGGAGATGTAAATAATTACAATTATGATAAGTTAGGAGTGCTGACATTTTAAGCACCATATGCAGGTTTTTATATGTTAAACTTAGCAAATAAACAGAAATGACGCCATATTTAAGTGTGTTCTTTGTAGAGGACACGGTTCCTTATTTTCACTTAGAAAATCTGCAAAATGTAATTCCACCAAGCTTTTGCCAACATCTATATTTGATGTATACACAACTTTTGAATTCTTGTTTGTGTAGATCAGCACTTCACAGTGCTGTGTGAGTTGTGCACTTCATACAAAACTCCTCAATTAACAAACTTATCTATAATGAACACTGAACAAGTTGTAAGACAATGAAACTCACTCTGACCGCAGGTACATAGCCAAGGTGACCATGAGAAAAACGGAAGAGATGCCACAACCAATGTAGGTTATGGTGTTGAGGATGATAACTTGTTGGTAACTTGTTATTGACTGATTGGAGAAGTCCTGGAAGAGAAAAAGACGACACATAAAAATAAATAAATAAATTAAAGGTACAAAATGTACATGGTGGGGTGAAAGGTGGTGACGATGCCAGCACACCCTTCCCAGCTGAAATGGGGCCTGTGAAAATTCTAGTAGGATGAATATGAACTATTTTAAAGCTGCACTACGTAAGTTTTGGGGATTTGTAGAGAGTGGGGGGGGGTCGCTATGTCAGTAAAATGTCTTTGAGACGGGACGTGTGCAACATAGCGCGAAAGCCCTGGTTCGCAACAACTGAGAACCGGCACCCAGACTGCAGGTCACATAACGCAGTCTCGCCTGGCTAGTAGCTAGGAAAAGGCAAAGAGAGAGATTTAAGACGAACATCTGGAAGCTAATGGACTTATTCGCATTTATAAGCAGCGCAGTTGGTTTCCTGGTATGTTAAATCTGCATTGAGAGACTGTGAAACACTAAAAAGTTGTGAAGATGTCGGCTTCTCTTTCGAATTTCCCCGTTCCACCAAATGGTGCTGCATTTACAATCGGCTCCTCAGGCAGAATTTAAGGTGAAACGGGAAAATTCAAACAAGAAGCTGGTGAATGAGAAGCGACTTCAGCCTCGTAAAACAGACAGATGTTGAGAGACATTTTACAAGAAACTGATCTACTTTTGAGGAAAGCAGCTATAGTTAAAGCTTAAAGCAGAGTAAAGTAAGTCTGTGTTTTAACCTATACTAGGACATCAGCACATACTGGACATACTGGACATTAAATGTTGTGGCTCCAAGGTGGTTTGACTTTTGTTGAAAGGACAAAATGTCTCTTCTTAACATTTGTGTTGTGACTCCTGACCGAACCTGGCTTTAATGCAGAGGAGCCAGTCGGATTTCTCACTCATCCTGTTGTGTTTTTGTTATGTGCCGCCACAGACAGTCCGGGCGCTGCACTTACCCACTTCCAAGTTCCGCCTTTTGCATTCTGTCAACATTACGTTTTAAATTAAAGTTTAGAAAATCAATTTTTGTGACATTTGTGAATCGATTCAGAATCGTCCACGTCTGCATCGCGATGCATCTAAGAATCGAGTAACCATGGCATAGCTAACTTGCACAATTTGCACCATTAATGTTGAACACATTTTGGAGGATTGTTTGAAAGTAGTTAAGAATGTTTGAGAAACAGTTTTTTTAAATGACATTTTAAAAACTTTAGGAAAGTACGACAGAGCAATGTGAGGCTGTGTTCAAGACTAGGTCCCCATTTACACCTGGTCTCTTCATGTGACTAGTATCTGGATTCTTTCCTGATAAGATAACAGCCACCTGCATACACTTGGTAGTTGAATGCTTTCCGATTTCAGAGGGTTTTAAATCGTGCCTGAATTTCACTTCATGAACGTTGTGGCATTTTGCATTGTCTTGCTGGAATATTGGAATATCCATCATTCGTTGTGGTTTTCCTCTTTAAAGACAAAAAAACAGGATGACTTGAATGAAAGTCATAATTAGTTCTCTTACCAGGAGCACACCAAAGTTGGTGAGATGGTCACAACTGCACACAGTCTCATTCTCAGTGCTGCTCAACACAGTGCAGCCATCAGAGGACCAGCCACCAGAGCCACCTGCCAATCAACAAATCAATCAACTCATCAAAGAAACATCAAACAAATTGGAATATTTATCAGTGATGAAAACAAGAACAGTGAAAAATTAACTGCCACAATTAATTCGACATTATTATAAATCGTAGTCCTCACTGTTTAAGTCATATCTCCAAAATGTACAGAACACATTTTTATCCTGTGAACAGAATGAAAGGAATACAATTAGACAACAGTGACAGGCTATAATGAACCTATTAAGGCACATACTGTACATAACGGTTCATGGTTCATTTACCGATGAAACAGACTTGGTGTTCCTCAGGGTAATGCTCACGTTCTCTTGCAGTCTGGAGATATTGAGGTTAGCCACACTGGAGGCCAGAACTCCACTGACCAGCTTGTTGTTGCTCGGTGCGCCGTGCTGCACACAGCCATGAGAGTAATGACAGTAATTTTATTAAAAATAGCTTTTTATGTATCTGTTTTTAAGTGCTGTGCTGACTTGGAGGCTAAGTATTGACCCTAAACTCATACTACACTTTTAGGACTAAGACAGTATTCATACAGTACCTGCAACAGGAGAGACACACACCTGAAAAAGAGAAGTTTTCTGATAGAAGCAAAACTGTATCTTGGAAACTTGTTTCTTCTCCTCGGGAGAGAAGTTCTTCAGGATGGAGGCAGGGAGAACAATAGAGCCCTGAGGAGTGGATCCATTAGTGGAACCACCATCAACCTGCAATTCAACAAAAAGAGACAACTAAGGAACACACTGCATGCAATAAGTGACGTGCCAAAAAAGTAGTTCCACCGCACACTTGGAGCAAAGAGGCATTTTGAGTTTGAATTTGGTGGTCAGTGGAAAAATACAGATACAGTGGGAAAGCTTTTCTGTTATATGTGTAACGGTGTACAATAGTGCTAAACGGGTTTGGCACCACCTGCTGGTCGGGCAGCATATTACAGCTCCTATATGTATAAATATATATGTAGGTGATTGGGTTCAGCCCCGGCAGTAGTGTTTGCATACCGCCGTGGTGAGCACGGCTTCGTATGTTCAGCTCAACAAAACTGCAAATTACTCTGTAAATGTTCGACTTTTGTCCCTACTGTCTTGAAATACATGTAATAGAGACCAGTATACCTAGTTGGGCTTTTTCAAAACGCTTTATTTAAAGTGTTATAAATTCAAAGCTAAACCTGAACTGTGCTAACATTAGCCTGTTTCTTTAGTTGTATGCTGGCCGAAACATGGGCGGCACGGTGGCGCAGTGGGTAGCGCTGTCGCCTCACAGCAAGAATGGCCTGGGTTCGATTCCCGGCCGGGCGACCAGGGTCCTTTCTGTGTGGAGTTTGCCTGTTCTCCCCGTGTCTGTGTGGGTTTCCTCCCACAGTCCAAAAACATGCAGTCAGGCTGATTGGACATGCTAAATTGCCCCTAGGTGTGAATGTGTATGTCTGTCTGCCTGCCCTACGATGGACTGGCGACCTGTCCAGGGTGTATCCTGCCTTCTGCCCAATGACAGCTGGGATAGGCTCCAGCACCCCACCGCGACCCAGAAGGATAAGTGGTTTAGATGATGGATGGATGGCCGAAGCATGAACAGAGACTTAAACTGTGGTTGCTGTACTCATTACAGGAGGCAAATAAAACTGTGTGATGGTGTCCATCACTGACCAGTGTGGACGAACACCCGATAGAAGGGTTACATATAGGTAGAAAGCATTTAAATCAGGCTGTGAAACAAACTGTTAAATAAGTTCTAAAAATCAAAATTTCATACATCACAATTAGATGCAGTCATTCAAAGGTGTCATCAGTTATCAAGCTCTTCTGATTTACACCATATCGATACAAAAGGGAAGTAGTGCATTTTTTGTTTTTCAAACCAGAGATGAACATACAGTTGAACATCGTGAGCTTACTCCCGAAATGTGTTCCACCACCTTTCACAATGATTCATTCTCACGTTTAGCTGATAAGGACAGTTTTTAAGGTGGCTGGCACAGGATTAGGATTAGCACTCACCACTGGGGTCTTACCTGCAGGCCGCTGTCAGTCATTGTGAAGGAGGTCTTCTGAAAGTTAGTCCCGTTCACCTTCTTTACCCCCAGAGTCAAAGATGGTAAGGGAATAATTATAGGCTCTTCATTCACCTCCAGCTTTTGTAGCAACTGCTCTATATTGTTTATCAACTTGTTCAGCATCTTCGTATCTGGCCTGTTTGATAAGGGTGGCAGAGATAATGAAACATAATGGGTTGGCATGACTTTAGTTATTATGACAGGCCGAACCCACTTTAGATAGAACACCAGACAAAACCACTCTTATGTGGACATTTTGGCCAAATCATTAAATACAAAAAAAAAAACACAAAATAAAACTATGTTTGCTTTAGCCCTTCTTCCAACAGAAATCTGACTGTGTGCCTCAGTTCCTAGGTGTGTATGTAGAGAAATACTACATGAAGATACACTGATTAGGCATAACATTCTGACCACCTCCTTGTTTCTACGCTCATTGTCCATTTTATCAGCTCCACTTACTATATAGGTGCACTTTGTAGTTCTACAGTTACAGACTGTAGTCCATCTGTTTCTCTGATACTTTGTTAGCCCCCTTTTACCCTGTTCTTCAGTGGTCAGGACCCCCATGGACCCTCACAGAGCAGGTACTATTTGGGTGGTGGATCATTCTCAGCACTGCAGTAACACTGACGTGGTGGTGGTGTGTTAGTGTGTGTTGTGCTGGTACAAGTGGATCAGACACAGCAGTGCTTCTGTGTCTGCGGCAGTGCTGAGAATGATCCACCACCCAAATATATATATATACACACATAAATTGTTTTCATGTGTCCTTGCACTACTCTTTGTGTATACCTTTATGCCTGTCATGGTTATCTGTGTACTATGTACTATGTACTGCTAACGTGCTGTCATTAAAAAGGCAATTGTACTGTTACCATTATTCTGTGTTATGGCCTAAAATTAGCTGAAGAATGCAGGCTGACTTGTTTAGGACTCAAAGATTAGGACTACTGACTTGGGACTCGACTGTCTCTGAATAATGATGGTACAAGAGGTATGAGTTTATCAAGTCCTGCATTGGCAGTGATCAGCATTTTAGAGAAAAATGTGTAAAGGACCATTATGTGGATTTAAGGACTGAGTTACTGCAGTTTCTGAATTTTACTGTAGGAGAATCTGTCCCACCCGTAAGTTTGACCCACCTCTGGATGGGCAGGCTTTTTTCTAACTAGTCGCTGGTCCAGTTGTCTTTTAGATCAGCGGGAAATGGATTAGCAAAAAACAGCAGGGAGCAGATCACTTGTGAATGGGCTGAATGTAACATGGTGTAACATGGAAAACTAAGCATTGCCTGTCAAGGCGCAGCTAGGGAACGTTTTCTATGCCCACAGAGCAAACGGAAAGAAAGTGACGTAGTAAGTAAAAATATTTAGTAGATAAATCATCAATAGATCAATAACAAGGTGGCAACATAAAGTGTCCAGGATCAAAGTAAATAGCTACACAAGGCAACACAGGTTATGCAGACAAAGGGATGCAGTTCTGTGGTTAATAACTTTACTGTACTGCTGGGTTGAGATCTGGTGACTGTGAACTGCACAGCAAATTATTTACATATTTTTATATTCTTCAAACCATTTAGTGACCATTTGTGCTCTATGACTCTTAAAGATCTACCTTCCTGCTTTTTTCACATCCAACTCAAAACCATCACACATTTAGCTTCCTGTAAACTTTAGGTCCAACCCTTATCGATCCACACCCCTGTGATGAACCCTCTATCATTTAGATCTTAGAGTGACTTTTAAACCTGCTGTTTATTTCTCCCACAGAGAAAACTGCTTCAACCTGGAGCTTCTAATACGGGCATGAAGCCGACTACAGAACAACTCATGACTTCAGAGATCTACAGGAATGAAGGAGCTCATCTAAATATGCAAAGGCAAGACCACAAAGGGCTGTGGAAATAGTCAACGGAATGATGTACACAGTTCCAGACAGATGTATGTTCAGTTTGGGCCCTGTTTACACCACGCACTAACATGTGTTTTGTGTCCAGATCTGAATAAACTACTGTTTTTTCACAAAAATTCTCCTGGCCTGCACACTTTCATTGACCCACTCTTGGTCTGGAGAACTTCAACCTCACGTGTCCATCTTTCCTTTCATCCATTATCCCCTCACCTGCTCATCAGTGCTCAGCATAAACATTTCTGTTCACATAACTGTATATGGATAATAAAAACGCATTGCATTTACACTCAAGATCCATCTCTGACCACCTCCGAGTGTAGTCTGAGTGATCTGATCGTAATCCACAGTGCATCCTGGGGCTGTTTACACCTGGCTTTTCATGTGGTCAAGTGAAATCTGAATGTGACCCTACCACCAGAAATGCATGTTAATGCAAGGTGTAAATAGGCCCTGAGAGCACTTTAGGATCCCAGTTTTGAATTTATGAATATGAACTGAGGTTGTCATTGGATTGGGGGGTGTTAGATGAGGGTTGGAGTTCAAATCTGCAGGACGGCAGATCATCAGGATGAGGCAGGGTATCATAGACTAGTGTTTTAGCATCATTGACCTTGAGGAAAGGCCAAACGCAAGCAAAGCTATGAAAAAATGCAGTCTGGGTAAGATACTTGTTGTGGGACTTAGATGTAAGTGAAGAGTCAAATATAACGTCAGGATTTCTAATAACTAAGGTTTCATAAACAATTCAATTCATGAAGATGTTTAAAGAGAGAGACAACGGGATTGGCTGTGTCACTATTTTTGCAGTTCCTGATTAAACAACAAACCAGTCATGCATAAGCAAAGCAATGTAACCAACATACCTGTTTGACTCACCTGTTAGTGGGCTCAGTACTTTCCAGATTGTCAATTAATTTACTGGAGCCGTTGATAATGCTCTTTGCCACAGTGCTGTTAATGGTGCTGCCATTCAACAAGTTATCTATGTTTTCCAGCAAAGTGTTGAGTTCTGATTGTGTACAAGTACAAGCAAATATCAATAATGATTCTAAAACCTTATCTGATCTATTAAAAACATTTCTGTTTTTGTCTACATTGATACACCAAAAAACTTTCCAACACAGTCGTGAGAAATGTAAGGGAAAAGGGGAGAAATGAGTCAAAGTTGTTGCAAATCTTTGCACCATTTACAGCAACAAAATAAAGGTCTAATCTGAAGATCAAATAAAGGGTCTTGTGTCTGTCCAATCAGCTCAATTGCTCAGTTCAATTGCTTGTTACTACATGAAGTAATTTTTTTAGGTTGAACTGTGTTCTGAGGTTTTCTGGGTACTATTTTGTCTCACAGCACTATGCATGTATCCCTCTGCCATGAATGTCTTTTAAAAATACATTTCAGGCCAAAAAGATTTTGTAAACTATCAGAAGATGATCGTAAAACGATGTCAACATACTTGTACACATTTAATGTAATAACTTCTTGTGAGATAAGCATTAAAAAGCATTGAACACTTCATACGACTGGTTCCTATCACCACTGAGAACAATTCTGATATGGGAAGTTTCTAGAACAGCATTTCATATCAAACTCACATTCTTTACATCTTAATGATTCAATTATGATGACATTTTGAAATATCAGTAGGTTTCCCTTTAATTTTAGACCTGTGTGTGTTCAGGGAGGGTGTAAGTTCATACCTGCTGATGAGTTACTTGCTGTTGAATTTGTTATTGATGTCGTGTTGGTGCCACCTGTTTCTGTCAAAGTCAAAGTCATGAGAAATGTAAGGGAAAAGGGGAGAAATGAGTCAAAGTTGTTACGTTGTTAATTTTTTATGCACCATATAAAGCAGCAAAATGAAGATCTAAAGATCAAATCATAGATGAAGTTGATGAACTTGATGTTGTACATCTTTCTGATGTTCTCACACAGCTTAGGAAGGTTGTTTCTGCTTAAAGGTTAAATGTTAAATTCTGATTTATTAGTAGATTTTGGTGGAATGTTAACAAAGTAGAACTATGGATTTGTTTAAAAAAAAAGTGGAACTCCTCTTTAAATTCAAACCTGCGTGTAAAAGAGTTTAAGTTGATTTCTGCTGAAGTCCTTTCAATATCTGTTCATGTGCTATTTGCTTTTAAAGATATTATTCATACCTGGGAAATTTGTGGTAAGTGCTCGGACAGTAGCTCTTGTGTCTGTAGCTTTTGTGCCTGTGTTTGATGTTGTTACACTGCTTGAGGAAGGTGTTTCTGCATAAAAGTTGTAGAGAATTTGTGGACATGATAGAGAAGTTAGAAGAAATACAGAGTTAATGTATAAATAGAGGGTTTTGTTCCAAAATGCCAAACAGTGCTTTTATTCATGTGACTCTCAGGGCCTGTTCATGGTATGCTTTGCTGGGAGTGAGCTTTACACATACAAGAAACGCCAATGCCGCATTATGATTCATACAGACTTTATTTGATGTGTTATTTTCAAACTGTGGTCCACACAGTAAAAAATACTTAGCTTAGATATACTGATCTTAGATATTTACAAGGCTTATGTTATAATAAATTTAGACCAAAAGGCATTAATTGAGCTCAGCCCAAAACCTACTCCTAACCCTGGCCCTAATCCTAACCTTAACCTTAACCTCAACACAAAACCTAATCCTAATCCTGGCCCTAATCCTAGCCCTCAATGTTTTTGACATGTTACTGAGAGTATGTTGAGTGTTTGTTTCATTTAAAAAGAACCACTCAAAATAAAGTGTCACCCAATTAAATAAAGTTATTAAATAAACGTTTTGCGTTTTAATAACGAATATTATGATTTTATGTCAGTACGGCTGTTTAAAGCTGTGTTTGCTATTTTTGAATTATGTGCAAAATCAGCAACAATTTGTCACTGACTAATAATTTTCAACAATGTAATGATTGTTTTGACAAAATGAAATGTTCAATCACTTGTTGTAATAAAATAAGTGTAATTGTCACTCAAAGCAAAAGAATTTTAGTCTAAAGTCAGCTAAAAATCTGAAAGGTGTTTTTAACTCTGACTTTGAACCAGTTTGGTTGAATTACCCATACAGCATTTTGGAATAAAACTCTTTAAATATAGCCTCTATATGGTTTACTTTTATATTATCTCATCTATTTGGTGGAACATTTCACAGATTTTTTAGAATTTCTAGTAAAAATGTAATTCTTGATACCAAAAATTAAATTTTTACTAGTGAGAATTAAATTCTTCATATCAAAAATGACATTTTCACTAGTAAAAATTCACTTTTTGAGAATTAAATTCAGTTTTTATTAATTTCAGTGGAAATTAAGTTTTCACATGTGTAAACTGAATTCCTGATATCAAGAAAGGATTAAAAGCTAAAACGGCTCGTCATAAAGAAAGGCTATGAACTGATACCTGGTGAACTCCTCATTGTTGCTGTTGTGCTTGTGTATGATGATGTTCCAGTGGTTGAGTTGCTGTAATGGAAAACAAGATGGACACGTGTGAACTGAAGACCAGGTCAGTTCTGAGCTCACTCACGTAATCAATAAAAATAAGAATTTCTCTTTGAGCAATGATAAGGAAATGATAACCAACTGGTTTCCATAAATGCCTTTAAACCTGATAAGCTTAACCACTAACCATCTGCATTTTGTCACAACAAAGCTGCCCAGGTCCATCAGTATGAAGTCATCATCACTGAGGTTAAAACTCAGTAAGGTGAGGTTTGATGTGCTGCTCCGGAAAATCATATCTGAAACTCAGAATAATGATCCCTCAGTTATGCTGCTTCTATAACTGGAGTAAAGCATTACGCAGGACATACCGAACAGTACAATTTCACACAGTTTGAACATGTACTATTCACATGTATGAGACACAATATCAGTGAACACAAAGTACTGACATTATAAGGAGCATGTAACTTATTAAATATCTACTGTCTATTCCTGCACATACCTACTCTGATATTATTGTCTCCCATTGCACTTAAAGTGGTTAACGTTTCTCTGATGAAGTGCACTGTATGGTTCACACGGCAGCACTGCTCACTAGAAAATGAAGAACATAGTGTTAAACACAAACTCATGGCTATTCCTGTAACACAGGTCAATTTACACCAACAGTCCACTTCATTAAGTGCACCTCTTTGTTTCTACATTGATTGTCCACCTACCATATACAGTAGTTCTACAATTACAGACTGTAGTCCACCTGTTGCTCTGCATACTTTGTTACCCTGTTTTTCAATGGTCAGGACCCTCACAGAGCAGGTACTATTTGGGTGGTGGATCATTCTCAGCACTGCAGTAACACTGGTGTGGTGGTGGTGTGTTAGTGTGTGTTGTGCTGGTCTGAGTGGATCAGACACAGCAGTGCTGCTGGAGTTTTTAAACACCTCAGTGTCGCTGCTGGACTGAGAACCAGAAACAGCCAGCCAACAGCGTCCTGTGGGCAGCATCCTGTGACCACTGAAGGACTACAAGTTGACTTACACAAACTGTGCAGCAGCAGATGAGCTATCTTCTCTGACTTGGTGGACCATCAAGGTAGGAGTGTCTGCTGTGCCTGATCCACTCACACCAACGCAACACACATTAACACACCACCACCACGTCAAATGTTACTGCAGTGCTGAGAATGACCCACCACCCAAATAGTACCTGCTCTGTGACAGTCTGGGGGGGTTCTGACCACTGGAAAACAGGGTAAAAGGGGGCCAATAAAGTATGCAGAGAAACGTGCACCTATATGGTCAGTGGAGCTGATAAAATGGACAAAGAGTGTAGAAACAAGGAGGTGGACTTAATGAAGTGTCTAGCTGTTGTATGTCTCTGTAACGTGCTGACTGGCATTAACTTAATAGTTACAAAGCAACTATTTACATTAAATTATGTACAATATTTAAATAATGTACGACGTTGATACTGTGGTAAAGTTTAGCTTACTTTGTGGCAGATTCATACAGCATGGAATTCTGTGTGAAAACAGGTAGAAAGGATAGCAGCGCTAATTGGAAAATATTCTAAAATATTCAAATAAAGCACGTAGGCCATGCTTCCATTTCTAACTCAAAGTTAACTTACGGATGTGTGGAGAGAGGTGGATACGTTTTTTAAGAATGCACACTGAAAATGAAAGTAATAAGATAATAAATTAGGGATGGTTAACAGATCATTGTCATTGTGGCTCTTGCTATGCAGTTTCTAATAGCATTTTGCATTAACGCAAATGAAACATGCATAATATACATTATATGTTCAAAGCTGTGTAGACTGCACAACCCTTTCTTCTGAAATCAGTGTTAATGGAATTTGCCCCCCATTCCCACCTCCTCGCTTTTACTTTATACTGGATGTTGGAGCATTACTGTAAGGATTTGATTGCATTCAGCCATTAATGGGGTCAAATGCTGATGGTGGAAGATCTCTCTAGTGAACACTGGAGTTCTGGGCATGGTGACTCATGTGTGGTCATGTGTGATCCAGAGTGTCAATGACGGGCAGTGATTTTCTACATAGATTGTACAAACAGTATGTTTGCTGCTAAACGCCTGTATCAGCAGATGGCACAACTTAGGTGAGCAGTTAACAGTTTGATTACGCAATCAATTTCTCTGTTTGTCCAAAGAAAAACAAGCATCTGCAAAATGAAAAAGTGTAGAGGAAAACTTTCTTTACTTTCAGTGTAAGTTAACATCAAGAGATTTTATTCCAAATCGTTTTGGAGCATTTCTATTGGTCTATTTTTTTTTGTTTGTTTTTTTTTGGACAGTGTCGAGATGGTCACATAAAAATGCTGGATTTACTAGCAGTCTTGGTAAAGATGTGACAATGACATTAATTAAGAGCCTTTTTTGATTACCAGCTTGAGTTTATACTACAAATTTCACCCATTTGCCAAAGAAAAAATAAATAAATATATATATATATAAATAAATAACACCCTAAGATATTTCCGAAAAAATAAACAAAATTATTGTGGCTAATAAATCTTCTATAAACTTCTTATACCAGTGGTGAAAGGAACCAGAGGTCACAATGTGTACAACACAACACTGCCATTTTGATTACTATCAAAGAAGACCAGGGAACCTAAACACATCTTCTGAGTTTTTTAATGTAATGTTGAAGATGGTAAAAAAGTGGTAAATCTGTAAGTATCAAAAAACTTTGCTTCCAGGCATCAGGCAGCGTTTCATAACCATTTCATGTAGCTTTCAGAGGAATTAAAGTGATCAGACATCGGTTCCACTGTGAACAACAGTAGCTCTGAAACCTTCTCTAGAATGGCGCGTTTCACATCAAACCACTCTGAATGACTTTGTTTATATCTTAAGAATTTCATTCTGCAGAAATGTAGATATTTTGCTGGAATTTCCTTTTAAGGTTAGACCTTCTAACTGCAGATTTCCTACAGTTAATTACACGATTGTTGTCTTGTTAATATTGGGAAAAAACAGTTTTAGCCTTCTACTTTGTGTAATGGGGTCTTATGTTTGATGGCCTCTGTCAAGGATGGAGGAACTGTCTGTTGAATAAAGGCAAAATTTGAAAGCTATTAAACTTGGCTTCTCTGAAGGCTTAAAAGAAGCCACTTTCTCATCATCATGTCTTAATATGACAGCACTTTTGGCCAAATAAGTTGGTGTGAAGGGAAGAAGCAAAAGTTCAAAGACAGATAAATTATTATAATTACTTATAATTTAATTATACATTTTGTTTTTACAATTTTATTTATAAAGTTTAATATAATTGTGTTAATGTGAAAACAGACACATTTGAGTGTGGCAGATTAAAATTCAATGCCTGTTTTTGCATCTGCATGTGTCTATACATGTGTAACGTGTTAAAGAAATGTTTTTGAAATGTTAGTTTAGGTTAGTTCTTCAGCAAGTATTCACAGGTTAATCTTATAAGGACTCTTATTGTGAAAGCAGGGATAGTTTTTCTGGGTGGGGGGGCGGTGCTATGTGTGCAGAGCAGAAAGCTCTGAGAGGCAGTCAAGAACTGAGAGCTCAGAGAGTGAAATGTAAGCTGAGTAGTGAGGAACTGTTAGAGAAACTCTGCTTTTGTCCAGCGTGGCTGTGGCCATCAACAGCAGGTTAATAAAGCACCAAGACTTGTGTGAAAGCTGTGTCTGTTTTAATAACGGTGAACTGCACATGTAAAAATGCTTGTAATTTTATACACATAAACAAATCTTTATCACTTGCGATATGTTTTGCTCCTACATGTTAATGATGACTTTTAAAGTAATGTATTTAAACTTTTAAAACATTTTTAGCTGATTTTTATCTCTTATACATCAAACATTCTTTTCATGGAACGAGTCTTCTATACTCAAATGTGTCAGTGACACCACATACAACATAGACTCACCAGTGATGCGTTGCTCAAGCTGGGTTTTGTGATTCTGAAGCTGATATTGCTAAATCTGTAAACTGGACCTGTAACAAAGAATATTGGGATAGAAAGACATTGGGTCATTTAAAATTGTCACAGTTCCCATTTATATTAGTTTGACTTTATAAGAGTTTTACCACTGCAGCTGGACAAACACACAGGTCCAGTTTCTGAAAAAGAAAAGCTGACAGTAAGACAAATGCAATAATGCATAAATAAATTAATAATAAATTCAATAATGTCTACATTTTCATGTGGATTTGGTAAAATGTACTAAAGCCAGTTTTCTAAAACCTGATAATAACGCTGTAGTCAAGACACATTAGAGGGGCGTCCAAATCAAAACCGAGACTTTAGAGTAGCAATATTAAAGTTCAAGTCAAGACCAAGACTTTGAGCCCGAGTCAAGACCTAGACCTGATGACAAGTTCAAGTCAAGACCGAGACCTAAATACAGTCTGAGTCAAACCAAGACCTAAACATATTGAGTCCAAGTCTAGACCAAGACTACGTAGCTGTCAATTCCAAGTCAAGACCAAGACCTGTACATACTGACTCCGAGTCAAGACAGAGGTTTTGTATTAGTCGAGTCTGAGTCAAGACTGAGACCTGAACACATCAAGTCAGAGTCACAGCCAAGATTTTGTAGTAGTTGAGTCCAAATCAAGATTGAGTCCAGGAGCAGTGAGGCCGATACAAGATACCTATTAATAAACTATTTTCAATCATATTACAGTCCAACTTTGCATTGTAACTTTTGGAGGTTACTCTCCATCATTTCGTCTCTAAAACTAATTCAGAATCATCACTAAAGTCAACTGAATATAAACCAAACAACAAACGTCCATTTCATTATTAAAGGAAGGCAAAGCAAGAATCACAATCTTATCAGGGGATGTTTGAATTTTGGAACTACTGAACATCAACAAACAAATAATACCCAGTTAATCCATCAGGGGGAACATCAGTTCTTCAACCAGAACCAGCAGTGAGAGTTTATTTAAACATATAGAAAAAGGACTGTTTTATTGTGTTTGAAGGTGTTGCTGATATTAAATAATAACAGAAAAATAAGTTGAGTTTCCAGTCACCTCAGACGGAGACGTTCAGTACTACTACACTACTCGACAATGTTCACTAGCACTGCACAATACTGGACTTTGCTATGCAACTAAACCAAATTCATTTCAGCCATTATTGAACAGTAGATGTGTGTAATGATAATATCCTGCACATCTGAGCAAATCAGCAAAATCACGATTATACTGAGTGCAAAATTAAAAAATTTTAATACTTAAAGCTCATCAGAAAGTATATTTTTTGCATTGTAAGGCTTTTAGAAGACCAGTCAGCATTTCCTAGACAGCTTTTTCATTTACACAGTTACAGCATATACAGTCTTTTCTATGTATACAATGTAAAAACAAATAAATATATAAATTATTTTCTTAAAAAATCATGCAGGTTTGTTGTGACAGTAGCCACACATTTTACACACACTGGGACTGAGAACAGGGATTGCATATAAAGGGATTTTTACAGGGTAGTAATTCAGATTAGCTGTTCACATGTGTTTTCTCGACACTCCTAACACTCCAAACACTCCTAACACTCCTAAAACTCCTAATACTCCAAACACTCCTAACACTCCAAACACTCCTAATACTCCAAACACTCCTAACACTCCTAACACTCCTAAAACTCCAAACACTCCTAATACTCCAAACACTCCTAACACTCCTAACACTCCTAAAACTCCAAACACTCCTAATACTCCAAACACTCCTAACACTCCTAACACTCCAAACACTCCTAATACTCCAAACACTCCTAACACTCCTAACACTCCTAACACTCCTAAAACTCCAAACACTCCTAACACTCCTAAAACTCCAAACACTCCTAATACTCCAAACACTCCTAACACTCCTAATACTCCAAACACTCCTAACACTCCTAAAACTCCAAACACTCCTAATACTCCAAACACTCCTAACACTCCAAACACTCCTAATACTCCAAACACTCCAAACACTCCTAACACTCCTAACACTCCTAAAACTCCAAACACTCCTAATACTCCAAACACTCCTAACACTCCAAACACTCCTAACACTCCTAAAACTCCAAACACTCCTAATACTCCAAACACTCCAAACACTCCTAACACTCCAAACACTCCTAACACTCCTAACACTCCTAAAACTCCAAACACTCCTAACACTCCTAACACTCCTAATACTCCTAATACTCCAAACACTCCTAACACTCCTAACACTCCTAACACTCCTAATACTCCTAATACTCCAAACACTCCTAACACTCCTAACACTCCTAATACTCCTAACACTCCTAATACTCCAAACACTCCTAACACTCCAAACACTCCTAACACTCCAAACACTCCTAATACTCCTAACACTCCAAACACTCCTAAAACTCCAAACACTCCTAACACTCCTAATACTCCTAATACTCCAAACTCTCCTAACACTCCAAACACTCCTAATACTCCTAATACTCCAAACACTCCTAACACTCCTAATACTCCAAACACTCCTAACACTCCAAACACTCCTAACACTCCAAACACTCCTAAAACTCCAAACACTCCTAACACTCCAAACACCCCTAATACTCCAAACACTCCTAACACTCCTAAAACTCCAAACACTCCAAACACTCCTAACACTCCTAATACTCCAAACACTCCTAACACTCCTAAAACTCCTAAAACTCCAAACACTCCTAACACTCCTAAAACTCCAAACACTCCTAACACTCCTAATACTCCTAACACTCCTAACACTCCAAACACTCCTAAAACTCCTAATACTCCAAACACTCCTAACACTCCTAAACCTCCAAACACTCCTAACACTCCTAATACTCCTAACACTCCTAACACTCCAAACACTCCTAACACTCCTAAAACTCCAAACACTCCAAACACTCCTAATACTCCAAACACTCCTAACACTCCTAAAACTCCAAACACTCCTAACACTCCTAAAACTCCAAACATTCCTAACACTCCAAACACTCCTAATATTCCAAACACTCCAAACACTCCTAACACTCCTAAAACTCCAAACACTCCTAACACTCCTAACACTCCTAAAACTCCAAACACTCCTAACACTCTTAAAACTCCAAACACTCCTAATACTCCAAACAATCCAAACACTCCTAACACTCCTAAAACTCCAAACACTCCTAACACTCCTAAAACTCCAAACACTCCTAATATTCCAAACACTCCAAACACTCCTAACACTCCTAACACTCCAAACACTCCTAACACTCCTAAACCTCCAAACACTCCAAACACTCCAAACACTCCTAACACTCCTAACACTCCTAAAACTCCAATATATATATAACTCCTATATATATATAACAAATTCAATTCAATACAATAATATATATGTTGTGTATATGTATACAGTCCATATATATGCATATATATATATCCTTTACAGAAAAGACTCTTCTGCACATTTTAATGCACAAATATGTTATCAATTGATTATATTTGCTGAATTTAACATATTAGGGGTAGAAAATGTAAAATGTGGAAAAATTACCAGAAAATATTTGAGGCTGTTCCCTCTAGAGTCTCTAAACCTATTCATGAACAGTGTCAGTGGTGGTTTTTACTCTGTGCCTCACAGAGTTCAGCCTCACATAGCAAACGTTGCTAGCTAACACCTCTGAAGGTGTCAGGCTGACCCCACCCATCCCTCACACAGACTTTTTTCACTGCTGCCGTCTGGCAGAAAGTACCGGAGCATCCGTGCCATCACTGCCAGACTCTGCAACAGCTTTGATCCTCAAGCAATCAGGTTTTTAAACTCACAAGGACTGAACTAACCCCCCTGCCCCCGACACACACACACACACACACACACACACCTCTTTTGATGCTCTACTTGCATCTATCTGGAACATTGCTGGTAATACTGTGTTTACACTGTTTTACTACCTCAGTAACTGTTTTACTACCTCAGTAATCTGCTGTGTTTATGTATGTTATCTGACGAAACTTACAGATCACATCACGTCAAATATGTCTGCACCTTATTCCACTACCTCATGTCCAGAAATCTGTGCTGTGCCGGTGCTACACTGTCCGGTCTGTTTACTGTGTCTAATGTCTGTTTAATTTATTGTATTTATTTGTTTTCTAGCTTAATTTTTGTTTGCACACTGTCTGCACGTTCACACTTTGTACTTTTGTACTTTTGTACTTTAGTTCCTTGTGGCACTGTGTTGTTCCTGGAGGAACGTAATTTCGCTCCACTGTGTTCTGTACATAGATGGAATGACAATAAAAGCCTCTTGACTTGACTTGACTTGTTTTCAAACCCAGTTCATTTTCAAGTCTGCAGGTTTTTCTGATATTGTATGTTTTTCATTTGGTTTCACACTGAAATGTGCACCGAATCACACACTCACGTGTTCGTCGCTACGCCAGGTAGTAAGACAGCGCACTAAAACAAACCTCAACTTTATAGAAGAAATTTGTAGCAACTCAACTCAAATCTGACAAACGACCCAGTCTTCAGACCCAAAGTCCTATTTTCCAGAGTCAGTGTGCCTCATTCACCTCACTGAGAAGGTCGTAAGAAAAGGTCTGCGTCAGATTCATGACGTGTTCTTAAAGCACAGAACTGTTCTCACCTTTGTCCTCTTCAGTGTGTTTAGATTCTGTTCTTTGCTAAGAACCAAGAGGACACTGGTGAGTCAGAATCTTCGTCAAAACTGTGTAAATGGGTTTTAAGAAGAAATTTCTTCCGAAGAAAGACTGGTGAACGAGGCCCGATGTGCTCGAATGTTTGTCTGGCACTATATGTCGAAACTTAAATTCTTGTAATAAATTAATCGTCATCCATCCCAGCCCTTCTTTTTACAGCATTAGACCAAAATAGACTCCTGAGTGTTGTTTGTAGTCAGCAACATGACCAAATAAGACTAGACCAAAGCCATTTTCTCTATGGGAATAATGAACAGGGGTTTTGACAAATGACCACTGTTCCACCCAGCGGTAAGCAAAATGTCATTATGGCCCCCAAACACATACGCCCCCAAATGTCACTAGATCCTATGAATTACAGTCATTAATGAGTAAAAATACGAAATATGAAATTTAACATTAGTTCTGGGGAACCAATGACCCAATCCCACCTCTTTTCACCAGTGTATGTGAGAAATTATGAAAATATGTCGATTTGGTAGAATTTGTAATCTGATAAATAGTGTACTAATTTAATTTTCTAAATGTCCAAAGTGTGCAGTGCAAACAGTGTAAGAGAATGAAAAGGTGTCTGGTCTTACCTGAGTGACCTTGCAGGACCAGCGCAGAGAGCAGGACAAAAGCCATAAGTTTTGGCTGCATGATAAACCATCCGCTGAGAGCTGCGCTCATTATCCATCCACAGCTGTGTAAACAGTCCTAAACACCGTAGCCTTCTAATTGAGACTTGCTCAAGACTTGACATATACATCCCACTGTAATTCAATACTGGTGTAACACGTTAGCTGTAATACAACACCAGATAATAATACCAGCTGTCCGCAAGTTCCTGTTCAGCAGAACAACATATATGCAAGTTATATGTAAATATTGTACCCAGGGATGGAAATTATGGGCTTAAAGTTTTTTTGTTTTTAAATCTTGAGTTATATTGTAAAATGAAAAGGTTTCAAAAGTTTTAAGACGCTTTTTGCACATTTTAGACCGACAAAATTAGCAAAAAAAGACT
The DNA here is from genome assembly GCF_904425465.1 of Colossoma macropomum. Classification (NCBI taxonomy): domain Eukaryota; kingdom Metazoa; phylum Chordata; class Actinopteri; order Characiformes; family Serrasalmidae; genus Colossoma; species Colossoma macropomum. The sequence continues at coordinate 29,507,449 of NW_023494804.1, forward strand.
CTAATAGGAGTTTGTTTGGGTTTTTATCTAGTTTTTCCTGCCTTTCTCTACGGTTTTATCCTGAATGTAAGCTCCTCTGATGTAGCCATGATATTAAAAAATAAAACAAAATAAAATAAAATAAATTGTTCTTTCTTTGTAAAGCAGTTTAAGCTGTGTTTTAGTTTATAAAAGGGGCAATAAAAATCTAGTTATCCTCATAATCATTATTAGTACTTAGGCCAAGCAACCTGAGAAAGCCGGCTTCACCAGGAGGTGGTTCAGATTATTCGTGCGGCTTTGCCAGGCAGACTTGACCCACACTGTGAAAGGTTAAGTTCATAAAAGGACTTTCTGCATTTGGATATTCAAATAACCTGAAGGCCGTTTTTTTATCTACATGCTCTTGTTTGTTGATGCAAAGTTAAATATTACATTCTCACAAATTGCATATTTCAAAACTGGAGTTGGTCCAACTCAGGGATTCGGCTCCATGCGCTTCTTTTTAAAGTGTTAGAGGGTTTCTAAAAAATATCCATGACGATTTGCGCGTTTTCTCGTCTTCTTACATTACATGACTTTACAGCCTTCATTTGCAGCCCCAAGCAGGCAGTAAGTGGAAGTGCTGCTCATCATGCTGATGCCCCCCTCCAGACTCAGACCACTTTGTTTAAAGCTCATATATGTGAAATGCTCTGTTCTAGAGTCATAATGGTTCACGCTGGTGTGATGAGAACCACACATCTAAAGTGTTCACTGCCTCTGCAGGCTGCCTTGCAGGGTCCTTAGAGTTATTACATACACTGGTTAGAAACACTGCCTGAGACAGCGAGTGTGTTTACACACACTTAATAATCCGACAACTGCGGAAAATCTCATTCAGTCAGTAATCCGATCAATGTGTTTACCTGCTCTTGAGTAATCAGATAATGGGGAAATTCCAGGTCTACATGAGTCAGACAGTAATCAGATTTCTGCTTTGAAACCAGTGAATAAACTCACAGAACACAACGTGACGTAAACGTAATGTAAACTCAAACTTCACGCTGCTACTTTTTTTTAAATATCGCTCCACTTTACCTGAAAATATGAACAAACTTCACCTAGAAGATGAAGAATATTTAAATCCTTCATTTCGTGTTTGGTTTCAGCGCCACTCCAACAGTGTTTTCCTGCGTTTCGTGACGTCCACTGTATGATCTCACACATACACAGACTGAGAAATCCGATGGAAATCAGAGTAAGAGTTTACATGCACTGAGAAATCTGATTACTGAGCTAAAATCCAGCCTCTTTATCAGATTTCTTATTTGGATTTGTAAATTGGAGTATGGTGTTTACCTGACCATTTGAATTATTTTGGGTTATTGAGTGCATGTATACGCACTCATTGTTTTACAATAGTTTTACGATAAGATTTTGGCCTGAAACATATTTTCAAAATTCCATTAATGGTGGAGAGGCACATGCAGGCGTTGTAGGGCGTGGTACCCACAGAAACCCTACTTTTTCAGATTTACCACTATTTTTCAATTATCAACGTCCAATATATGAAAGCACAGAAGTAAATAGTGTATATATATACAGAATAAATATTCTATAAAGCTATGAAGAGGAATTGAGAAACATGTCATCTGCTTCTCTCCACGTGTGATTGGTGGAAGTGTCCATCTACATTCTGTGTGAAACTGACCAATGGACACTCAAGAAATCACTAAGGACTGACCATCACGCTGGAGATGCCTCATTTGTACCAGAGACACATGAAATGGCATGCAAAAAGTTTACAGCTGCTGAAGCTGCTGCAGCGGTTTTGGAAAGTAGTGATGAAGATAACGGAGCATTTAGATGTGAAACATATGGGTGTCGTGTTATATGAAGGGTCTTTAAAGTGACTTTAAAAAGAATGCAAAAATCGAGAAAATGCTCTTAGACCCCAGAGGGCTCAGTCGACTTACAATTTTAAGTTGAGCTGACTTCATTTTTTTACTCGTGTAGGTTCACTGGTGGTTCTGGATAGTAAATAAAATGTCTATATCTGTGTTGTAGTCATGGCGACCCCTGGTTCCTATCACCACCACTGTAAAGAGATCTGAGTAAGTAAGTCTGTCTACAATGAACCACCCACATCAAACCACCCACCATTTTACTTAGTATAACACAGTGTAAGTCACTGGAAATATCTGCTTAATAAACTTACATCCTAGTTTTGTACGTTAACTTTCAATTTCAATTAATAAATAAAAAAAAAATGTTTAAACTTAAAAATGAATGACTTAAAATGTTGAGTTTACTGCACGTCACAAGTTAGGAGAGCAATGATCTGTGCTTACACTCTGCTGTCTTTGTGATGATTTCATGGTCATTTGTTTTAGTTCAGCAATGCTTCTCACTTTTAAGATAAGACAAACTCATCATTTCACTTTAAGGGTGGTTACCATGGCAACTCAAAACAACCCTCCCTGCTTCAGAGTCAACTGTGACACCTGTTTATGTGGGTATTTCCAGAGGTCAGTATCCACAGTGGGCCCCGCAGTATATCATCTAACATAACGTTTGCATGTCTCGAGATTATCCAAATTGTATTCATTTCCAATCGCTTCCAACGCAACGTCTATTTAAAGTATTACAATGCATATTAATATCAGTCAAATAAATAAACATTAAACCTCCAGATCAAATTTGTTTAAAACAAATAAGAGAGCAGAAAACATACCCAGAGACACTGACATCAAACAAGACACAGACAACATGTAAACGAAGAAGGGCACAGTCGGAAGGTTCCAGACTAGACTAAATAATGTTCAGTTTTCAGTGGGGTTGGGCAGTTTAGTGCATTTAGAGCATCTCTTTATGTCGTCACAGGTGGAACAAAACCTTGTATCTCCAAAAAGGTCACTATTACATCAAACTTCAATGGAAGTTAATGGAGAAATTACTTATTCCTAATCATTTGGGAATTTTTATTGATCCATTCATTTTGAAATTCTGGCACAATCTAAGGGCAGCTGGTGGTTTCACACTGACAGAAGGTCAGAAAATCGAAAACGGAGGTGCAAGGTTCTGTTCCGACAGCAATGATATGCTTCTACACATGCACTATATGGACAAAAGTATTGGGACACCTACACGTCACACCTACAGAAGCTTTTGTGAATCCCATTCTAAATCCATAGGCATTAATATGGAGTTGGTCCCCCTTTGCAGCTCTAACAGCTTCTACTCTTCTGGGAAGCTTTATAGAAGATGTTGACTGTCAAAGTCAAAGGCAAAGTTTATTTAAATAGCACTTTTTACAGCAGGTGTTCTCACAAAGCAGCTTTACAGAAAAATCCAGGTCTGAGCCCCCATGAGCGTCACCAATGGCAACAGTGGCAAGGAAAAACTCCCTAAGAGCAACAGGAAGAAACACTGAGAGGAACCAAGACTCAAAAGGGGAACCCATCCTCCTCTGGACCACACCGGATAGCAAACAGCGTTAGTATAAAATAATATGTGTCGTGGGAATTTGTATCCAATCATCCAGAAGAGCATTTGTGCGGTCAGACACTGATGTTGGGCTCTGTGAGAGTCAGTCAAGTTCTTCCACACCAAACTCACCCAGTCAGGCCTTTATGGAGCTGCTTTGTGCACTGGGGCTCAGTCATGCTGGAACAGGAAGGTTCTTCCCCAGACTGTTCCCACAAAGTTGGAAGCATAGAATTGTCCAAAATGTCTTGTTCTGCTGAAGCATTAAGGTTTCCCTTCACTGGAACTAAGGGTTCTAGACCAACCCCTGAAAAACAGCCCCATATCATCATCCCTCCTCCACCACACTCTACAGCTGGCACAGTGCAGTCAGGCAGGTAACGTTCTCCTGGCATTCGCCAAACCCAGACTCGTCCATCAGATTGGCAGATAGAGCAGCGTGATTGGTCACTCCACAGGATACGTTTCCACTGCTCCAGAGTCCAGTGGACTTCAGTACGACCCTCTACTGCCAATGTTTGTCTATGGAGACTGTGCTTAATTTTATCCACCTGTTAGTGTGTCTGAAACACCTGAACTCAATAATGAGGAGGGTTGTCCCAATACTTTTGTCCATATAGTGTATGTATGTATGTATGTATGTATAGTGGTGTGTTGACAGCGTAACTCTAGAAGCTGACCTACTAAAGTAGAAACATAAACAAAGAGAATAACAATGGGTCAAAAATATGCTCTCTGACTAATAATGACTGTAAGTGTACTGGTTTTTATAAACACTGTGGACTGTTCAGTATTTTATGAGAAAGCTGCTTTCATGTTTTTTCACATTTTTCAGTTTCTGTTTTATTTTTCCTCTTGTTGGGCCTTTCAGATAAGCTGTAGCTGTGTGTGATGATTCTTATGAATTATGCGATAGTGTGTGTAATCCTCTAGTTTGATCTGAGATTTCCTGTCCACACTGAAAAATTTCCACTTCGAATTTACATTCAGACTAAAATGTGTAACATCAACAAATTTCTTGCCAAACCAAGCTAATTTTCATAGAGCAACTCTGTCGATGTAATTTTTTTGTATGCAACCACATGCAACGTTTTATCATGAACCCTTTTTTTAAAATGCAAATGACATCTTGACAAGAATCTTGAGGTGCCACTGATAAGGTAGAGGTAGATTAACCCTTGCGTGGTGCTCAGGTCTGTGGGATCCATATTCAATGTTTACCAAGAGAAAAAATGATGTGATTTATTATTATTTCAGCCTCAGATTCTTGTCCTTTACTCACTTTCTGTGAAGAAATAATAAAATAACCCATTTTCAGTGTCTTCACTCTGTTCACCCCCCACACATTTCATATTACACATGTGGTGTTGGGTGAACCTGCGGGGAGTAAAAGTGTGGAGGTGCTGTGTCCTTCACTCTGTTCTCCTCCTACATGGCCTGCTGTTAGTGTGTGTGGTGTCTGTGTATGTATGTGTTTGTATGTGTGTGTGTGTGTGTGTGTGTGAGTGTGTGTGTGTGTGTGTGTCTGTGTATGTATGTGTTTGTATGTGTGTGTGTGTGTGTGTGTGTGTGTGTGTGTGTGTGTGTGTGTCTGTGTATGTATGTGTTTGTATGTGTGTGTGTGTGTGTGTGTGTGTGTGTGTGTGTGTGTGTGTCTGTGTATGTATGTGTTTGTATGTGTGTGTGTGTGTGTGTGTGTGTGTGAGTGTGTGTGTGTGTGTGTGTGTGATGGTGGACAACATGGACAGGCTGCTGACTGGCTACAGCTGCTAAAGGAGAACCCTACGCTGGACACTTGTGATATTTTAAACATCTGGTATTTTTACATAAATTGTTATGGCTGTTTTGATTTAAATAACAATAATGTGGTGGGTCCAGCAGACCACTGAGTAAAAAACACATTAACACCACACAGGGGTTTGAAAAGCACACAATATATGTTATGACATCATTGTAATGTAGATTTGAAAGGTACAAGATAAAATATTGTCACAGTACAGCATGATGTCTGTCTGGGCATCTGGGCATAACAAAGGGTGATGTTTTTAGTAGAGAGTGATGCGCCTTTGCAATTAATTTGCATTTACAAACTACCAAGCAGGAACACCACATATTTGCATCATAAAAACTTGTTAGAGGAGTTCTTTGAAATAATTTGACAAACGCGTTTTGGCATTTCTGGATTCATTTATTTTTTGACCCGATGCAGATTTCTTTGAAAGGTAACAACAAATAAGGTTAAAAAAAAAAACAGAAAACATCTTAGTTTTGCTAGGATATGAGCAAAACTTCACAAAGACTCGCTCAATCAGGGGAGTATACAGTCATATGCAAAAGTTTAGGCACCCCTGGTCAAATGACATTTTGTTGATTGTCTAAGTGAAAATAAGTATAAAATAACAAATCCTCTACAGAGACACACTTCTGCACATTTTAAGGCATAATTACTGTTTATTTGCAGAATTTAATGTATTGAGGAAAAAAATAAAACACAAAGGGCCAGACTCATAAACCTCAGCAGTATCAGCGCTACGCCATGAAAAACGTGCTTGCGCAGTAAAGCAAGACCTACCCATATAGTCACTGTGGCGGTGATTAGTGCACTGGTGTCTTTTTAACGCTGTCCTAGTCAAGAGCCAATCAAAATTCACATGTAAAGGAGTCCATACATATTAATTATCCATACTAGTGAAGCTCTCTGTGGTTGCCAAAGTGTGTATGATGCATCAAAGGAAATCAAAATGCTCAAAAATACAGAGCTACAGATTTTAAAGGAAGAAGTGCAGCCAAATAATAGTAAACTGTTCAGTACAAATGCTTTTAATTTTAATTTAACATTTTTTTAATCAGGAAATGTTGTTTATACTAGCAAAAAAGATGTATAAAAATCTAATTATAACACTTTAAAATTCAACTCTTAATTGTAGGTATTATATTTTAACAAGTAAGAATTTATTTCTTATTGGTAAGAATTCAAGCCTTTTTCCAGTTTATTATAACTGCAGTCACAATTTTTAATAACATGGATTAAAGTTTAACATTTATTACAAGTAAAAACTACATTGCCATGCAGAAATTCTAATTACTATAGCGAGCTGTTTTAGCTTTTATTTTCTATTTATCTCGATCTTACGAATTCAATTTCTACATGTGAAAATTACATTTCAACATCATAATAAATCGTCATACACCACAGTAAAATCTTATATCTCAAACTCTGCAAGTAAAGCAAACTGATGTGCTAAAATATGCAGAAAATGCCATTTCTGCTTGTTCCCTGTTGACAATGTGTCAACCAACCAACTGAGTTTCACCTAGAAAATCAAGAAAACGTAATTTGGGGGTGTTAAAGCTTTTGCATACAACTGTATGTCCTAATAGCCAATTGGGGAACAGAAGCTCAATTGAGAATCATAAACACTTAAAAATAAAAAGAGGACCCACTGCAAGACGGAACCACACTGCAGAGTCATCTTCCCACTTTTGTGCTGCTTATTTGCTTGCATAATTTTAGCTCCTGGAAAAACTGATGGTACAAAAGTGATCATAGTTTTGCAGCCTGCTGAACTGGTCAGTGAATTCAAATGACCTTCTAATGGTGCTTATGTTAAGAGTGCATGGTTCATCAGCAGGAGAGAACAGATAGACATGCAGAACATAAAACTGTCAGATAGGAAACTTATCTGATGTCTTATTACACACACATATTCTGTTTACTTAATACATATAGTTATGTAATAATGCACATTTAACGGTATAACATATTTAAACATGTAAATGACCTGCAATATATATATGTATATATTGCTGCTCTCAGAACAAAACCTTGTAATTCCAAAATGGTAACTTTACAGTAGAAGGAAAAAACATGCTATACTTTTAATGCAAGTCAATGGAACCAGACTTTTTTCCAAGTCATTTTGGGCCGTTTCTCTTGGTCCATCATTATGAATTTTACAAACAATATAAAGGGCAACAGGTATTTACAAATTATGTCAAAAACCGAAAAACGACAAAAATGGACATACAAGGTTCTGTTCTGATAGCAGCGATATATATATTTGTGTGTGTGTGTGTGAGTGTTTGTGTGTGTGTGTGAGTGTATGTGTGTGTGTGCGTGTAGGTGTGTGTGTGTGTGTGTGTGTGTGTGTGTGTGTGTGTGTGTATATACACATTATTATGAATACTTTATTTTGATCCACTGTGAAATGAATAACAAGCTAAGTCAAGATCAAGAACAAGTATTCCAGACATGAAATGATTTAACTAGTATAAAAATAACAAATACTTTAATTCCACACACAGTAAGACAGTGCTTATCTTTTACTGAAAGCACATTAATCAGTCGTTTTAAGCTTGATAGAACATAGTCTTGTAGTGTTATTGGATATCTGTGATGGTTTAGGGTCGACTGTTAACACTATTATTCAAAGTCTTTATTCAGTATATATGAAAGGCTGAGTACTATTATAAATATTGTATGCATATTATGTACAACATATACATGATACAACATGCACATAATACATGACATTGGCACGGTTTCCAAAACGTGTTAAGATCATCGTAACTGGTAGAAGGAGTGTTCAGTGTGATGCTGCCTCTACCCATTAATGATTATCTTTGTGCTGAGAAGCTTTTGGGAAACCCAGCCTTTGTCATTTGCTGGCTCTCCGGTCAGTAGGATCTCTGGCCCCGGTACCTGTTATTGAGTTCATTCATGACCACATCTGAGCTCGTCTCCTGCGCTGTGATTTCTCTGTCATCAAATGGGCTGCCTATGATTACAGAAAGACATTTTCAGAAAATAATCAGCCTACATGCAAAAACTATCATGCTGTCACTGTAAAACATATCAAACAGGTACAATGAGATCAAAGAATTCTAAGAAAGTGAAATCAAAACATGAAATTCTGCTTTATTAGTAATGATGAATAGACTGATTGTCATTTCTTGGCATTTTTATATTTCATATTCATATTTAGTTTGTTTTACTGTGAAAAAAAAATTCATTTTAAGATGAACAAAAGCAAAACTGACTGGTAAAAAAACAAGTAGTACGTAAAAAAACACTGTGGTATAACATTTATATATATATATATATATATATATATATATATATATATATATATATTTATATGCATACCTTTGAACAGTCCTGGTGTAATTACATGTTTTGATGATTTTCCTAAATATGGCATTTTTCTGCACAATTTCTATTTTTATGCCAAGTTTAACCACTTAAACGGCCAGGGCCCAAAGTTTTATTACACACTTCTACACTCTTAAAAGTGATGGTTCTTCAAGAGTTCTTTAGTAAAGAAAATGGTTCTATATAGAACCTTGAACACTCAAAGAACCCTTTGCATGATTAAGGGGTTCTTTGCATCATGAAAGGGTTCTTCTTTGATGGAGAATGTACTGTAGATGGTTTTAGTTGTATATAGAACCTTTTTTGAAAAGGGTTCTATATAGCAGCCAAAAGCATTCATCTATTGTTACAAGCTTGACATTGTAACAACAGAAGAACCTTTTTGGGTGCTATATAGAACTTTTCAAAAAGGTTCTACAGCACATTCGGAACAAGGAACGAACCCTTTAGTCATGCAAAGAGGTCTGCGAGAGTTCATTGTTCTATCTAGAACCATTTTCTTTACTAAAGAACCCTTGAAGAACCATAACTTTTAAGAGTGTATAATCTAAGAATAGCTCAATGTTTGCACTATTACATACTAAGCCTTAGTATGTAACAATAAAAAATAAAACATACAGTATAAAATGTTCCATAACTTTTGCACAGGCCACATTTTATGTTTGTTTTTTCCAGTATGTCAAATTCAGCAAATAAACAGTAACTATGCATTAAAGTGTGCAGAGGTGTGTTCTCTGTAGAGAATTATTTCACTTACAGCTGTACATTATATGTGTGATGCTATATAATGAGCAATCTCAATTAAACTGTGATAGACAGCGGGAAAGATTTGTGAAGAGCAGGGAAGGAAGAAGCTGGAACAAGTACAGCGGTGTGAGATATGCGGAGAGTAGATGTGGGCAGTGGAGTAGTGACAGTCTAATGAATAAACTGAGGAAGTGCCACGCAGTGGCCGACACTCACTGATCCCCAACGACCTGTCTGATCCTGATCCTGAGCCGTTGCTGACCAGGAACGTTGCAGAGCTGGACGAGTTATTGGAATTTGAAGATTTCACTGAGGACAGGCCCAACCCTATTTACAGAGGATTTCTTGGTCTTCTGAGTGGCAGTGTGACTCCAGTCTGTCGCACAAACAGAAGAACAGGACATCTTTAAACAAAGTTAAATCAGATCACATCAACGAAGATCACATCCTGTGTAAAATGATTTAAAAACCATGCCAAGTGATCAAGTGTACAGTCTGGTGGCCCTGGTCAAATGACATGTTTTGCTGATTTTCGAAGTGTCAATAAGTTTACACATCCTCTAGAGAGACTTATTGGGGAAAACGCATCATAAAATGTGGCCTGTGAAAAAATGACAGCACATTTTTCATTTTAATTTTTTACAATATCGCTGCTCTCGGAAGAAAACCTCGTATCTCTAAAACGGTAGCTTTACAGGAGAAGGAAAAAACACACAGTACTTTAAATGTAAATCAATAGAACCAGACTGTTTTCCGAGTCGTTTTGGGCTGTTTCTCTGGGTCCATTCATCATGAAATATACACATAATGTAAAGGACAACAGGCATTTTCAAATTACGCCAAAGCTGAAAAATGAATGAATTAAAAAGAGCAGAGAGGGAACAGAAGAAGAAGAGACTGAGTGAAGAGCTGAAAAGCCCCAGTGAAGGAAAGGACTGAAAAGTCTCGATAGAAGCCACTAAAAAAGTGGGCAGCATAGCGTTGGTTTAGTTTTTGTGTATTTTAAGTGGAAAATAAAGGGAAAATGGCTGCTGCAAACGTGAATCCTGCCTCCAGTGTCCTCCTTGGGCCCGGGGTAGCGCATGACTACAATGTCATTTGACAGGGAGTGTTCAATGATATGACTGTACTAACACAAACATGCATGCACATACATTTCACTGCAGAAACAATCCAAAGTAATAGATGGACAAAATGAACCTACCAGAGTTCTCCGCCAGCCTGAACTTTCCACAGCACAAATATATCCTCCACTGTCTTCTAACATTCTCCTTCACGGCACAGTGGAACACAAAGATAAAGAACCCTGTGGGAGAGAACAATGGTTCTGAAGATCTACATTCCAGTTTCGCAACCAAGGCAAGGAATGTGTGAGATAAGAAATGTCAAGTGCAGAGTGTCAAATCTATGATAATGATACAAAACTGCACCTATGCCAACGTTACAGGAGCGGTGAGACAGTCCAAATAATGCAATCTGTGTTATCAGACACGAGTCATCGTTATTTTTAAATAGCCCTGACATCACTAAGTTTAACATTCATTCCCTGAAAAAAACAAGGTGGATGTGCTTAAATAATTTATCTTAAGGTTTAAATCACCAAACTTTTTTTGACAGTTTTACTCCTACACAAGGTTTTTGGTAGAGGTCAGCAGGCCTCTGAGCAACTTATGAAACAGAAAACAGAGAATTAAGACAGGAACGCTCCATTAACTACGCAGATATACAGCATAGCACTGTTCTTCTCTATTACACAGTGAACAAAATTCCAGTTGTATGTGGAAACGAGACTATTTGCATCCTGAACACCCACAAAGCCCAAGTCAACAATGATACTATCAATACACAAATTCTAAAATACTAAAATAGAAAGCAAACAAAGTTCTTTATGAAGGCTGGTACATAAATAATACCATACTTTTTTTGTCTAAACGGTCACTTTTTTGTAAAAAAAACCTTCCTGTGCAACATGAGCTCTGTTATGTTTTTAATGAGAACGGATCATGTTGGTGTAACGCTTCCAGGGAATCACATGTCTGACCCAGCTGTTACTAACACTAAACTGATTGTTTGCACAAACCAAAAGGCAGTAAATGCTGCTTATTTAGTCTCTAAATATGATGATTGACTTTTAGTTGAAACACTCTCCTCTTTCCTAATGGAAGGGTTTATTTCAATCTACTGTCATCTAGAAATAAAGTCTGTTGCACAGTTAAACTCTGATCATTCTATGCCAGGCTGGTTCTTATTCATTTGTCTTTTTGTTAACCCTAACCCGGTATAAGAGAGGTTCATAGTGTTTCCCACACATAAGTTATATTTTTGCAGTGTGCCTAGTTATGTGAGCTATACAATCCCCGGAGAACCCAGTCAAACCCAGGCTTAATACCAAACACCTTAATTAGTGTGCTAGCCATGGAGGTTTTGAAATTCTAGCTTCTACAGCCAAATAATGCACTATTTGTCGAATATGGATGTGGCTGAATCCCAAACAACTTTTATGACTATTGTTAGCAACATTATACACTCTCAGGTTGCAGGAGCCAGTATTTAAATTCCTTTGTAGTGCACTATGTAGGGAGCAGGGCACCATTTGAGATTCAGCCCCAGCACAAGAAGAGGGTGCTGTTGGATTGGCACTATATAAAACTCGTAGTGGTAATTTGGTGACCGAAAAGTACTTATAAAGCAAATGTTTGGCATTAAAAAGTGTTATGTTATGATGTGTTCATTGTTATACAACAAAAAAGTTTAAAAAATCATTTATGCAAACCAAATTCCAAAAAAGCTGGGACAGTAGGAAAAATGTAAATGAAAACATACAGCAGTGGTTTGCAAATCCTTTTTGGCCTGTATTCAACTGAAAACATTACAAAGACAAGATATTTAATGTTTGAACTAATTCACTTTTTTGTTGTGTGTGTGTGTGTGTGTATATATATATATATATATATATACACACACATACACACACAGACATATATATATATATATATATATATATACACATATACCGGTCAGACACAACATTCTGACCACCTCGTTGTTTCTATGCTCATTGTCCATTTTATCAGCTCCACTTACTATATAGGTGCACTTTGTAGTTCTACAGTTACAGACTGTAGTCCATCTGTTTCTCTGATACTTTGTTAGCCCCCTTTTACCCTGTTCTTCAGTGGTCAGGACCCCCATGGACCCTCACAGAGCAGGTACTATTTGGGTGGTGGATCATTCTCAGCACTGCAGTAACACTGACGTGGTGTGTTAGTGTGTGTTGCACTGGTCCGAGTGGATCAGACACAGCAGTGCTGCTGGAGTTTTAAACACCTCAGTGTCACTGCTGGACTGAGAATAGTCCACCAACCAAAAATATCCAGCCAACAGCGTCCTGTGGGCAGCATCCTGTGACCACTGATGAAGGACTAGAGGATGATAAGCTCATACTGTACAGCAAGACATGAGCTATCGTCTCTGCCTTTACATCTACAGGGTGGACCAACAACGCAGGTGCGTCTAATAGAGTGGACAATGAGTGGACACAGTGTTTAAAAACTCCAGCAGCACTGCTGTGTCTGATCCACTCGTACCAGTGCAACACAAACTAAAACACCACCACAACGTCAGTGTTACTGCAGTGCTGAGAATGACCCACCACCCAAATAGTACCTGCTCTGTGAGGGTCCATGGGGGTCCTGACCACTGAAGAACAGGGTAAAAGGGGGCTAACAAAGTATCAGAGAAACAGATGGACTACAGTCTGTAACTGTAGAACTACAAAGTGCACCTATATAGTAAATGGAGCTGATAAAATGGACAATGAGCATAGAAACAAGGAGGTGGTCATAATGCTATGCCTGATCGGTTTATATACATATATAAATATACATATAAACTTATTCTAAATCCAATTCCTGCAACATGTTCCAAAAACGTGGGACCAGGGCACGTTTACCATGGTGTTATATCACCTTTCCTTTTAGCGATGTTCAGTAATCATTTGGAAACTGAGGACACCAATCGTTGCAGTTGTGACAGTGAGATTTTTCCCATTCTTGTTTGATATAACACTTCAGCTGCTCAACAGTTCGGGGTCTCCGTTCCCATTTATTGTGCTTCATAATGTGCCGCACGTTTTCAGTGGGCTACAGGTCAGGACAGCAGGTGGACCAGTCTAGAACCTGCACTCTCTTACTAATAAGCCATGCTGTTGTAACACATGCAGAATGTGGCTTGACACTGTCTTGCTGAAACAAGCAGGGACGCCCCTGAAAAAGACGTTACATAGATGGCAGCATATGTTGCTCCAAAATGTGTATGTACCCCTTCACAGATGTGCAGATTACCCACTAACACACCCCCATACCATGACAGATGCTGGATTATGAACTTTGTGTCTGTAACAGTTGGGATGGTCCTTTTTCTCCTTCCTTGTCCCAAAGAACAGGTCATCCATTATTTCCAAAAACAACTTGAAAGGTGGACTCATCAGAACAGAGCACAAATTTCCATTTTGTGTCTCACATAAGCTTCAGCCCAGAGAATTCAGTGTTTCTGGATGTTGATAAATGTTTTCCGCTTTGTGTAGTTAACTGGCATATGTAGATGCAGTGACGAACTGTGTTTATTGACAAGGGGTTTCAGAATTTTTAATGAGCCCATTACAGAAGTATGTTGGTTTTAATGCAGTGTCTTCTGAGAGTCACGGGCATCCAGTGTTGGTTTTCAGCCTTGCCCTTTATGCACAGAGATTTCTCAAGATTCTTTAAATCTTTTAATGAAGTTATGGACTGTAGATGGTGAAATCCCTAAATTCTCTTTCCTCCTTAAATCACTTGTTGAGAGACGTTCTTCTTAAACCAGGCCTACTTGCTCACACAAATTTGCACAAAGTGGAGACCCAATCATGACAACATCACCTGTTACCTATTTACCGGCGGTTCCAAAACAGGTGATCTTGATCATATCATAAACGTCTTACATTGCTGCTGTCCCAACTTTTTTGAATAGGCCACAGGCATCAAATTTGTATTTAGTGTGTATTTACAAAAATCAATAAAATTGATATGGTAAAATATTAAAATCTCTTCTTTGTGCTGTTCTCAATTAAATACCTGTAATACCTGTTATAAATCACTGCTTTCTGCTTGTGTTTGCATATTGCCTACTGTCTCAACTTTTTGGAATTGGGTTTGTATACATTTTTATTTATTTATGTTTTAGCGTATTCACTGGGGTAGTTAAACCACCTCCCTCTGCTACGCCTCAGCGCAAAAGTATATTTTAAATCTATGGGAAAAACTTCATAAAAGTTTTTTTGCTGCTACACATAAACTTTTGATAGAGGTTCTTCAAGGAATATCACAGGTAGGACAAAACACTCTAAATTTCCATCTCATCTGAGACACTTTATTTAGGTTTATTTTATGTGATGTAACACAGTGGAAGGACTGGAAAAGGTGCAGCGCTTACCTTGCAGTGTGTTAAAGATGGCAAATAGGTACATAAAGGGGAGGTTAACAGGGCCCCATGCAAAGAAGGCAAAACCCCAGGTGAGGCCAAGAAGCACTGTGAGTCCAGCCACACTCCGGACGTCCTGAAGGCCACTACGGTGCTGTACGTTATGAGGGTTTTGTTTCTTAATGCGACAAAGCTGAACCATCACCACGATGAACATGCTGAAGTTCAGCAAGAAAACTACACAGAAATATGCCACCACTGCAACGTAGAAGGCAACATTGTTCTTCAACCAACAGCTGTGTAAGAAAAGACATGAAGATCAAAAAGACAGTTCTGCTACACAATGTAATTCAAAGATTTAGGCTAAAGATACTAGATCTGGGCCAAAATTCACAAATCCTAGACTAGCATTAAACACATTTGTTTTCTGTCCATGTAATGCTACTTACAAGTCATCTGTGGATCCATCTTCGAACTTCCCATAGGACACAAGTCCATAGTTGTCCTTATCAATGGCTATTACGATGATGACCACAACCAGAGGAATGCCTTTGAATAGACAGAATATGATCATTTCATATTCCTTCATATTTATACTACAACAAAACCAGAACTATCACAACATCTTTATCAAGATATCAAACAGAAAGGTTAGCAAAGATAACAGAGACAGGACATTTGTCCACATACCCCAGCCAGCCAATGCCAATTTGAGCATGAAGCGAGAAATATAGGTGTTGAAGACTTTGACAAGGGCAAAGTACATGTGGACAGCCTCCAGGGCCATCCAGGTGAAAGAGGCCAACAGAAAGTAGTGCAGGAAGAAGGCTGTGGAAATGCAGAGGCCCACAGCGTTGGGGTACAGGGCCAACCAAGAGTCTAACAGGTACACTAGGTTTAGCAGCAGCAGAGCCAAACACAGCTGGATCAGGATCTTAGACGGCATATCTTTACGCAGTTTTCTACAACAGGAGAAATAAGCACCATTTAATATAGTTTCACAGTTAAATAACCAAATCTTTATTAAGCAGTAATGTCAACATCATGAGAGCTAAAACAAAACTTTGAATTAATGAATCTATATTTTATGGATTTATTTAAGTGCAAGTTATTCTACCACAATGGAAATACATATTTACATATATTATCAAATATATTGAGATTGAACCTGACTAAAAACTGTTATTGTCCATGTGACAGTATGTTGTTTATTTGAAAGTGACTGGTACCAACTCACTCAAAAGCCAAATAGGTAAGCAAAGTGACGCAAAGGAAAATGGCGGAGATGCCACAGCCAATATAGGTGATGTAGGTGAGGATGGTGGCTTGCAAGCGATTCGTTATCCCCTGTCTGGAAAGGTCCTGAGAGGGAAAAATGTCATGCAGGTTGTCTGAAATATGGCAGTCAAATTAATACATGCATTACAGCTATTAAACTGAAATACAATTAACGAACTGACAGTTTACAACAGCATTTAAACATTATGCATTTTATTTTGGTACTAACTTAAGGTGTTTTATTCAATATTACATGTTATTGTCTATATATAGTCATTGCCTGAAAAGTTATCTGCCTTGAGATTTGATCATCGCTTTTGGAATACAAGACATTCTAGGTGTTAAACTTTTCAGAATATTTTCAACAAACTTATGTTATGGTAATGAACACAGTGATTCCAAACTTTTGAATAGTAATATAACCCATTCGGGCTGTTCTTTGGCCAACTATGATCTATGCATCTTCCACAGTAGTGGAACCAATCTATGCATATAAAGCACTTCTAGACACGCCCTGAAGAAGCCTTTGTTGCTGATACACGTGGGCTGTAGCCTGTACGTCTATGTGGGTCACTTTTTTGAACAGAAGAGCGCTTTCCTTCACCTATTAGAGGACTTCCAATATACTCAAAGCAACAAAAAATACAATTTCCAGTATTTTCTCCTTACCCCTGTTGATTAACCAGGACGTTTGGTCAATTTTTATACAGGAAGTATTAAGGTTTCGGAAACCATAAGCAAGAGTATTTGACATTACTTAACAACCTAAAGTGGTCTGAGACAATGAGTGTGTTTACATGCACTTAATAATTCGATAACTGCAGAAAATCATATTATGTAATCAGGTAATGTGAAAACTCTGGGTATACATGAGTCAGACAGTAATCGGATTTCTGCTTTACAACCAGCCAATAAACTCACAGAAGAAGCGACGTAAACGTAATGTATACTTTTTTTAAAAAAACACTGCGCCACACTACCTGAGAAAATGAACATATATCATCTAAAAGATAAAGAATATTTAAATAGTCCTTCATTTCGTTAAGAATGTCGACGGTTTCAGCATCACTCCAAAATTGTTTTGCCTGCTTATTTCTTCAGTACAGCAGTTTGTTCC
Source organism: Colossoma macropomum (assembly GCF_904425465.1). Classification (NCBI taxonomy): domain Eukaryota; kingdom Metazoa; phylum Chordata; class Actinopteri; order Characiformes; family Serrasalmidae; genus Colossoma; species Colossoma macropomum. The sequence goes on from NW_023494804.1 coordinate 29,524,647, forward strand.
ACACATGAGCAGACTGAGAAATCCGAAGGAAATCAGAGTAAGAGTTTACATGCACTGAGAAATCCAATTACTGAGCTAATATCCAGCTCTTTTTATCAGATTTCTTTATCAGGTTTCTAGATCGGAGTATGGTGTTTACATGACCATTTCAATAAACTTATAACTGCAGAAATCCAATTATCATCGGATTACTGAGGGCATGTAAACAAATTCACTGTGTGTTGATTCAGTCATGAGGTTAGCCTGATGCTCGTTGGTGGCCAATCAACAGCCATCATGCTCACTGGCTGGCCTCATAGCTCCAGTTCGAAACTACAGAGACTTTGAATACCCAATATGTCTTGGCTGATCGACCAAATATAGAGTGAGGAAATAATTTTGTTAATTATTTTTTTTGTCAAACAGTTTCTCTAAGCACTGTCTAATGTATGTGCTCGCATTGGAATACTCACCAGCAGCACACCAAAGCTGGTGAGATGGTTACAGCCACACACCGTCTCATTCACAGTGCTGTTCAGCACAGTGCAGCCTCTGGAGCTCCAGCCACCAGAGCCACCTGCAAATCGACAAATCAGGCAACTAATTAGTTAAGACAAGATAACTCATCAATCAGAAATGAATAAAACAAACAAAAAGCACAGGTAATATACATAATCATTATATCAACATTCTCTGAAGTGCATGCTTAATAGAGGCCAAAATTATTTACATTTAAGTGTTTACATTTAAATGAACTAAACAAATTATTAAAATCCTTAAGAAATTATTCAAAGCAGTCATAGATAATGGAGTATTTGTAATATGATTATGCAGTCAAAACAGCCAGAAAACAACCTTCATATGGTCAGCATGAGTTTTGCACTTTGAAGCTGTCAAGTTTGTAGTAATAGAAGTAAGTGTATTAAAATCTCACTCACTTACCGTTTAAGCCAAAATCCCAAAATACACAGGTTACTGTAGAATTAGCCTGTCAAGAGAATAGCAGCAACACATTATTTACCAAATGGATTTGCACAGGTATTAATAACATATAAAGTATAAAAATTAAAGATTTAGTTTGAAATTAACATTTTGAAATATTGGCACTTTTATGATTCTTTTACTGACCGAAACAGCCTCAGTGTTCCTCAGTGTAATTAGGACGTTGTCTCGTAGATTGGAGAGCGACAGGTTCGCCACACTAGAGCCCAGAACTCCGCTGATCAGCCTGGTTTCATTTGAATTTAGTGCACTGTCCTACACGTAGGCATGGCAGAGATAAAAGCATTACAATTTTATACAAATTAGTACATGTTGTAACTAAGGAATTACAAACATTATGCAAGTTTTATTGGCTACAGAAGTGTATTAGCACGTATGAAGGTATGATATACTTTGAAGCACTAGTAAACTAAAAGGCCTACCTAAGAAGTACTGTGAACTCAAAAAGTGCTAGAGCTACATAAATGTTTCTGGAACATTCAATATACAAACAGATAAGGATAATAAAAGTACCTTGGAAGAGGAGCAGTACTACACACCTGGAAGAGAGTGCTCTTCTGATAGAAATTAAACTGTACTCTGGACGCCAGCTGCTGCTGCTGGGGATTGAGATTGCCCGTGAGGGAGGCTGGGAGAATGACAGATCCCTGAGGAGGCAGGACTTTGGCCTCAACGCTTCTCCTGGACCTGGAGCCACCACTAATCTAACATACATATACCAAAAAGATCAATTTAGATTGCCTTAAATCAGCTCCATAATTTTAATGCCTCTTCAATCGTAAGCTGGGCTTCTCTGACAGCTCTCACAAAAGACCTGGAGAATCTGTTCATGTACTTCCTATTTCAGTTCAGCCACATACTCAAAACAGCAGAACTCCATTTTATTATGTTTTCTGTGACAGTAGCTGATGCCCTACAGCAAAGATGGGGATCTCTGGCCCTGGAGGGATGGATTCCTGCACATTTTGGTGATGTTCCTGCTCAAGCACACCTGATTCAGCTCCTCAGCTAATTACCAGGTTTACCAAACTGTGCTGGACTCCAGCACCCCTGCTCTAAGGGAATATTCCAGCATTTGCCAGCCTAATGTTTCAGATAACATTTGTGTCATACTTCCAATTATTTGAATGTGTTTCCTTGTACTCAGACAAGAACTGAGCTTGTTGACTCAAAACTCACTTACACTAACAGCCACTGGGCAGTCTCTGAAGTCCTCAAGTAAATTTCATTTAAAATATGTGACTAATAATCTACAACCATTGCACTCTAACAATATAGGTCTTATCCATCAATAACTTTTGAGCACTGGAGCAACAAAGTAAAAAGGAGTTTTCTGGAACATTTGCTTTCCCTAAATTCTTCTGGTATCTATGCTGAACTCCATCTACCTACACAGCTTAATTCACAAATATCACTCACAGAAGAATTCATAAAATCTTCTGTAAAAATTAGTTTTGTATAAACATTCACTGACAGAATGTATCAGTTGCCTAATGACTCATCATGTAAACCATATTTTTAAAGGAAAATACTGCAAAGACAAATGTTGAAACTGAGAAATTTGATTGTTTTCTGAAAAATATATGCCCAATATGAATTTGATGCCAACAACACGTTCCAAAAAAGTTGGGACGGGGGCCTGTTTACCACTGTGTTTCATCACAACACTGTGTAAGTGTTTTGGGAACTCCTATCAGAAGTGTGCTTCAAGTCAAAAGGGGTTCAGTTCTTTTCTAAGTACAAGTAAAACACAGAAATTACTGTTCCTAGTAACTGACGCTAAATTACCATTGTGGAAGGTTAGAGATTAGGTTGAAAACCCTGGTCTGTTCCTAAAGGCACTGCAAACTATCATCAGGGTATACAAGTAAACAGCTGGAGCACTGGTTTCTAAAGTATTACCTGCAAATTGGAGGAGTCAATCAGAGTAAATGAGGTCTGCTGAAAATTAACCCCATCCACTTTATCCACTGCCAGAGCCACAGATGTTGAGAGAATAGTCTCACTCTGTCCCTGCACCACCAGCTTCAAGCCAACTTTGTCCACAATTCCAATGATCCTGATCAAATCAGAAGAGAAATAATTTTATATGCTTTTTCAACATATTGACATGGCTGTATAGTATATAACCTGGTTAACATCTAAAAATAATTGGCAAAATATTCTCTAGTTAAAAAATCATGATTTTCAATTATATCGCCACCCCTCACCCCCCTTCCCCAACCAATACACACAGTACGCTGTGGCTTTGACCTACTTTCTATTCTGTTTTTGGTTTATGTTTTTTAAGCATTTTTAAATTGTGTTCACGAAATTTTACTAAATAAAATTCACATTTTTAATAAAATAATATTGAATAACCCAATATCTTTCGAAAACTACTTCACCTGTCATTTAGTGGCTATTACTGCAAACATGTGAGTTCATGAGTATCTTCTGGTGTAGGTTTGTGGCAACTTGCATGCTAATAGCTTTCCCTTATGGAAGCCCTTTCCCACCACTTAAAACATAAAATGCAGCAGGTAATTATTATTTTTATATTTTTAATTGAATTACTATGGAATTATTTTGAGATAATAAGTTGTTATTTTAAAATACTATTTAATTAATTTGAGATACTAAGTCAATATTTTGAGAAACTCTTATTATATTGAAATGCTATATGCTTTTGATAGTCTTACAAAATTATGAAATATCCCAAAATAATGACTTTGTATTACAAACTGAGACAGTATTGCAAAATAATGGCCTAGCAATTCAATTAGTAATTAAAACATAATAATTAGGTGGTAGTATTTTTTATTATTCCTGCTGGAGAAACTTCAGACTGCAAGTGATTTCCATGGAGTATTGAGTAATTTCACAGTTCTCCTAATTCAGGTTACAAAAATACTGCAAATTTTTCTCAGAAAGTACATCACTCGCAGCAGAGACTGTGGGAAATTTACTTTACCGTAGGCAAACGGCTTTTAAAGGCCCATAAAAACATGTTTTAACAGTAAAAGTGAATAAAATATTATGTGTACATATTATTTAATATTATTTATTACCTTTTCCTGACCCTGTTTTCAGGCCGAAGACATGGATCAGAGGAGCCTTTTTTAACTTATATTAGTAGCAGGGCTAGAGTTAACTTAACTACTCTAGGATAATATATCCAGTCACTTTATCTTGGTTGTTTTACCGCTGCAAGTCACGCTGAAGCAACCTGACGTTCCAAAGCATTTATTTTTAGTTCAATCTCAATTTAACGTAAAGTAAAATAAGTAGGAGTGGAAGAGCCATGAGGTAGGTAAAGCTAGCATTGAGTGTATAGCAGAGAGAATTAACAGGCAGCGTCTTGACAAATCTCTCTCTCACTCTGGTCAACAGAAAAAAAGACTATTGAGTGCACATCTGCACACTTTTTGCACACAAGCAATGTGAACTCCAATTTATCAACATATCTAGCAAAAGATTTAATGGTTTAAATTAGTTCTCTCTCAGTTCTCTTTCCTAACACAATTATCACCTGACATCGGCACTGAGCTGCTTGTCAATCATCGATGATAACTGATTACATCGCCCTGATGTTCTGACATGCACAGTATTATCACAGTATTATCACAACTAACATACAACATTTTGTCATCAGTATTGTTCAGAAATCGATTTGCATTACAAAAACATTATGGGGTAGAAACAGTTCAACTCAATGCTCCATAAATTCATCTGTACACTCTTTGATCTATCACTGACAAACCAGTAATAAATACCACTGATAAACCAGTGTGCCTTATTGGCTCATTATACCTCACCAGGCCCACTATTCACAATTATAATGAAAGTAAAGACACTGATCTAAGCAACAGTCCAGCTGTTCATCTCACCTGTTTGAAGTGGACGCCAGCGTCCTTGCTGGTGCATCCAGTAAATTGCTGACAATGTTGATAGACATGTTCCCCAGAGCCAGGCTGACATTGGGCCCTGAAAGAAGTGCCTCTAGCTGAGACACAAGCTGCTCCACCTGGGCGGAGCTCAGAGCAGAAACGTTCTTGCTCAGCTGCAGCAGCTCTTCAGCTTTCACTTCTGCACTGGTGGCCGAAGTGGTAGAAACTGTAGGTGAAGTGGATTAAACGTAGAATTCAGAGTTCTTTTACATTATTTTACACTTTGCATTATTTAAGTAATAGCAAGGATGCAATTAACACCCCAATTGACATTGTTTACCTGATTCAGCTAGACATATCTACAGTGCCTTGCAGAAATATTAAACTCTCTTGAAAGTTTTCTAGATTACAAACGATACTTATTTTGCCAATCAATATTTTTATTGTGAACCTAACATTAATTTTCAAAATGAAGCTGTGTTATTTGTGTACAGATATTTAAACAAAATTAAAAAACGGAAATATCTTGGAAGCACAATAATTCAAACTTTACATATGAATTTTTAGTTGAGCCACCTATAGCTGCAATAGCGCCTTTAAGTCTTTTGCAGTAAGTATGTAGCAGATTTAGCAGAAACACTGCAAGTGACGTTTCCCCGTTCGTCTTGGTTGTAGCAGGTTGTTCAGATTGCTTGAATGATCCTTGTGCACTACAATTTTCAGACAGAGCCATGTTCTAAAAGGGAGCCAGGACTTGACTGGGCCACTGCAGGACACTCAGTTTTTGTTTCTGAGCTACTCTAAGGTTGACTTGACTTTGTGCTTAGACTTACTAGCAGATTGAACTTTGCTCCTTCCATTCTTCTTTCAGTTTTAAAAACATGCTTGTTAAAACTCTGCTACTGAAAAGCATTCCCACAGTACGATACTACCATCACCATGCTTCATTGTAGTAAAGATATTTTATGGATATTTCCTGAGACATGGTCAGTATTAGGCTTGTGCCACACATAGCACTTTGAAATTTGGTCAAAGAGCCAAAAAATGTTGGTCTCATCTGACCACAAAACATTTTTCCACATCTTAGTTACGTTGCTTCCATGCTTTCTAGCAAATGTTTCTTGAGTAATAGTGTTTCTTGCTACTATCCAGACAGGTCAGTTTTATAAGAGCTCTGTAGTCTCATTTACTCCACTTTTTGCCTGTGTAGCTCCTTCAACGTGATGCTTGGGTTACATGTGGCTTCTCTCTCAAACGCACATGTTCCTCGGAATCTGAGTTTTGAGAGGTGATTTTTTTCTAGTATCTGGGTGACGTCATGAAGCCGACTGTGCACTGTGCTCACTGGGAGATCCAAACGTCGATATAATTTTGTACTCTTTTCCTCATTTTTGTATATGTGTTATGTATAACTTTATGTAATATCTCCTTCAGATTTTATTCTGACCAATGATCAAAAAAGAACGTCAAATAAATCAAATAAAAATTAGAACAGATTTTAATTTAGATGATGTTGCGTAAGCAGCAGCTCAAAAGATACAGTAACAAGCATTTGTTATCCCTCACATTCCCAAGTTAGTGGCACTGTGCTTGTAGGTGGGAATGGACAATGTCTGAAACTGAGTTGAGTAAACATCCAAAATAATAATAAGATTAAAAAATTATTTAAATAAAAAAATTAAAATTGTTCACAGTTACTTTTTTTACAGGTACACAGGACTTTCGGACAATTAAAAGTCAACTGTGTCCTTGAGAAAAACCTTGTACATACTATTTATAATCCAGAAAACGTTGACGAAATTGTTGAATACTTGCGCAAGGCCCTGTATATGCTATACAGTGTAAATATATTGCATATATTGAAATGCACTGCATGCCTGTGACACCAGACCAAAAGATCCCAGTATAAGTGGGTTTCAGAAGCCAACCTGTCGCGTTCACTGTTGTTGCTGTAACTGTTGTGTCTGAAGCTGTAGACTTTGCTGGAACAACTGGAGCGGTGGTGTTGAGGGCAGTTGTACTTTTGGTATCTGTTACATTAACCACTGTAGTTACCAACGTAGTTGAAGTGCTCTGAAGTGGGGTTGTGTTATCTGGAGTTGTCACGGTGGTGTTTGTGATGATCTTGGTGGTGGTAGCACTTGTGACTGCAGTTGCTGTGGATAACGGCAGGCTGGTGGGCAGAACTATTACTGGAGCACTGGTGCAACTCTCATTCAGAAGTACAGCTAAATCTGCTCCTTTTTCACTGTAATATAAAACATGGAAAATGAAAGGACAAAAGGACAAAAAGGACAATGGATTTTGTTAAAATTAGTAAATAAATAGCCTATTGTTACTGTGTGTAATAAATCTCATCTACATTGCTGAATGGATATTACAGCACAGCTATTAAAGAGCACATTCATTATTCAGTATGTAAAAGGCGAAAATGTAGGATTAAAGGGGAATTTCACCAATTTGTCAAAATGTCTGTATAATTCAGCCATTAAGATGTAAACAAAGTCATTCAGAGCAGTTTGATGTGAAATGGGTAACTGCAGAGAAACTCATCGTATTTCTTTACAGTGGTCATTATAGAAACCAGGAGTTTCAGTGTTTACACCGCAAATATTGTCATTTTACTTACTATGCAAAATGCCCAGAGAACCTACATATATCTTATGAGTTTTTATATGTAATGTTGATAATGGAAAAATTGTAGTAAATCTTTAAATTTTATGTGGGGACTATTTTGCCTCACAATGCCTTACATGTACCTCTCCAACACAAATGGAATAAAAAAATGTCCAAAATCTTCAAAACTATCATAAAACAATATCTCAGGCATCAGGCAGTATAGCCATAACCCTTTTGTGTAACAGCTTTCTGTGAGGGAGCTGCTAGAGGCATTAAACTCTTCAGATGTCTTCCTTTTACCACCACTGTGAACAATTCTAGCACTGCAAGTTTTTTACTAGAACAGAACATTTCACATTAAACCACTCCAAATGACCTTATTTATATCTTAACCATTTAAGGGCAGAACTTCCCCTTAAAGGACTACAAGACTGACCAGTAATTCAGAAAGCTGTCCAAGTTTGGCACCATACAGAAGTCAGAAGAGTTGAAATTAACAGACACATGCAGGTTTGGTTGCAGGGAGTCCAGATTTGGTTTATTCTCCCAGCTACAAACAGCTGAAAGAAAAAAACAGAGTCTCGATACACTGTGCATAATGTGCTGTGTCACTATACTGAACAAAATGCTTTGTTTCATTTGAACATAAAATATATATTTTTTTAAGCTTTATGAATCCTGATATTAATCATTATGAACTAAATACAGTGCGTGTACACTTACATTTCAACACAGAACCTCTAATTTAAATAAATACTTTGCTATGGTTGAAAGTAAAAGACTAACATATAGGGCTGCACAATATTGACATAAACTACAATGTTTGATAAAGCTGTCACATATCACAATGACGATATGAGAAACGATAAATTACTGTTAAATGTGTCTCTGGCTGGATGTAACACGAGTACAGACATTGTTTTGGGATGTGTAAACAGAAATCTAACCAACCTCCCTTTAAACTCCTCTTTAAACAAACAGCAACATACAAAATTACAAAAGCACCACTTACTATTCTCCAAAATAAAAAGAAACAAAATACTAACAATTGCTAACATCCGAACTGCAAGCACATTGCCTCAACAGCTCTTTTGATAAAGGCTACAAAACCAAATAAATATATCACTGCTGTGGGAACAAAACCTCGTATCTCTAAAATGATAACTTTACAGGAGAAGGAAAAAAACCTACTTTACTTTTAATGTAAGTCAATGGAACCAGTATGTTTTCCAAGTAATTTTGGGTCATTTCTTTTGGTCCAGCACAAAGAAGCAGGCTTGTAACAGTTTGTGTTATGTAATGATGTCTCTCTGGCGCTGCATGTATGAGGTAGTTAGATCTGTTCTGTCATCGCCGATCAAATGATGTATTTATCACAGAAATATTGCGATAACGATAAAAATGTGATTTATCGTGCAGCTCTACTACTATACATACCCATTCTGGTGACAAAGCCATTAGTCTCAATGCCACGCTGGTGTTGCAAAGCACTCGTCAATGCTGAACTGACTGAACACACATCCATGGCATACTTCAGTTTCACAATCACATTGCAGCTGTGCAGAGTGAGAAAAGTTCAGCGCAGTGTAAATGTGCAACCGTCATTATTAAACTGAACATTTATTTGTTAAGTAAACCAGTTCAGTAAACAGTTCTGGCACAAGTAACAGCCTCTGTTCTCTGCTATGTCGTCAGTGACTTCTTCTGAATTAAAGCATATAAATGGCTAATTTACAGATATACTACACACACATGCTGAAACTGAACTTACCCTGTTTTTGATGCACACTGAACTGTAGAATTCTGTAAAAAAAATAAAGCAGATCCTGTTAGAAAGAGTTTAAAACACACTTCTAACTCTAAATATGAAAACATAACTTACTTCATAGATTTTCGAAATGTTATGCCATAGTTTGCATCCAGACCTAATTGAAGAAAGAGTAATATTTCAGGAGCAGAATCTAGCGCTAGAGAGAAGAACATAAAGCCAATATAGGTCTAATATATTAATCTGTACAAAAAATAAAGACGTAGACATACTCAGTAATGTTACACGTTGGTGATCTTAGTGTAAGGGAAATCTGTAGTGTAGAGCAAGAAAAAATACCAGTTTGTACTTTTTACTAGTACTAGTTAATATTACTATAAATAAAATATCATAAATAGACAGGTTCAAGACACGCAATGTAACCTCACCAGTAATGTTAGTTGTTCAGTGTTAAGCTTGGGGTCTGAAATTCCAAAGTTCAAATTGTAATAGGCAGCTATAATAAAGAGATGGAGACAGAGAAACAAAGTTGAGTTAAAACTGTCATTTCAACGATTACTTCATACAATTTTTACAAACTAATTAACAAATTTTAACAAATTTGGATATAAGGAAGTTTTTTAAAAAAAAAGCTTTTTAAACACATCTTGGTAAAAAACGCTTATTTCACTAATAAAGGTGGTATTTATCATTATATAGCACTGACATTTCTAATATATAAACACATACATAAAGCACACTTCCAACAATGTATACAAAAAGAAAGAAAATTTAAATAAAAAAAACATTTATTTCCGAGTCTTACCAGTGCTGTTGCAGTAAACGGAACAGTAACAGTAATTCATTGGCTTTTCTGAGGAACAGAAGAATAGTTATCAAAATGTGGTTAATGTCTTAAAAAAGCTTACAACACTAGTGAATTCTATCAAAATCTACAATTATCACCTGTTTGCATTAGTTTTGCATTATCAAATGTATTAAATGATCATTAAGCAAGCAATGGGTACAATAAGAACAAATGCAAGCACCTACATGATTCAAAACATGCCATGTACAACTAAAACACTAATAAATATAAATAGGATATTCAGAGGCAGAACACAATCTAGCACCCAAAGACAAAAATTACTGATAAGTAGAAAGAGCTTGCGTAATCCTCCTGATAAATCCACTGTATACTGAAGAACTGGTTACTGGCATCATTTGTTTGCTATACATACCATAATTAGAGCTGCAGTTCACCTGGTCCTGAATACCCAAAGTAGCATACACGTACCCACTGTTCCCACTGCTGAAACAACACAATTAAACATTGTAATGTATATAACTGTACATGTAAAATGTGTGCAATGTATTTAAAATGTATAATTTAATTTAATACTGCTAAACAAAGTTCACAGCATTGCCTCTGAACTTACCACGAGATGTTAACTGTGGCATTTGAATTACAAGGAACCTCAGTGCTGAGAGATCCATTACACTTCTCAAAGCTTCCAACTTGAGGCTGTGCATAACCACTGTAACAAAGCCCTTTTGCTGTCGGAAAATCAACATCCAAAGCCAAAAATTTACATACTATTCATATAGTACAGCTCTACCGTATTTTATGGTCATAAATTCATTTTGCTATATATTTTGTTCCAAACAACTTCAACAAAATCATCATATTTCTGTTACCTGCAAAATAAGCACAATTTTGTAACAGATATCAGTCTCTTATGTTTTTATTACATGACTGTGCAATGTTAGACCCATCTCTGTGATGAGTGGTGACACTCACCCACTCTGTCTACCTGGTTTCCTATCACCTGTCCCTGGATAGTGGAGTTAATCTGTACGATGTTTACGATGCGTGCAATGCAGCACGGACTGGTTGGCCGACTCAACTGCAACAGCACGGTGCACTCAGTGAGCCTGTGGGACGAGCAGAACCAGAGGACCATTGGTCAGAAAACACCAGCTTCAGACATTCTGTTCAGCACCATGTGAGGAGATTACAGTGGAAAATACCAACTGGAACTGACCATATGGCCGTCTTATTGTCACATACAACCTCAATGCTCTGAAAACAAAAACACAAAGAGCGGATTACGTTCATCCCAAAATACACACAGTCACAAAAGGAGGGTAAATACAGCACACTGAGGAGCGTCTCTATAAAACAGAAATTGGTGCTTACTTGAAAGAGGCTGGTAGTGGTTTCATTTTCTTTTATTGAGCTAAAAGGCAAACAAGAAGAAAGACACATTTGTCACTGAAGCTATTAGTATGAAAGTCTCCTGTTGACCTTAATTTCACGATATGAATCCTTCAAAAGGCCAGGGGGATAATCCTATTTTTATGTGCTTCAAATATTTTACCAATTAGAATGAAAGAAAGTAGCAAAGCACATTCTAAAAGCATCCTGCTCCAGCAATACTAGCCACTATATTGACCATCACCAATTTTGAGGCTAAGGAGTATTTTAAGTCACTGTATTCATCATTCTCTTAAAATGATAATACAAAAAACACTTTCTGGCTTAAATATTTGCCTATAATAAGGTTCTGTACAATGCCACTTTTCTTGATAAGCAATAATAACTGGTCGTCATATTACCTGTTTCCCGATGTCCAGTTTTGAAACGGAATTGCAGTTACTGAGCTGACATTTTGCGTTGTAGGAGCAGAACTAAAGTTGCCAGATGTGGTTGCCAAGCTGTTGTTGTGTGTGCTATTGCTGGTTTCAGAGGGTGTAAACGTCACTGGCGTTTGTGACGGAGTGGTGGAAGTAGCACTGAGAGTAGAGCTGCATTCACCTAGGTGCTGCTGGAACAGATTCTGGAGCTGGAAAACACATTCAAGATGTATTTTTGAAACCGCATGGATTATATCTAGTGCATATCACCAACGTTCACAAGTACATAAAACTAGCTCTTTGTGTAATAATAAACAGAAACACATACACAAGGTATGAATGATTTGATATAACACACACACCGCTGTAGTATTTATTATTTGACTACAAAAGAAATAGTAATAGTTAAACAATGAGTTATTTTAACAATTACACCTTCTTGAGCCTCAATTTAGCAATATATATTTTTTTAAATCAATCATATAGAATTCCAAGCACCACAGAAGAGCTCGTCCCCACAGTCATGTGTAAAGGCTGAGGCCATATTTTGATGTATAAAACATGTTTTTCTACAATTTTACTTACAATAATCTATACATGACTATGGAATATATGATTTAAATGACATAAAGAAAACAAATGCCAAATAAATATTATAAATATAATGAATGTTGTGGTCTCCAGGAGTCGTGTCACTGGTGTTACCGCGTAACAAAAAATCTCTTATTTTGAAATAAAAGTCACACTGATGACATCACTCGACTTCCTTTTACCTGTTTGCTGAGGATCTATGAAGAAAAGCTCATGGTGAGTCCACTGTGTCTTTCAGTTATCAGAGATTTTCTCATTTAGCTCATGATTTCATATGAAGCTTTTAGCTGAAGTCACTGGTGTGACCGACTTTATTTAGAAAAAATAGAACACAAATGGATTAAATTCCATATTTTAGTGGATATTCCATGACTGACAACATGTGGTTTGATGCTCTGTAGCAGCCGTTTTGTAAAATGCATTTTTCATTAAAAATGTCTCTGGTGTTTCTTTATTATGTGGAACACCAATGAGGATCGGTAACATCTATGGATAGATAGAAAAGTGGACGTTTCTGTAGAATGACCCATATATATATAGACCACGAGTATGCCATTTCTGTACTTACCCATGCAGTAATGTATGACTCATCAGACACGTTTCCAGTTACTTCAACACTGATCATCATCCAGTAGTACACAGCTGCAAGGGACAAACACACACACTTCCTCTTTACTTCTTTCCTTAAACCTTCTTTCCTTAAAGTTTTCATGATTCTAATTAACACAGTACTCACACTGATCGGCACAGTTTTGTGAGAAGTTGCAAGGGATGGGCGTTGCCACTACAACAAAATGTGTGAATGATTAAATATGGGCATGTTATTCTATTACCGCATCTCATAATAGTACAAAGAGGTTTGCTTTATATTCTGATATGAAGTAATAGGCCAATCTGCCATGATTTCTGCACTTAGAAGAAAACTATACAAGATGGCATTTCGGATCTTATTAGAATAAGGAAATGTCACTCTTTTCAATAGCTATTCTATAGGAACCAGGAACCAGGAACTTAGTTACCAGTGGTTACTTAACAACAATGCTATAACAAATGAAAGCCATTGTAATGGGTAAGCCCACCTGTTGTGTTATGTGCAGTAGCTGATGATGTGGTTGTGTTACTTTGATCTGTCGTCCCTGAATCTGAGAGAGGCAAAAGCAACATTCAAATCCCAACAATTACAAGAAAAAAACAAACACAATAACAACAGCTATTGTTTTAAATCATTACAGGCATTAGAAAGACTGGGGTTAGGGTTACAGTTAGGTTAGGGTTAGGCATGTTCATGATGTCAGGCATCGCAGCCAAAAATGAGATGGTTTACAACAACGTTCTAATGTGCTCTGCCAGGATTATATAATGGTGCTAAAAGAAATGAAGGGCGTTGTCTTTGAATAACTCACCTGTTGTATTATGAGAGCTAGCTGAGGTCACAGTCACTGTTGTGTCTGTGTCTGTCACTGACGACGTAGGAGTGGTTGTTCTATTAGTGGTACTTAAACCTTTAAGACAGAGGGGGAGGACGACACTCAAATCACACACCATCAAATACAAAATGTGTTTGTTTTTCTATCAGTTAAGGGAGGATTATATGAATTATATTATATGCTATGAATCCCCACAGCTAAAGACTCCAACACTCAAAATCAGACAGCAACACCTCTCTGCTCTCCCTTACCAGATGTTGTTAGCTGATGTGGAGTTGAGCGCGGGGGTGATGTGGCCGTAGTGGATGGTGGCAGTGAGGATGGAAGTGATAATCCTGGGTGGGGAGAAGGTGATGACACGTTTGCTAAGGTGGCTGAAATCGTAGATGAGTTTTGCTGTACGGTAGAATCAGCCGTGGTTATGGAGGTTGTGTTTGTAACAGTCACTGAAGATGTGAAGTTCGACGACGGGGGTGAGCCCGTGTTTCTTTCAGGTGGGGTGCTTAATGATGAATTTGCAGTAAACGTAGTTCCAGTAGTTTCTGTAGGTACAGTGCTCACTGATGATAAAGACGGTGGTGTGACTTGTGGAGGTGGCATTTGTGTCATGGCAGGTGCTACTGAGGAAAAAAAACGTGTAAGGACACGAGGCAATAAAACGTTTAACAGAGGAAAGATCAACACGTTACGGTCAAAATAAGGTTCTAGTTAACAAATGTTAACAACAGGTAAGATCCAGGGGCCGTATTACAGAAAACTCTTAAGTCTGAGATCATATCTTATCTGCTTTGTTGTCATGGTAACTTCAGTTTAGACTGAATTTAGGACAGAAGCCACTACAGAGCAACAGTTCTTAAGTCTATAATCTCATCTTATTTCCAGATAAGAAAACGGTTTTACAGAAACATCTATATAGATATAATATATATGATAAATATCTATATATCTAGAAAATATTCTAAATATTTTCTTAACTTTAAGATAAACTCCAGAGCGTCTTAACTTCAGTTTAACCGTCTGTTTCTATTAGTTTATGCAGTGGCAGGCAGCATAGTTCACTATAAGTAGCATAATGATATTACATTTATCTACATTTTTCTAATGTTTGATAAAAACTCGTTAGATGAAATATTACAGTGATGGTGGTGAATAATGAGGAGACGGAGCTGAACGTGTGTCTGTTTATTAGGAGGAGTAACGTTAGCGCGCTCGGCTAAAGCGTTTGGGAAATGGAGACTGAAACTGTAGAGCGGCGACGTTCTGATAAACAGCAGGGGGCACTGACACAATATTCTTAACTTTCAGTTTATCGCACTTTAGTTTTATTTGACCTTTTTACATCAGTAACAGTAGCTAGCATTAGGTGTCTGGCTAACTAATTTGATTATGTGTTTACGTTTCAGCTGTGCGCGTAGGGTCGGTTGCTAGGTAACAGACACGACAGTTGATTGTCGACTTCAATCGAGAAAGTTAAAATTTCCTAACTTGAGATAAGATAAGATGCTGTAAGATAAGATTCTTAAATTAAGATCAGATTTGCTTCTGTAATACGAATTTGTGAAGAATCTTATCTTGACCTGTCAGATCTTAAGTTAAGACAAAAAGATAAGAAGTTTCTGTAATACGGCCCCAGGATAACATCTATAAGCGTTTTATGTTTTCTGAAGACAACAAAAAAACAGAAAACTGTATAAATATACCCAAGCAGTGTACAAAACACACATATGAAAGAACAAAACATTAAGGATGTCCGTCTATCCTTGAAACAGACAGACCAGGTGAATCCAGGTGATAGCTGTGCTCCCTAATTGACTTCAGCAATTCATCTTTATCCACAGGAGATATATGAAAAACATTAAGGCCAGGAAAAACTGAGGCTGTGTATAAGAGGGCCAATGAGTAAGAAGAAAGAGTTAAGTACCATAAAAAGAATATGACAGTGACCATGAATTTCAAAGCTGCTGTGTTTGTCAGATCTGGCAGTGTGTGTATCTGGAACAATGTACCATCCAAAAGCCTTTCTTTCTTTAGATCCGACATCACCCAGTCTCTCTCTGCCATTCACTGTTCTTTTTACAGATTCAAAAGCAGAAACTGGCTCTTGTTTGAGGAAAGAGATGAAACCAGTCCAGCAGGTTGACTGGGTTATATTTTGTGTCATATGTGTTATTGTTTTTCAAGCTGACTGCAAAGCATGCGGTCAGTGATTAACGTGCCAGACTGCCACCTGGTGATATACTATACAATACTTTTAAGATGTTTTGTACTTTGACAAACACAAAGAGACATGCAACTCAACACACATGGCCAGTAAAGAAATACATCTAGTAATTGGAGAAAAGAGCACGACTAATATCAACTTCACCACAAAAAGCAATACATCTTTGTTGTCAGGTCTGCCGTAATCAGAATTGCCACAAAGGAACATTAATAGCATCATGTGTGCACATTACCTGGCTTTGCAACCGAAAGATGCATAAGTGACCAGCAATATAACATATCTAACCAACGGTGGATCACAAAAAGCAAAAAGGAAAATATATTGAGGGAAGTAGAGCCATAACATCCCTTTGAGTAATGAGCACAAAATTGATATTTTTGAGCATGGAAAAAAGGAATATGGATGAATGACACTTTTTTTCTATGCATCAGAGGTGTTCTTTAAAAAAGCTAAATTTTGTCTCCACTGCACATCACCTGTTTTCAGATATCATCAACACTTGATACCTTGATAAAAACAATTATTTAATAAAAGACACATTAGTACATTTAAAATTTTTAATGATTTTTCTATGATTGTCAGTGATTAGTTGTCAGTTTGGATAAAGGTAATATCCATCCATCCATCCATCATCTAAACCGCTTATCCTTCTGGGTCGCGGTGGGATAAAGGTAATACATATTTTAAATTCTTTTAGAGCTCACACTTTCATGAAAAACAGAACTTGACAGACACACCAATTTATATACATTTTAGCCTGATACTGCCTTTCTATCATTTTTAATGAAGCATTTATCAAGGTTTTCTCGATTATCTTTTCCCAGCAAAGTATTTTAGAACCTTTGAAAGATTATGATTGGTTTAATATTCATTTAAGCCCATTTTTAAAGTTTGGCCTTTATAAGAGACTCTAATCCTTGATCAAAACAATCAGTAGATAAGTCAATTACTAATATAGTCTACAGTGAAAACCCTACATGATAGTGGAAGTAAGTTGTCCCAGTTAAAGTGTATTTTGCATTGATTCGCTGAATCTACCCTCAAGACAAATGCCCATGTTTATCTGCCTATTATCTGCCTGTTATCTGCCACATGAACATCATTAAAGGGATGGTTTGGCAATTTATACAATATACCATTTATCTCAGACACAGTTGTTATTGTTTAGTTTAGAACTACAAGGCCAACATTGCTAATAAACACTAGAAGTCATTTGTTGTTTTTGGGGGGGGGGGTTAAATACACCCCTAAGTCTTCTCTCAACCCATATGCAGGTCTTCTGTAAGGTTGTGCAGTGGTTTAAAGCACAGTTTGACTTACTGTTATATCTAAAAAATGAACTAAACTTCACCTTGTCGTGCAAGGTGTTGTACTGAATTCCTAATCGCCCACCAAACTTGACTCCCCTTCACATCCATGCATGTCACACAGGCATATGGATTTTAGGTTGTATTCACAATTTAAATTGTTTCTGTTTATAAACATATATATCTTCAGATCAACAGTTATTCAAGAAAAGAAACAAAAAAAATCACAAACGTAACCTGTACCATCTGTGTACCTGGGTGACATGCATGCACACAAATGAAAGTCAGATTCTACAGGGGAGATGGAATTCAGCACAAAAGGTGCATCTAAAATAAATGCCTCCATTGTTCAGATTCACAGAGAAGTTCCGTTTATTTTAATAGTTCACAGCGAGTCATACTGTGTCCTAAACCATACTGAGGCTGTGTGACCTTAACGAAGAGCTGTATGCATTCTGAGTGGGTTGAGAGCCATTTTGGGCATGAACCTCCAGAAAAGATGTATTAGACTATTGACTTCCAGTGTTTGTTAGCAATGTTAGCCTTGTTGCTGCAGCACTAAACTAAAGAACCAAATGTGGACACCAAACTCACCAAACGTAAGTGGAAGATTGTAAGTTGTAACTATTCCCTTAAATAAGT
The DNA here is from genome assembly GCF_904425465.1 of Colossoma macropomum. Lineage (NCBI taxonomy): Eukaryota > Metazoa > Chordata > Actinopteri > Characiformes > Serrasalmidae > Colossoma > Colossoma macropomum. The sequence continues at coordinate 29,542,688 of NW_023494804.1, forward strand.
GTGGACATGTGTGGACATTGCTAAATGACTCCATTGTGGATTGCTGCTATAATGGGCGTAGTGCCGCCTTACCTGTGTGAGCAAGCAGGATGAAGGCAAAGAGCAGGACATGGTCCAGAACTTTCCTCGGCCTGCCACGCCATCCACAGAGGGCTGGGCTCACCATTCTTCTGCAACAGAAAGAAGCAGTATGAGAGCTCACTACTAACACAGACATCGTCCCTAATTCATTTAGGTGTTTCATACATTTTCGGTACTTGGATTCTATGTAATGTATTTATCAGTGAGTATTTCTGATGGAAATGTAGAAACAGAATGGACATGAGCACACAGTGGTCAGATCATACAAAAAGATGACCTGAAAATGTCTGACAGTATTTTGAGTTTATTTAGATTTTGGAAAATATCGACAATATACTGCAATATTTGTCCTGACTTTGAGACCGCTAACAAAATACAAAGGTTGATATGCAGTGTTTATGTTTGTCAGACTTAATTAATTTAACCTCAAATAACAATATCTGTCATTTTATGATTCAGTAAATTTGTTACGTGTGTGTGTGTGTGTGTGTGTGTGTGTGTGTGTGTGCATGTGTATATACAACCAGCCACTTATTGTTTCTACGCTCATTGTCCATTTTAGCAGCTCCACTTATTACACAGCTGTCCTTTGTAGTTTTACAATTACAGACTGTAGTCCATCTGTTGCGCTGCATACTTCAATGTCTAGGACCCCCAGAGGACCACCACAGAGCAGACATTCTTTGGATGGGGGATCAATCTCAGCACTGCAGTAACACTGACGTGGTGGTGGTGTGTTGGTGTGTGTTGTGCTGGTCTGAGTAGATCAGACACAGCAGTGCTGCCGGAGTTTTTAAACACTGTGTCCACTCACTGTCCACTCTATAACACTCCTACCTTGTTAGTCCACCTTCTAGATGGTGGTGGGGTGAAAGGTGGCTAACAAAGTGAAGAGAAATAGATGGACTACAGTCTGTAATTGTAGAACGTATATGGTAAGTGTAGCCGGGAAAATGGACAATTATTATTGCTGTTCACTGGCCAAAGTTTATGGGGAAAACGAACACACTGTAGTATTTTAAAATGTATTTTATATGAGTAACTCGTACAGGTTGACACCTATAAACAGACGGAATACAATCTATAATTGTAGAACTACAAAGTGGACCTGATAAAATGGAGAATGAGTGTAAATACTAGATTAGTGTACCTAATAATGTTGTCATTAAGTGATATTTAAAATAACTAAAATGAAATAGAAATGATTTATACATTTTGGGGAGAATGGATCACCCAATTTTAACTGCACTAATTACTATTATTATTATTATTATTGTTATTGTTATTATTATTATGTATTTGCTTATTAGCAATTTCAAAGAGTAGCCTAAGAGGACAAAAATCATATTGCCAAGCCAGAGGTACTTTCAAAATATTTAATGTCATTCTCCTTCTAATTAGTCCATTGCCAAATGTACAGTAGTCCTGTTTTGAACTTGATAAAGAAACTGTGCCAAAAGCTCCACTTAATTATTGTCACTAAAAAAACAGAGGCGCCAATGTTTATTACCAGGATTTGTTATCACTCTACTGTGAGGTCAATCTGACCAGGACCATTATTACTGAAGAAACTCCACGTTTGACGATAGTAGAAGGTAATATAATCTGGAATTATAATTTAGCAGACTTGCAAAAACTACAGACACTGCAGAGTCATACTGGATTTCAAACACGGATCTTGTCAGTAATCACTCAAAGTACAGTTCCTCCTCGGTTAAAGCTAATCCAGCTCAAATAGGGCTTTATTCTGTGGCTGCTTGCTTAGTGAATGTGTGTGTTAGGTTCACATCTGTCTAATTCAAAACACACACACACAAAGTAAATGTACAGTAGAGAAAAGTGACTTATTAGAGGTTACGCAAGAGAACCTTAAGTAAATTACAAACAATATAAAGCAAACACTGCAGCATGAATCACATAACGATTCTGAACACACCTAAAATTGAGTAAGTGCTCTTGCCTGTTCAGCACAGGAAATATTATATCCACAGCTGCAGTGATTTGTCTTATCAATACTGATGTTAATCTTAGATACCAGGCACAAAGTTTGTGAAACTATAGTGGAGAGCACAAATGCAAACACACACTCAGTGGAAGGTAAATGTGTCCTTAAACATTTTTTAACTTGCTTTGTGTTTCACCTGTGAGGTAAGCTTTCTATTGTTGTCTATTTTTATTACTGGAAAAGTCACATTTGTTTCCACCACATGGACAATGTGCCATTCTGTGTCTCATGAAGTGGAGCTCAGATTACAATTTCTTTTATTAAATCTGTTTCTAAATGCATTTTAAAAAGGTAAAATCCAAGGTCTGTTCAGTAGATTTAAAAACAAAATCCATATTACAGCAATCCAGATAACGTAGTACAGCTTGAGCTAAATATTTATTTTTTCATTACACTGTGGACTCATGCTCATACTAGCTGTCACAGAGTGTACACTCCACACCTGAGTCATTACTTTCATAAGATCATGGAAATTCATTAAACTGTATGTGTATTAATCCCTAAGCAATTGGTGAGTTTTAAAAAGCTGATAAATTTTCCTTCCTCATTCAGACGTCTCTCCACATGCTGTCAGTGGTCATTTCACTGTTGTCGGAAGAAAACCTCGTATCTCAAAATGGTAACTTTACAGGAGAAGGAAAAAACATACTTTATTTTTAATGTAAGTCAATGGAACCAGATTTTTTTCAAAGTCATTTTGGGCCGCTTATTTTGGTCCATTCTTCATGAAATTTACAGACAATGTAAAAAACAGTAGGCTTTTCCAAATTATGTCAAAAACTGAAAAACGACAAAAATGGAGAAATGAGCTTTTCTTCCGACAGCAGTGCTTTAGTCAATTCTGTGCAATTTTGATCGATTTGTAGTTTTGTGACTAATCACAAAGGATACTGCTTCTGCTCACGTAGGCCATACTGAATTTGAATAGTTCAAAATGTTCTGCTGTTGCTCACTTTCTAGCATTTTCTTTAAGACCAAAAAAATTATTTAAAAATGTAGTTCCTACGCTGACAGATGCTATATGTGCTAAGAATATAGACAGCAGTTTTCAGCTCCTGAGGAATTATGCTTTTTTACCCATGATCACGTTTATTTTTGGGACTTTTACTTGAGTCTTTATTTTACTTGAGCAACAGTAACGTTACCTTACGAGGATTGGCACTGTGTATGGTTTGGGGCTAACGTTACTCTCTTCACCTAAAATGACCGACGTTCCTCACTTGATGATTTTCACAGAGCTAGAACGCAGAACTTAGCAGAATGTGGGGGGAGGAACTGTTAGTTACCAGCTTCGGCATCGTTTCTCCCGACTTTATCTAGCACCAACACAGGCTGAGTAAAACTAGCTAGCTTTAGCTGCAGAACGCTCCGACCGTTGGGCGCGTGACAGATTTAAAATTCTAGCTAACCGTCAGCGCTGATTTCGGTTTAAACGCTCCGTACTGACACAGTCAGCAACCATGATGCCGTTTTAGGGCCACTGTTAATAAAAATAAAAATGGTAGACTTCGAGAATAAAGTCGTAGAATTACGACATTACAGTGGGATTAATGCCAGGAAAGGTCGCAATAAAATGAGGGGCGGTGAGTCGGTGGAGTTCTACTTTCATATCGATTCACCCATAAAGAAACACTCAGCCTCCCTGTCTCTCCTGCACATCAGCACCAGCCTGTTATTAGTATTCTTTAGCCTGTTCTTGGCTGAAACGGCTGAGCAGGAAACTGTGTTTATCTAGAATAAAGAGCCAGACGGACTCGGAGGAAACTGTCTGTCTGTGTTGTTGAAGGAGAATCTCAGGCAGGGTCGTCTACACGGCTATCGGGGCTCCATCTCCCCCCATTCAAAGAGGGCATGAAGTTTCACAGACAGTGAGAATGATGATCAGAATGATCCACAGAGAGACAGGAGTGAGTGGAGCTCCGGCGCCAGGACAGCAACCGAGACCCCCACACGATATGGCAGCCCTCCTACAGTACAGCAGCCCCCTTTATCCTCCAAATATTACGACTTTATTCTCGACGTCTATTCTTCAGTCCATTAACACAAATGCATAAACGCCAGAAATCACTAGCTTATTAAAGTGATGTTCCTATTATGAGCCCCAAGTTTGACTTGTTCTCATATTGCCTTTTTTCATACTGCACTGATTGAATGGCGCTTGGCAAATGTCTGAATTATGATTAGATGTTGTTTTTGCAGCCTGTCCAGCTCCCTGGAGTAAAATTCAGATGTGTCTCACTAAAACATCAACCCTAGTGCCACTGCTGTCAAGAACTATAGAGTTCAGTACTATATTCTATTTTATAGCAGATTTAAACTACAACTGCATCCATACGTCGTGTCCTTGTGCTCCTATTCAGGACGACTTCACTGACTAAGTCTGAGGATAAAGACTCAAATCTGGGAACGGAGTCAGGTGATCGAGTGGCTGTAGAACAAGTCTGAGCTCCTCTACAGTTTGGAGTTCAGCCCATGCTGTCCATCAGCCCTCTCTGTGTGAAATGACTGCTGAAGCTCTGCTGTTTGGTGATGTGCTGCTTAACACGGACTGAAAACGTCTAAAAACCGGGATGTTTTGTGAGCCAGGTACCTCGTGGGCGGAAGGACGGCTCCACAGGTCAGGTCATCACGTCTGTCAGCGGAGCCGCATCCGTCCACTCCGGCTCGACCCTCTCTCCACGACCTGCAGACTCCTTTTCGGCTTAATAAGCGGATCCAGCCTCTTTAAATGCGGGTTTTCTGGGAAACACCCGTCGTGTCTGAAGCAGACGCTGGATAATCTCTCTGTATTCCTCTGATAGATCGCGCGCGTCTGTGTGTCGTTACCTTGCACAGGTTACCACAACTGGTCTGACGATCTGAGGCTCCTTGGAAGAACGTCCCGCCTCCGCGGGCTGAAATTACGATACACCCTTATCTTCACTATCAGCACCAGCTCTCCAGGAGGTTCCGCCCAGATCTGCATCATACCTGTCATTTGGCGCACACCTTGTGCTGCCCAGCCCTGCAGGCCTTTGTTTTTTTGTCTCACGCTTTGTTTTTGCCTGTTTTTTTTACTGTTGCTGCTGTTACTATAGTAACAGCTATTTACACTAGGCTTGATTTAAGCCAACTTTTATGTGTCTAAGAATTCACAATAATAAGTATAGCATGAATATTTAATATCAGAGCGAAGTATGAGTTGTTCCAGGATGCTTACGTCAGAGTTAATAATTTAATCACTGTATTATGTCTTACAGTGTGACCCGCTGAAGAGCTCATATTGTGGGAAACTGAATTTCCATCACTTTTTTAAAATAAGTTTGATGTAGTACAGGGTGTCCCAAAAAAATTGACATCATTTTGTAGCCTAATAACAGCCAGTTCTCCCTCAAATGATGTCAAATTTTAACAAAATGTGTAAAAACTAACCAAGTTTAATTTTTAATGTTGTTTTTCAGGTTGAAGAATGGCGCTCATTAGAAATGAAAAGGCGTTTTGTGTGTTAGAATATGCTCGAACACAGTCAAACGAGAGTGCAGCGGCATTTTCGAGAAAATTCAATAAAAATGCACCAACTGGAAAAAAGATCTGGACACGGCGCAAAAAACTCAAAGAGGAAGGCTGTCTGTGCAGGACAAAGGGGTCTGGATGAGCACCAGTATCAGAAGATATTACATTTGTGAAGCTGTGAAATCGGTTATAAAATCTACATCCCTCTGAATTTCTTCGAATTTTGATAAATAAATCTTGTGTTTGTTCAACATGAAGCCTATTTTATTTCGTTTGCCAGGACATGTAGTTACTCAGATACTCACATCTCAAATGATGTCAGTTTTTTTGGGACACCCCTGTATATAAACACTGCTAAATTTTCAAAAGGTACCATTCACTCTGCAGTCCATTTGGTCTATGTATGGAAATCGAGCTGCAAAAACAGCCTGTTTTGAATTGGTTGTTTATGTGACATCACACAAATTAACACATTTACTTTTATCTGCCTGTTCAACCATACAGCACTTTAGCCCCACTCATTCACATTGTAGTTATAAGGAGTGTTTCAGTCTTACAGGCACAGTAACAAAAACAGGGGTTTCGGAAAACGGTCATGTAAAATGAATTATGAATGTTTTTGATATATAAACCCACATATATGTCCTTAGTTGACCTCAGGGAGAAACATGAAGTATAAAAAAATTCTAGTTAACCGTCAGCGCTGATTTCAGTTTAAACGCTGAGAAGCTCCACACTGACGCACTCAACAACCAGTCCACTAACACAAAGGCATAAATGCCAGAAATCACTAGAATATTAACGTTATGTTCCTATTATGAGCTCCAAGTTTGACATGTTCTCATATTGCCTTTTTTCATACTGCACTGTTTGAATTGAAAACTGAATTTCCATCACTTTTTTAAAATAAGAGTTTGATGTAGTGTATAAACACTGCTAAATTCTCAAAAGGTACCATTCACTCTGCAGTCCATTTGGTCCATATATGGAAATCAAGCTGCAAAAACAGCATGTTTTGAATTGGTTGTTTATGTAACATCACACAAATCAACACATTTACTTTTTATTCGTCTATTCAACCATACAGCACTTTAGCCCCACTCATTCACACTGAAGTTATAAGGAGTGTTTCAGACCGTCTTACAGGCACAGTAACAAAAACAGCCTGTTTAATCCCATTTAAGATATAAAAGGGGTTTGGAAAACGGTCATGTCAAATGATTTATGCTTTTGATATATAAACCCACATACATGTCCTTAGTTGACCTCAGGGAGAAAACTGAAGTATACAAAAAAGCATCTGTCCATTAAATTGTGTAAAATAATGCACAATGACCACTGGTATAAATATTGGTGTTAGGGAAGTACTTCTTCCGATAAAGACTTCAATATTGAACTTGCACTTCCTGTTTTTAAAGTCCATCTGTCCATTAAATGATGCAAAATTGAAAATTAATGCACAGTGACCACTGTTGTGAGCACTGGTGTTAAGGAAGTACTTCTTCCAATGAAGACTCTAATACTGAACTAACACTTCCTGTTTTCAAAGTCCATTCTTAATCCTTCCCACAATATTCTCCTCCAGACAGATTGTGGTGTTCCTTTGTCGGCCTATTCGGAGCTCCTCTGTAACCTTCCTCCAGAGGAACCCCCAACAGACAGGGAAAGCTCATTACATGTTCAAGGGACTCGGGAATTTCAGAAATGTGATGAGAAATGTGTGACATCATAACAGACGCAGACCGAACTGTAGTGTAGGTGTTGAGCTGTAAAGCCTTTGCTCTGAGGTAAAAAGAACGGAATGGGCCCGTGCCTGTTTTTCTGTGTTAGCTTGGCCTCATGGAATAATAACTTAATGGCATCGTCTATATTTAGATACCATTTCAAGACGACGGTGCTGGAAATACAATAGGCCTGGTGACAAAGGGACATAACAGCACTGAACAAACCCGACAGGTGCTGAATACTACAAAAAATTTAATGTAATGCATATCACTTTTATAGCCCTGAATAAATACAGAGCTAAATCTTAAAATAATAAGTTCCAGATCCAGCAATTGGGTGATTATTCAGCCTGGCCCTGTAGGATCTTGTTGATATTCACCCTTGACCAAAAACCTCATGATTGGGCCCAGTTTTACCATTAGCCTTCTCAAAATGGCAACTCAAGTTAACTTTTAGTATTAAAGTATTATGAATAAATATACTGAAATACAAATAAAAACACACTGGAAAAATAAATTACATATTTAAAATTCCATGTTATCCAGTGAATATAAAAGTGTTGCTCCCTCCTGATACACTTGATACAAATAATAGGAAGATGCCTTTAATATTTCTGGCAATTTTGCCTTTGTGTTAATTAATTGGTTGTTCACTGTGTCACATTTAGGTTTGGATAACTCTAATTACTCTGTTTATCTAATGCTATACAAGGCATGTTTACACGCTTCCAATCCTTAAATCCACATAATGAGCTCCAAAATATTGGCAGCATCACTGTTAACCTCTCAAAATCCTAAAGTTATTACTTATTATTCTTATTATTCACTTCAATGCTAACTCGGTGAGCTATTCTTAAGTTATAGAGGAGTGTAGTAAAACTTTGGGCCCACCGACAGGCCCTTCCCATTTATGGGGTTAATACTGTATAAACTAATACTCATAAACTCATCAGAAGTGTCTAAATTTTGTGCTGAAAACTGTAACTGGTTGTGTGAGAGAACAGAACCTTAATAACACATAAGCAGAAAATAAATGAGCGAGATTTTCATCAATGTTCAATGTTAAACCATCAATCATTCAAACATTACAGAACCCCTGTAATGTGTTTTTTAAATGGTTAACTATTCTTGAATGGGTTTTTATGATTACATAGACAGATATTTGTATCAAGTGTATTACTATAGCACAGAGTTCACATATTTTCATTGAAAACACAGGCTTTCTCATAGTGATCCGTGGGGCGCTATGTAGCAGCTTAGTTTTGTACGTCACAAAGGTGCTTTATAATATATCGCAGTCCAATATAGTAAAATATGGTATATTCTTCTTCGAAATGTTTGGACTGTGCAGTAACCTGTTGGATAAAATAAATAAACAATATTGGGTCAAATATGGCATATAGGGCAGGTCTAAGGATACGTTCACACAGCAGGTAAAAGTGGCCCAGATCTGATTTTCTCTCCAAATCAGATTTTTTTGTTTGGCTGTTCAGATTATCTTTTAAATGTGATCTGTATGCGACATCAGTCTGAACAGATCAGCTCCTAAACTGACCCACATGGGCAAAAGAACAGAGCGTCACGCTGCTTCACGGCTCATCCAGAGGTAAACAATCACGACCGCCAACGAACGCCAGTCGCTCCCGGAGGATCAGCTTCATCTTCACCAGCATCACAGGAGCCATCATGAAGCTTCACTGACTGACAGCTGGGCTCATCACCCAGAATGTGTTTGAGCCATTTCTTTGGTTCACGTCTTCAGATTCTTTAAACTTTTCTCTTAAAATATTTCCCTAACGCTGCAGCCTCGTTCTCCTATGGCTGCGTTCGGACATTTCTTTCAAAATCTCTGTGAACACGGAGGGTTTTGGATGAGTCTCTTCTAATTTTTGTATGGAAATATCACTCCAGATGTTTATGAGGTCTTCGCATCGCAAAATTATGACTAATGTCGAGTTGGATTGGCGGAAAAGTCGCATGAATTCCGATCTGGCTGTTCAGACTATACATTGCCGCAGATCGGATATGTATCGGAATTCAATAGAAAGCGTCTCAAATCGAAATTGAAAATGTCAGATTCAATGTTTTTTGCTGTTCACACTGACACACAGACACACATCTGTGTCACATATGAAGAAAAAATTCGGATTCGGGCCACTTTTACCTGCTGTGTAAACGTAGCCTAATAGTAGGAAGCACTGCACTGCAGTAGCTTATCAGGCTACAGCCTCACCACAACACAGCACAGGTTTATTCCAGCTCACTCAAGGCTCAAATCTGACCTATACACCCTGTATTGTGTGTGGAGCTCTTAGCTTAAGCTACTTTTGCTTAAATGTCTTCATTAGCGCTAGAAGCTAGCGTCAGCTTACTGAGAAGGATGAACCACTATGCCGGCTCACTGATGCTGCACTAGGGCAAGTTTAGAGGATAAAGACACAAATCTGAGCAAGTGAAATCAAGCGACTGGTGACAGAGTGACAGAAAAACAATCTTTCTGATGATTATTAACATTACAGTGGGAGCTTCGTAGACCACTGTCGTCATGCGTCATTCTGTAGTCTGCGTTATGCTGCCATATCAGGAACTCCGGGTCTCCATTTCTCTATGGCCAGAATGAATAGGGTTTTATGACCTCTATCGCCCCCTGTGTTAAATAAAAATGTTCAGAGCCTGATTCATTTTGTCCTGTGAACATATTTCTCCCGAATACCACTGGATCCTCCAAATTATGAGGTTGTTAAAGAGTCTTATTGCTACACGCAAGCTAAAGCTACTGCACATCAGTTTGATGTCACTAAGCTACACCAAACCATAGGCTGTGGCGGAGCTCTGATGAGTTGTGCTACCTTTTCAGACATTCAACCATAGTGCATATTTACAGGTGTACCTGTAAATAAAACCTCTAGGTAGGACATTTCGATAGCCTAAAAGTCTTCATCAAAAAATACTACCAGTTATTGATAACCTGTAAAGTGACCGATATTCTGTGGGTGCATATGCATGGTGCATATTAATTAATAAACATTAACCTTTTCAACTCCTTGGGACCACCGGTGGTTCCAAAACACACTTCATCATATTCTTCATAACTTTCATATTTCATAGGCTACATTCTAAAGGTGGGGGTCATATGAGAGCTGTAACTGTCTTCTGTCCAGTCAAATAGATGGGTGATGTAATTTTAAACCCTTATAATAAAAGAAGCTGAACTCACAATTTGTTTTTCTAAATCTGGGCTATAAACTATAAACAGATGGCGTCTCTTCAGTGATCTGCTCTGTACAAATTATTTTTATAAAAACATACAAATAGCGTCTCAGATTTTTGGCTTTCAGCAGTAAATTGTAAGCATATAGCAATATGTATATGATCATAAAACACGTGTTCTGTTGATTTGAGGGGAGCTTTTACAAATAAATAAATAAATAAAATAAAATAAAAATGTACTTTTATTTCATGCAGTTACTGAATAATTTGCCTTACGATTTGGTCATGTAAACTCAGATGGACAAACAAAAATATACCCTGGAGAATAACACCTCACAAAGTCACCAATGAATAATCTTTGCGTTTACACACTATAAATAATAATAATGATAAAACAAACCTATAATAATAAGTTGTTATTTTTGTAGACTACCTTGTGCAAGAACACGTAAATGTAAAATGATTCCTGTTTTGTTCTTGTAAACTAGGCTACTACGGAATACATGCAGTTTTAGCACTGAAGATTGTGTGAGGATTGATCGACTTGACTGGCAAAATAAATCAGAACTGACTCCGACACGACGAGATCCGCGACGGCTGCGCAAACTCTGCGCAGTTTAACGACCTCGAACACGATCGGCTGAAGTTTCTCCGCGCGGAAGTGAGGAGCGGCCCGGTTCACACCGTGAAGTAAAGTGTGTCGTTTCTCTTCGGCGGGTTTATTTGGCCGTATTTACGAGCCCTAACGGAGCCCTAACGGAGTCCTAACGGTATGTCGCAGACTGAGCCGCGGAAATGCGCGCCTCGTTGAGTAAAGCGCTGCGGTGGTTTTCTCGCGCGGTGTCGGGTTTGGAGGTGACCAGCGGGGTCGTGTTTACAGTCCTGGTCTCCTGCGTTCTCAGCCTCGGTACCGGTTACCTCAACATTTCAGCGCATTCGCTGAGCCTGGAGTCCAGCCTGGTGCTCAGCGGACACGGTGAGACTCGTAAAGCAGCACGCAGTGCAGAACCAGCCCGAGATACCCTGATACTAAAACACGCAGACAGGCGGACTCTGCTTCTAACAACGGCAGGTCTAACTTCTAACAACGGCAGGTCATTTTACCAGCAGGTAGGCAAATAACGTTACATATGGAGCCCTGATGATGACATCCTCTGTAAATAAAAATAATGCGTGGCCACGCCTTATGAACGCGTGGGAACGAGATCCTAATGCGTGGCCACGACTTAGTAAGGCGTGAGAATGAGATGATTAAGTCGTGGCCATGACTTAGTAAGGCGTGGGAACAAGCTCACGGTTTACTAAGTCGTGGCCACCCGTTATTTTTATTTACACAGGATGTTATCATCAAGGCTCCGTATGTATATGCCTACCTGCTAGTGACGCGTGGGAACGAGATCACGGCTTACTAAGTCGTGGCCACGCATTAGGATCTCGTTCCCAAGCTTTACTAAGTCATGGCCACAACTTAATCATCTCATTCCCATGCCTTATTAACGCGTGGGAACGAGATCCTAATGCGTGGCCACAACTTAGTAAGGTGTGGGAACGAAATCACGGCTTACTAAGTCGTGGCCACGTATTAGGATCTCATTCCCAAGCTTTACTAAGTCATGGCCACAACTTAATCATCTCATTCCCATGCCTTATTAACGCGTGGGAACGAGATCCTAATGCGCGGCCATGACTTAGTAAGGTGTGGGAACGAGATCACAGCTTACTAAGTCATGGCCACGCATTAGGATCTCATTCCCACGCATTAATAAGGCGTGGCCACGCGTTATTTTTATTTATACAGGATGTCACCAGCGGGGCTCCATAGTAAGGAGTGAGAATGAGATGATTAAGTCGTGGCCATGACTTAGTAAGGTGTGGGAACAAGCTCACAGCTTACTAAGTCATGGCCACGCATTAGGATCTCATTCCCAAGCTTTACTAAGTCGTGGCCACGACTTAATCATCTCATTCCCGTGCCTTACTAAGTCGTGGCCACTCTATTTTTTTGTTTATCATGTGCTGTGAGTATCCTGACCAATCACAGGCGACCCTGATCACATGATGTAAATGGTTTTGGTTAAGATAATACAGGTCAGTCATGTGAATGGAAGCTCGTTCCCTCCAGGACAGGACAATAAGTCATTATTATACTGTGTTATTGTTTGACATAATTAATTTGACATAGTTGATGTTTTGAGACAATAAGTCATTATTTCAACATAGTATATCAGTATTTAGAGATAGATAGATAGATAGAGATAGATAGATAGATAGATCACTTTATTAGTCACAGAGGGAAATTCCTCCTATTGCAGCACTACAAAGCACAGTAAAGAGCAAAATTAACAAGTAAACAAGTGTTGCCGTACACTATTTACAGACGCACAAATAGAAAGTAAAGATAAATAATAAAATAACAAAACAAAAACAATAAAAATAATATGCAGTACAAAAATAAGACGTAAATTGTATAACTGCTGTGCAGTTGACAGTGCAGTGGTGCACGCCCCTTACAGTGAATACACTAGAGACTGTGTACTGTAACGATAACCTTTATGGATGCGTAAACAAAGTGACAGTGCAGTATGAAATATGTATAAATGTATAATCACAGTGGCAGCTGTTGACAATAATAAATGATTGTTTTGAGATACTTTGTCAACATAATAATAAAAATAAATTTGGACAAAGAGACAAAACAGACTGTTTTTTCTACTTTATCTACTTCTACTTCTTCTGTAGTCCACGTTATGCCCATATCAGGAACTCCAGGTCTGAGCTCCATTTTTCTGTGGCCAGAATGAACAGGGTTTTATGACCTCTATTGAACCCCTGTGTTAAATAAAAATGTTCAGAGCCTGATACGTTTTGTCCTCTAGGTAGGACATTTCGATAGCCTAAAAGTCCTCATCAAAAAATACTACCAGTTATTGATAACCCGTAAAGTGACCGGGGTGGATGCATATGCATGGTGCATATTACTTAATTAAACTGCATTAATAAACATTAACAAATGCCTCACAAAACCACCAATAAATAATCTTTGCATTTACTCTAAATAATAATAATAAAAAATAAACCTGTAATAATAAGTTGTCTATTTTTGTAACTACCTTTTGTAAGAACACGTGATATTATTCCTGTTTTGTTCTTGTAAAGGATGGGCTTCCGTACGTGTCACATGGAGGGTTCACCGCTGTTATTTTAGCATATGCCAAACCATATTACAATATGTACACAGCAGATATATCAGTATAATCCCAATTGTATTTGGTTTAATGTCTCTAAATTCATAAAGCGTTTAATAAAGGAATATAAAGTTTCACCCAAAGCATTGAACTGTGCTTAATATTTGACTTGACTACTAGCAGTGGATGGCTAGCAATGCATATTGGTTGTTATTGATATTATACAGATATTATATAGCCATACCAGCTACCTGAATGACTGCTGCTTTTCTGCTCGATGTTTACGCACCATCTGATGAAGTGAAAGTCTTACCACCTGTTATTCTTTCTTTCTCTCATTCCCGCTCCAGTCCACAGACTCCTCACATACAGCTTCTACCATAAGGATGTTGCACACCTCTTCCTCAGTATCGTGGTGCTGGTGTTCTTCTGCAGCGGATTAGAGAAAGGAATCGGCACAGTGCGATTTCTACACCAGTTACTCCTCCTTTCCACCTGTGTTGGCCTACTGCATGTTCTCCTGGAGCTGCTCCTGTTTTCTCCGTCCTCCAGGAGCGCTGTTTCAGGCCTAATCCCAGTTTCTCTTGCCGTGTTGGGCATGGTGACCATCAGCTCCCGCATGCGGAAGGCACTCCTGCTGGGCGTTAATGTGCCCACTGTGTCTCTGCCCTGGCTTCTCCTGCTTCTAGTCACGCTCTTCGTCCCAAACACTGTGCTCCTGTGCAATGTTGTGGCTGTAGTTATAGGAGAGATGTGTATCCTTTTGACTGGTTGTTGTTTTTGTCCTGATATTTCCCATTTTGTTTGTTAAAATGAAACCAAAACAGTCAAATCTTGATTGAAGATTTAACCTTTTGATCTGTGATACTTTAAAATACATCACAGTTGACATTTTGTTTCTCGAATGCCTGAACACCAGTCCCCTTTTACCCTGCTCTTCAGTGGTCAGGATTCCCATGGACCCTCACAGAGCAGGTACTATTTGGGTGGTGGATCATTCTCAGCACTGCAGTAACACTGACGTGGTGGTGGTGTGTTAGTGAGTGTTGCGCTGGTACAAGTGGATCAGACACAGCAGTGCTGCTGGAGTTTTTAAACATTGTGTCCACTCACTGTCCACTCTATTAGACACTCCTACCTTGTCAGTCCACCTTGTAGATGTAAAGTCAGAGACGATAGCTCATCTGCTGCTGCACAGTTTGTGTTGGTCATCCTCTAGTTCTTCATCAGTGGTCACAGGACGTTGCCCACAGGACACTGTTGGCTGGACATTTTTGGTTGGTGGACTATTCTCAGTCCAGCAGTAACACTGAGGTGTTTAAAAACTCCAGCAGCACTGCTGTGTCTGATCCACTCATACCAGCACAACACACACTAACACACCACCACCACGTCAGTGTTACTGCAGTGCTGAGAATGATCCACCACCCAAATAGTACCTGCTCTGTGAGGGTCCATGGGGGTCCTGACCACTGAAGAACAGGGTAAAAGGGGGCTAACAAAGTATCAGAGAAACAGATGGACTACAGTCTGTAACTGTAGAACTACAAAGTGCACCTATATAGTAAGTGGAGCTGATAAAATGGACAGTGAGTGTAGAAACAAGGAGGTGGTCATGATGTTATGCCTGATCGGTGTACGTGTGTGATATGAGTATGGCTGATAGTAGTTTAGTGAATGCACGGTTTGGGCAGGGGGCTAGCTCATAACAGTTGCACCTACATAATAGATCCTTAACTTGAGGCTTTGTGTTAGATGGCATGGGGTGGTTTTCAGTGTTGGAGATGTCCGAGTCCAAAGCTTGTGTGCTTGAGAAGAAAATGCCTTTCAGGTTACTGAAGAAGATAGCAGGTGTACAGTTTATCCCTGCATCTGCCGAGGAGCGAAAAAAGACCCTGCACACCATGTGAGTGGTCACTCTATTCCTGTGTCATTTATTAAATATCAGAATGGTGTTTGGCCACTTCTGTAGATATTAGGGATGCACAACATAGTGGTGGGTGATGTATTATTCGCAGATTAATGGGAAAATGTAAATATGATTATGATCTGTCTGATATTGGAATTACAGCTATTCATTTTTGTTTATGCCCAGTTTTCTCTCAAAAGTCATTGCCAATTCCCGCTCTGGGGAAGAACGTAATTACTGCCCACTTCTGCTTTGTGACCTAACAGACACTCACAATTGGCTAGCATTGTGCTGAATGTCAGAAGGAGAAGGAAACATAGTGCCCTGTTTTTAGCTACACACACTGAGGCAACACAGTCACTAGGGCTGAACATTTCTATTCTTTTTCAACTTATGAAAATAAGTAACATAATGGACATCACAACAGTCCCATTCATGAAAGTCTTTGAGATTAGATTCCCCATCCAGGCTAGAGTCCTTGGGCAAGACTCCAGTTCACATTGACTATCAGTGCGTCGTTACATCATTGTAAGTGGCTCTGGAAACAAGCATCTGCTAAATACCGTAAAATATTTACATAATGTAAATGTTTATAGTAATTATCAGGTCAGGTCATTGCTGTATCATGGCTATGTAAAATTAATGATCTATGACACTTTTTATATATGAATTTTATGGTGAACATGTTTTAAAATGCAGTAAAAATGTTATTAATATCAGTATCAGCTACAACAGGGTGTTAATTTCAAGTTATCAGCCAGAAATGTTGTTGTTGCAACCCTAATAAATGTTCATTACATGGTGTTTTCCATCACGTTTTCCAGTTCATTCTCTATATGTTGCAGTATGTGGACAATAAAGTGTACTGGTAACTGTTTCAGATGCAGCCCACCACCGGGATCATATCCTGTTCAAGCCTACGCTCCAGCACCCATGTCCACTCCTCAAGCTACAGGGAGCCCACCTAACAGTCTAGATGGTTGGCCATATGCAACCTACACCCAACAGAACTACGCCGTGCCCTCACCGTACTCAGGGTATGGCTTTGGGCACAGCTTTGGATCCAGCCACGGGCATGATTGTGGACATTCTCATGGACATTCTCATGGACATAGTCACCAGCATCTGGCCTCCAGTTCATGGACTCCAGCGGCTCCTCATGCCCATTCTCATTTCAGCCCTCCTGTGAATATGGCTGGGCAGTTTTTTGGTAACCTGCCACAGGTAACTACTGAAGCAATGACTCAAGCTCCTGTGTCAGAGTCTGTGCTGCCTCCTGTGCTGTCCAGTTAGGGCCTTTAAAACCTGACCAATAGAAGCCTGAAGCACTGTTTCTCAACTCTGGTCCTGAGAACCCCCACCCTGCACAGTTTTCCCAGCTCCACACCCGATCCAGCTTATCAAGTTCATTATCAATTATCAGGCTCCAGGGTGTTGAAAGGGGGTGTTGGGATGGAATAATTAAAATCAATGCCGGAGTGTGTAATCGGGAGAGTCAGGAGAATTCCAAGTGGGCCATTAATAATGTAGTTACTTTTATAACTTGCATTTATGAAGGTGCCTTGCTGTGACTGGCCCTCTCTGTCTCCTGTAAAGATAAGATAAGAATGTAAACACAACCAAATATTTTCTTTGGAGGTAATTTGTGGTAATTTTGGGGGGTTAAATCAGCAGAAATCCCGACAGGAATGTATCTGGCATTATTTTATCATATTAACTGCAAGGATTATGTCACATGTATCATAAAAGCTTTTGCCAGTTTTCATTTCATCACTAGTTATTTCATTTATAGCAAATGAATGAAAACAGCCTGATTTTATTTAACATACTAATTTGGACACCACACTATTAGCTTTTACTCAGGTAGCTTTTCAAGCCACAAGGTAGCAAAGAAAATACATGTACAGGTTGGAGTGGGCTGGTCTGCATCATGTAACTCCTGGTACAAAAACAAATCCCACTCCACCCTGGTTGAACATGTATAGGGCGCTGGGCCCCCAGGACTGGAGTTGAGAATAACTGACCTAAACGGTTGTTGACTAATTTTGTGTCCAAATTCTGTGACCAGAAGGAAACCAGTAATATGAGACTGGAAAGCAAATCTACAGCTACTTCTTCAGACTTCCTGAATATTTTTTCCTTATTTTTTGATCATGTTGTTTTTAAACCAGGGTGTATTTCACAAGACAGGAGTTAATCAGACAGCTTAAGCCAAAAGTCAAGCCTTTCAAATCAGAGAAATTATCCAGTTTACTGAGAAATCTGTAATCTGTATTGCCTCATTACCTCACCAGAAGAGTAGCTCTAACAACAATGAAAACATCTTGGCTAACTACTGTGCCTACATTGATAATATAGGTACTACACATCAATATAAAGGTTATGTAAAGTGTGTATATGTTTTATTCAATGGCCTAAAAAATATTGCTATTTGTGTTTCTCATAACAAATTTTCTGGCAAATAAAATACTGCCAAACGGTACACGTAGTGCAATGTTTTGGTTTATTCATAAGCTTTTCAAACTTTATTTAAATAAATAAATGCGATTATGATCATTCATATTTCACGCTAAATGTCCTAATACTGACGTCTGTGCAGTGGAGTGCTTGTGTTCCATTGCCACAGTTTGTAGTGGTATGAAGACTTGATGGGGTCCCGTGTGATGAGGGTCCACCTCCGTTTATCAGTGGTTCATATACATTTCATGCACAGAAGAAATCTGAAAGCAGCTCTGTTTGACTGTCAAATTCACACACTGTGCAGTTCATGCAGGCACTTTAGCTCATCTGGGCACAACAATGTGCCTTCAGGCTGTAACACTCATTTAATCTAAGTTCATAAAATCAGAGGCAACGAGATGAACACGGTCTGCCTGGTTTCAGCTCCAAACGTCTTGCGAGTAGCGGCCTTTAGTCATCAGCCGCTGGAAATAGTCCACAGCCTGAGTGTGTGTCAGGCCTCCAACCTCTTCGGCGATCTCGTGGAAAGCAGCGTGGACGTCCCTGGCCATGTTACGAGCGTCACTGCGGGAGTGCAGAGTTAGAAAGACTTAACCAACCATGACAATTCTAATCAAACACACCATTAAAGGAATGGTTTGGCAAAAATATCTAGTTTTTGTAGTCGATTAGCCATGTTTCTGGATTTTGCTTCTTTAGTTTAGAGCTGCAGTTCTGAGGCTAACATTGCTAAAAAACACTAGAAGTCAATAGTCACCCAAATCTTTTCTTTAAAAACAACCTCAAAACGTCCCTCAATCTGCCCAAAATGCATTAATGTCTCCATTATGGTTGCACACACTGCTTGTAGTGAACAATAAAAAAGAACAAAATTCACCACATAGCTGAACGCTGTGGGCAGCCAATTTAGAAATATCCAACTGCCCGTTGCACACACGTCACACTGGACGCATATGGAAGCTACAGAGTCAATTTTCAATTTCAGTTGTTTTTTTTTAATAATTGATACTTTTATATTTTCTACCTGATGAATTTGTTACAAAATGGAAACAACAGCATGTAAATTTCACCAAACCGCTCTTTTAGACGTGCTTTTTTAATTGGTCTGTGACTCTCTAGAGAAACTCTAAGAGTAAAATGTGGTTGCAAATTTTGCTTCTTACCCACAGACGTATATGTGTACATTGCTGGAGTGGATCAGCTTCCATAAATGATCCTTGTTCTGCTTGAGGAGATGTTGAACGTAGACCTGTGTAACAACACAGTGACCACATACTTTGTTTACATTCAGTGAGGCCTATTTGATTAGTTTGAATGACCTGCAAATGCATCCAAATACAGTTATTCTCAGCAGATGGAATTAATGTAGACATAATATAGAATATCTATACTCGTCACATAAAATCCATAGATTAAAGAAATAAAAAAGGATGTCTGGAACACAAAAAGACCAATGCGATCACACCTTGTGCTCCTGATCCCTGGAAAAAGCCACATGTAGCTGAGTCAGCACACCCGCCTTTTCAAACTCTTCCAGTTCCTCCTGGTAAATGAAGTCCTCGTTTCTATGGCGACAGCCGAAATAAAGTACGGTCTCACCAGTCTCCTTGCCTGTGACAAGACATAAAGATGTGTAGTTATTACTCGGTCTAATAACATAAAACGAAAACAAACTGAACAAATGTTACTTCTTTAAATCCTGGTCTTTAGGCTCTCAAAGCCATTTTCAGTACCTTGTTCTTTCTGCCATGCTCTCTCCTGGATGAAGCCCATGAAGGGAGCGACGCCGGTGCCAGGCCCGATCATAATTACAGGGGTACTGGCTTTGAACGGGAGGCGGAACTGCGACTTCCTGACGTACATGGGCACAGTGGGCCTGGAGCTACTGTCAGTCACTACTTTGTTTTTGAGCCAGTTGGTGGCTACACCCTTGAAGACGCGTCCCGTCTTGGTAGTGTACTCCAGCACAACCGCACAGATGTGTATCGAGGTGGGGTGGACCTGAGCAGAGGAACAGGAACTGTCAGATCAACTTCATAAAGGACAGTAATACATATCACTCATGGAAATCCCCAACAGCAACAGCTACGTAAAGCTTGGCTACAAGGCCCATTTGTATTGAAAACCCTTTAAAAATCCCCTCGATTTTTCCTGATGAGATTAAAAAAATAAAAAGTGGGAAAAAAACTCTGTAAAAGCAAACATGAAAAGTGCTTTTTTTTCAAGGGATAACAGACAAAAACAATGATTTGAATAAAAATCTGCAACACATTTGCTTTGCTCCTGGTGATTATCCAGCAGAGTTTTATTGCAACTCTGATTATAAAAATTGGTTAATGTAAGGACTGTTTATGAATAAAACTGTAGCAGAGGTCACTAATAGGCGGACCGCGGTCCGAGTCCAGAACCAGACGCTGTCCTGTGCGGACCTGGACCTATAAACAATAAACTATGGAGAATTATTTAATTTTGATGGGGTGGTCCTATTTTAATTGGCATAGTTCTTCTAGCCTTTACGGTAGCTTTAGCGGATGCGTTGTAAATATCACACGTGACGCTACTCAGCCAATCAGATCTGTGCATTACAATGAGCACTGAGACTCGAGTGAATGAGGCACACACGGGGGAGGGACTAGGCGAGAAACAGCAGTCGGAGAAGAAAGTGAGTCAGAGGGAAGTTATTTCACAGGGCGTGATCTAAAAAGAGAAAACTGATAAACGTTGTTGAAATATGACTGAACTGTACTTTATTTGATTTGATATTCAGTTGTTGACTGTATAAGATGTTGATATACCTGCTAGGCTACTTCAGTAAACAGTATATGGCACTGAATCATGAAAGTTAGACATTATGATGTTCTGAACCTTTGCTTGAGGAAATTTTCTGTAACTGGAGTTTTAATTAAATACCCCTGCCCTATAGGCTAATACAGGGGTCATGAATCTTATCCACAATGGGCCGGTATGGCGCCAGACAAGCAGAAGCACACTGGACTATGCTTCTTTAATTAGCCTGTTCTCAGACTTTAAACAGCTGCTCCTGCTCGGTTAGAATGAAAACCTGCAGCCACACCCGCAGCACTTTGCGGATAAGGTTGCTGACCCCTGGGCTAACAGGCGTGTCTCAAAGTGAAGGCTGCAGCTGATGTAGGAGAGACTTTCCTAGCTAAGGCTCCTCTTCAGTGCTCTTTCATGAGTATTCAAGACAGTCTGAGCAGGCAGTGCCAATACATCACAACTCACTGACATAAACAGTGTGACACTTTTAAATCTTACTTTGAAAAACATCTTTTACATTTAATTACAACAGGGGTGCGCAACTTCCTGCAGGGCCAGTGTCCTGCACAGTTGATTACCTGCTCAAACACACCTGATTACACTCATCCGTTAATTGCCAGCTTTAGTGGGTGTGTTTGATAGGGGAACAACCAAACTGTGCTGGACACCGGACCTCCAGGACTGGAGTTGTGCACACTTGCATTCCTCTGGTGGTGCAGCATTGTGCCGTTTCTGCCATTTTTCAAACAGCTTTGCGCTGTGTGTGAAGGATTGTGGGTGACTAAATGTCTCGAAGGATACACCAGTTGAGTTCCGACAAAAAAAGACGCTTCTCTCAGCAGAACTCGTGGACAGACTCCTACAAACTAAAACAGCCTTCTGGGGCTTAACAGCCGAGAAGCGCCGCCTTCCTTGGTCACATCCTTGGCTTTGAGACACAGCCTAAATATGCTGGAGCACTGGTTGCCAGCCATGGTCCTGGAAGCCTCTGCACATTATAGTGTTTTTTCTGCTCCAGCCCACCTGATCCAACTAATCTGCATACATCACAGAGTGTCTGTCTGTATATGTCTGTCTGTATATGTTTATGTTCTGCAGATAGTGGCCTTCTACAAACACCCTCTGTAAAATACAGAAAACATGGAGAGGCTCTTTCAGTTATTCTGCTTCTAAACTGTGGAGCTCAGTTGAGCTTTTATTAGACAGTCAAGCTCAGAGCTCACTTTTAATAAACACCTAAAAACGTATCTCTTTAACTCAGCATTTAACTAAAACTCTACGTCTCGCTGTGTTTATCGTCTAATTTGATCTGTTTCATTTTCTTCTGATTCTAAATAAATACTAATGATTTCTTGTATAACTTATCACTTGTCTGTAAAGCACTTTGAGCTGCCACCAGCTATATAAATAAAATTATGATCATTATTATTATTATTATTACTAATCAGCTCATTAACAGATCCTTCTTGATCTGACGTGGGTATGCTAAAGCTGGGAAAACTGCATTTTATATGGCAGTGGGCACTACTGGCTACTTTTCCAGATCTAGAATTAGGAACCCGTGCATTACAGTTCATTACTGCAAGCCAATGAAGTATTTTGGATGATGTTAATAAAACATTTGTTTTTTTAACTGTAAGATGTTTTTGTAACTCTTGCTCAGTGCTTGCTCCCATGCCTTTGGCCTGATGTGAATATGTGTATATTCATTCACATTTCCCAATTTCCTCAAAGAAAGCCAGAGGCCTCACCTTAGCAGACGAGGCGATGGAGTAATAGCGCGCCTGCAGACGAGGTAGAAGTTCACAGAGGTGATCTATGGGAGGGTGCAGGGACGGCAGATCCTCTAAAACAGCCAGGATGTTCCTCTCGGACTCCACCACCCAGCTATGGTACAGAGCCTAACAATCACAAGAGCAGCCTCTGCTTCAGTCTCTGCTTCAGTGTAGGATCATTGTTTCTGGATCTAGACCATTACGTATGAAGCAATTTAGACTAAGAGTATTATATAATATATATATATATATGTTCTTGTTAGTAACTAACATTGCTGCACATTGATTACATATGACAATGGTAGGGCTGTCCCATACATTCCATATATCTTCCTGTACCTGTTGTGTAAAAGCCAGTAGGCTCCCTATTTCTCCTCTCAGTCTTCGTCTGGTGAGCGTGGGGCTCGTCAGCGTTCGTCTAACCAAGTGAGCCGTTAAAAACACTCTGCACTTGTTCAACACGCTTTCAGTAACCAGCTGTGGGGCCGATCATGTTGGCCCCTTGCTGAGAGCAGCCAATAAAAAATAATACATTTACATACGTCCAGACGTTCAGTAAACGTTGTTTACCGTATGGGCGACGCTACGCAGCTAGTCATAGTTCCACATCGGTTGTGGTAGCCGCTCATAATAGCAAGGCAATATAATGAGTCAAGTTGAAAATGTAATAGATGTTAAATTTGCCAGCCGTTAGAGCAGAAATTAGAGATGAAACGTTTGGGACACACCAGAAGATTTCAACACCATTCAGTCTGGAAAGGACAAAAACTGCTCCTTCAGTCCAGAGAGGTTCAAGAGAAAAACATGGCTAACTGTGAGAGTAGCTAAAAAACACTCTTCTGCTTTCCTTACCTGCTCTTGCTATAGTATCACTTGAATTCATTCATGGGTTGGTCACTTTGAGAGAAAAGTTTTAGACAAGTTTGCCCAGATAAAAGATTGTTGTGCATCTTGTCTTTTCGAGCAGTGAACATCACCGGTGAGTCATTCTGCATTATTATAAGCTGTGTTATTCCTAAAGCCCGGAAAGCGTGTTTCCCTACTGTGAAATGTTGTTTTGGATGTGTATTTGCAGACCACAGTGATTGTATATACTGCTAGATAACTCTGGATTTGTAACGAGATGCTGTATAACCAGGTTCTGTGAGATCTAATGTCGTTATCATATCACTCATATTCTCCACTTCCATTCCTGCGTTACGTTAATTCGTGAATTTGTGATTTCATTGATGGAGTGCGTCTGTGTTTGATCAGGTTTGTTTGTAGTTTCATTGACGAGTCACTGCTGCCCCTACAGTTTATTGTGCCCCACCAGGCTTTCTATGCCAGAGGTGCCACTGGTAGTGAGAGTGTGTTGTGCCGGTAAGAAACATTAGGCTCAGTGGTGTCGCTTTGGTTTTTTACACACCCCACTGTCACTGCTGAGAACAATCCACCAGCCAAAAATATCTCAAACTGTGCATGAAAAAAGGTACAGTCTGTAAACTGTACACTTACAAGGTCAGTTTAGCCAGTAAAGGTGTTTTTTCTACAATGATCACAAACTCGTAATGACAAATTGTGTCGCCTTTTACCAAGCGTGCCGGTTTAAGATATGGGTGGAGCTAGAAATAATACAGACCACTGATTGGTCAAACACAAACATCACAGAATAGTAAAAAAGCCGTCAGTTAAGCCAGATGAAAGCCATTTCTAAAAAACACTAGCAAACTAGCCAGAATCGCTGTGGCTGTGACTCGGACGTAAAAACAGATGCAGAGTAAAACATAAAACAGAAACTTCTCCATTATTGCTGTTGTTTCTTGTGTTTCCTTCTTGTGTTACACTAGCACTGCTTAAGAAAGCATGTGACCATCACACAACCTTCAGAGAACTTCTCCGGTTCTGTTATACGGGGGATATCAGGGTACAGATAGTTTTGGGTTCAGATTAGCCACCGTACCACGTTGTACCGCACTTCCTGGTGGAAAAACACCTTAAGTCTACATGTTGATGATGCACTTATGCCAGTGCTGCGCTGAGAATAGTACAAATCTAGTCAGTGGTGGTTCTATGGTGGTCCCTTTTCATCTGACTGACAGGTTAGAGAGAGGCTGACGAACAGTCAGTAAGAGTAAACCTAAGAAATGCACTCATACAGTAAGGGTTTCTGATAAAGTGGCCAATGTGTGCAGGTAGATGTGCCTAATCAGACTCACAGTCCTCCGAAAAAAGGCAAACCTTGTGTGAGAGGTGATGCGTCTGCTACCTTGCCTTCAGAAGAAGAGCAGGCCATCTTGCGCAAGATCTCCTTCTCCTCGGGGTCAGAAGCGTACTGGGACAGGTCAAACAGCACGTTGGTGTGCAGAGGATTGGTGATATCCAAGTAGTGGGTCAGTGCGGTGCGGTATGTGGTGGGGCAGGGGAACGGGTGCTTCTTATTGGCCTCCTCTAAGGGATACAAACACCAGTAATGTACCATTCAGAAAACAGAATTAAAGATAATCACATCCAAAACAGACACCTACATTAATTACTTAAACCGGTTTAAACCTGTTTTTGAGCTGCCATTTACCATCTAGATTCTTCAGTGTGATGACTGTGTCAAGGTCGACACCCAGTCTCTCCCCCAGTCTATTCACCAGTGACACATCGTTCACTGGATAAACAGCAACGTGGTCTCCAGCATCATACCTGTGGTTTTGGGAGAGAGATGCAAATTTTACAAGCTTTGCTTTCCTGCTTTCTGAAGGAAAAGGCTCTGCAAAGTGACCACAACAAAAGAAGCACGCAAAGATAACTTTTAATGGCAGTACCTAATTTTAGAGCCTGAGATATCCAGTTCTAAATGCATCGAATGGCGACTTCCTCCTTTGTTCAGCTTACGGTTAATGACTACAGGTGCCAAGAAGGGATTCTTTGCATCAAAAGGCCTACAAGGCAAAGAAAGTGAAAACAAGGAAGAAAGCCAAGCGTTATAAATAAAACGACACACAAACCAGTAATTATCTTCGTAATTAGCATTAACTATGAGTTATAAACAAACAGTAATCATAACAACAGAAAAAAGTACAGAAAAAATGTGAAAATCAAGCTTTTCAAACAAAAAGGTGATTTTCAGTCAGCTGTGATCAGTAAATTGAGTGGTTGGTTGAAAGGAACTCACGGTTTCTGGTGCTGAAAGCTCAGGAGACGGCTCAGCTCGCCTGTGTACACTTCATTCATATTGATGTCATTGTGGACCACCAGTTCAAACTGCCGAACACTGCAAACATAAAAGGGGTTTATGTCTCTTCCTCGTCTGCTTTTGAAGAACACCTATGATGTCTAAAATACCCACCACCTATTCAAAGCATGTGTGATAGCGACATTGTTATGCAAGCACCCACATAATGGCTTTGGTCCTTCTAGTATGGAAATGAGATGCTGAATATGGAGCACCGACATAAATTACTACTCAGCACGCTGAACTGAACTGAAGCAGACACAGGTCCTGCGTCAGAGGGTCATACTGTGGGGTAATGCCCCACCAACCAGTCATCAATGCACCACTGATCAGTTGGTGTAGTGTAGTGGGTAACACCTCTGCCTTCTACACTGTAGACTGGGGTTTCAATCCCCACCTGGACAAGCTCCCTACACTATACCAATAAGAGTCCTTGGGCAAGACTCCTAACACTACCTTCACCTACCTATATAAAATTGTAAGTCACTCTGGATAAGAGCGTCTTATTATTATTTATTAATTATTTTATTATTTATAAATTATTTGAAATGTGGCTGGAACACTATGACAGTAATATTTTATGCACTCTTTGCAGCTCAGTCTTTTAGCTCATTTGCACTAAAATCTAAACCAAAAATGTCACCTGTAAGTTTGACCCCTGTAGAGATTGGTCAAGGGGTGGTCAAGGTGTGTTTCAGTGTTTCTTGTGTACAGTGTGGTCTGTGCAAACTTTATGGCACATTTCATATTTTAATACTTATTTTTCCCAACATGTTAAACTCAGCAAATAAATAGAGAATTTGCACTAAAATCTAAAGAATGAATGTCATCTGTAAGTTTGACCCCTGTAGAGATTGGTCGAGGGGTCGTCAAATAGTGTTTCAGTGTTTTCTGTGTTGACCAATCAGATGAATGTGAAGGCGGGACTAGTGGCTGCAATCACCAAGCAGGCTAAACTCTTTGACTTCACAGATTCAAATGACCAAGACATCAAAATGACAGATAGACAGCTATGCTAAACAGCATTTAATATTGTCAGTAATATTTTATGACTGTTGACAAAACATTAATTTTAGAAGAAAATTTGTCTATTGATCCTTGAAACATTGCAAAAACCTACAAGAAACATCTTACAAGACACAGACAAATGCACACAGCAGAGCAGAGAGGAATGAGGAGGAGATCAGCGTGGTTTTTAAATGAATGCTGCCAGGCTACAGCCTTTCTAAACGGAAAGTGCTCAAACAGCTTTATTTGTCAGGGAAACGTGATCTTTTGCATAACAGTTCAGATGGAAAAATAAATAAATAATAAAAATCATGTTGCTACTTTTACTTTAGCATTTTTATCACTAAAAGTCAGTCTGATGAAAATAAGCTGCTGGGCATTTTCATTTTATCAGTTGCAATTTGTGCGGAAAGTTTTCTGTTTTTCAGCCTTCAGTAAAACGCAGTGCAGACGCCCTTATCCAGGTAGCTGAATGCCTCCACCTGTAGTTCTCTCAAAGCACAGAACACGGTTGTGTTATTTTATTAGACGCCGTTATTCAAGCGTCAGAAGCTCATTCATGTTCAGTTAAGATTATTATATAAGATTATGATTTCTTTTTCACTTGTTAGTTCCGTCTCCCACCCCACAATCGACGGTGCCCAGCGTCTGCATCCAGCCCTTTTGCAAGAATTATCCCTTTTGTTTTCTTGTTTTTTTACGTTTCTTGGCTTTTTTGGCAGCACAGCGTGTTTTTCCCCCCTGCAGTGGTAGAACCTGCTGGTGCAGCTCGCCTACCAGATTCTGCTGTGTTTTCATAGCTGAACAGACGAAAATGGGGGTGGAGTATCGTGGTATAATGGACTAGTGACAGGTTTCTCAGGCTAATCATAGGTTTTATTCCCCAATCCAAACACCTCTATCAAACAGAAAAGAAGTGGGTTTAATTAGGTGTGAATTATTTAGCAAACAGACAAAACTGTTTGGTACAATAATAAGAAAACTCATATAATTAGTTCACAATCCTTAACTGTTAGGGTACCATTACTGCAGGAAAGGAGTTTTTATGCAAATTTTATTGCACTATTGATAAAGAACCTATAATATAGTTTAATATGGTACTGTATTTTGTTCTCCTTCTTCTGGCTGGTTCTAGTAGTTTAAGTGGTTCCCAGTCCATTTTTTAAAGACCCCTAATCCTGATACTCTTGTTGTGATGCCATTGCTAAAACATTTTTTCTTGTTTTTATACCTGTAATAAACAAAATAAATCAACTAATGCACGTTAAAGTGTCACCGTGTGGATGCACTGTCCATCACCCCCTGCCCACACCACAGAGACTTTTGGATGCTCTGCTCATGGTTCAGTTCTGGCACCAGGCCTAAATAGACAGCACGTGTTTTCTTGTGACGTCTGCAAACGCTGGCAAACAGTCAAACCAAAACGCCGCACAGATACAAAAGAAGAGAGGCGGCACCTTTTGTATTTGACGTGACTGAGTGTGAATGAAATGAATAAAAGCATCGAACAGACAAGAGTACCTGCATTCCTCCTGTGTGGCCTGCACTCCTAAAAACCCGCAGACGGCTGGCCAGAACTGTTCCTTCCATGAAATAAAATCTTCCTCCAAGCTACGAGACAATTTAGAGGTTAACTTCAGAGAAGAAAGTTCATACAACTTCACATTCTGACCACGGCTTGTGTTACAGTCATGAACATTCAGTCAACAGGATCACGTACGCACTTGCCATCATCATCTCCGAGGCCGAGGTCGAAGATTCTTGTAGCCCCCAGTTCTGCCAGCCGGTTATCCGTGTACGTCCCCATGGCGTTGTAGTGATCATAGGTTTTATTCCCCAGTCCAAACACCTTCATTAAACAGAAAAGAAGTAGGTTTCTATTGGATGTGAACTATTATTAACTGAATAAGACACAACAGTGCAGTAAAACAATGTGAAACCCATATAATCCATTTGCGATCCTTAACTGTTAGAGTACCGTTACTGTAGGAGTTCAGTTTTAATGCAAATTTAATTGCACTTTTGATAAAGAGGCTTTAACATCATTCCACCGTAATACTGTTTGTTTGGCCTCCTTCTTCTAAAAGGTTCTAACAGCGTTCTAATAAAGTGGCTCCCAGCCCATTTAAAAAGACCACTAATCTCTACATTTTTGCTCCCAACATAAATGATACAGAAAATGAATATCTGTAAATGAAGATCTGATTTGAACTCAGCTTTGGTGGGAATAAATACAGTGTTGACACTGCTGCACTACAGTCATACCAAAAGTTTGGCTCAAATCGACTTAAAGGTTTTTATTGATTTTATAATAATGAAAATAAGTACACATTTTCCACAGAGACTTCTGTACATTTTAATGCACAACAAAATCATTTGTTTGCTATTTATTTTTTTAACATATTGGGGAACAAATAAAACATACAGTAATGACTGTGAAAACATTACGGCACATTTTATATTTTATTATTTATTTTCCCCAATATGTTAAACTCAGCAAATAAATTGAATATTTGCACTAAAATTTGAATAAAAATGTCATCTGTAAGTTTGACCCCTGAAGAGACTGTATATTTTTTTCCACTTAGAAAATCAACAACATATGACATTTGTACAGATTAAAAAAAGAGAGTTTAAATTATGTGTCTGCTGGACAGCTGGGCCTCTAAAACACACTGATTTTGTGATTTTGTAGTCCAGACACAATGAACAGCAGCTTTGTGAGCAGAACAACTGGCCTTGTTTGGCCAGTCCAGATGTTTCCACTTGGAGAAGGAGTCTGGATGGAAGTGGAGGGCATTCCAGCAGCTCTTTCACTCAGAACAACCTAAACCTCGAGCTCAAGCTCACAGTACAGAACTGTTGGCCCAACAGACGGGCACTATTGTGTTTTCTGTCAGTCCAAGTAATAAATAATAGGTCATTTTCCAGAGCACACTTCACGATGCATTAAAATGTATTTGTCCTTATCAGAATTCATGATGCCTTCTCTTAGTTTTATATGGTTAAAAGAGTCTTTCATGGCTTTTGTACAGAACTCTATCTGCATTAAATGGCTTGAAACAACACATCCATGTGTTATAATAGTGAGGAACAGTGGACGTCAATCACAGGTCAAACATTTATAAACATAAAAAACCTTTAAGCCCTAAAATGTCCTGCTGTGCGTCACCAGCTGTGGGTTCTTGCATAAAAAGGCTTAGCCTAGAAGCGGGTGATATAGCAAAAATATAATATTGTGATATGTTAAGAAATTTTCACGACGCACATGATGTCGCAATATTTATTTTTTGAGATATCTGATCAGTTGGAACAGAGAAAAAAGAACCAGTAGTGCACCATTTAAAAACATTTTTTGAGCACAATGATTATTTTTCAATATTTTGCATACTTTGCTGCACTAACTCCAGTTAAATGGGACTAATTTTGCTTTTTTTATAATAAAACATGCACATTTGGTCAGTGTTCTACAATAATAACAATAATAATAATAATAATAATTTTTATTTATATAGCCCTTTTCATGCCGGTGGCAGCTCAAAGTGCTACGATGCACTGACGATGTCCACCATATACTCAGAAAAGCATACTGTATTATACTGTGCCATAATTTATCAGGATACTGATATATATTTCCCAGCCCTAACTCTACACAGCCTATGAATTTTCAGGGGGGAACAAGCCGCCAGCTGCTTTCTTCAGCTTCCTAAAGTCACTGCTTGTGGTTTTAACAAAGAAGTTACGGCGAGATGGCTGCTACAGATTAAGACTATAGATTGACAAAGATATGCGTCATCATGTAACCTGATCTACAGCCGTCATATTTTCCGCACGCGTTTTCCCACGACTGGGCGCCGGATTCCTGTGAAGCGTCCATACTCACTGCAAAGTGGACTCCCTCTAAACTGTCATCGGTCATCTGCATCCAGTCGTAGAAGTCCTGGGCGTTATCAGTGGGCTCTCCCTCCCCACACGTGGCCATGCAGAACACCGCCAGGGAGCTGTCAACCTCTCTCAGACGAGGGAGCTCAGACTGTAAGAGAAGAGAGGCAGAGAAACGTTCTGAACACGAGGCCAAGGTGATCTGGAATGGAAATGTTGAATGGTAAAATGGCAGTGTAAGCTAAATTCATACTTATTTGTAGCACAAGCTACAAACCAAAGACTTCCACTGAAGTCTAAAGAGTAGATCGTAAAAAAGATCCTTTCTACAAAAACCACTGTAAGCCCAAAAATAAATCATAACTTATCATCTCTCTCAGACTGTAATGTAATGCCCTCTACATAGTGAACATAACATTACAGGGCGTAGATCTACATATATATATATACACCGATCAGGCATAACATTCTGACCACCTCCTTGTTTCTACACTCATTGTCCATTTTATCAGCTCCACTTACTATATAGGTGCACTTTGTAGTTCTACAGTTACAGACTGTAGTCCATCTGTTTCTCTGATACTTTGTTAGCCCCCTTTTACCCTGTTCTTCAGTGGTCAGGACCCCCATGGACCCTCACAGAGCAGGTACTATTTGGGTGGTGGGTCATTCTCAGCACTGCAGTAACACCGACGTGGTGGTGGTGTGTTAATGTGTGTTGTGCTGGTACGAGTGGATCAGACACAGCAGTGCTGCTGGAGTTTTTAAACACCTCAGTGTCACTGCTGGACTGAGAATAGTCCACCAACCAAAAATATCCAGCCAACAGCGTCCTGTGGGCAGCGTACTGTGACCACTGATGAAGGACTAGAGGATGACCAACACAAACTGTGCAGCAGCAGATGAGCTATCGTCTCTGACTGATCTACAAGGTGGACTGACAAGGTAGGAGTGTCTAATAGAGTGGACAGTGAGTGGACACAGTGTTCAAAACCTCCAGCAGCACTGCTGTGTCTGATCCACTCGTACCAGCACAACACACACTAACACACCACCACATCAGTGTTACTGCAGTGCTGAGAATGATCCACCACCCAAATAGTACCTGCTCTGTGAGGGTCCATGGGGGTCCTGACCACTGAAGAACAGGATAAAAGGGGGCTAACAAAGTATCAGAGAAACAGATGGACTACAGTCTGTAACTGTAGAACTACAAAGTGCACCTATATAGTAAGTGGAGCTGATAAAATGGACAATGAGTGTAGAAACAAGGAGGTGGTCAGAATGTTATGCCTGATCCGTGTATCTTCATAGTAACTACATACAGCACCTCAAAGTAGAAAGGAATGGTTTGCATCAGAACAAATCTCTAACAAAGAAGCTGTACTGAGACAGTCTTTAATGAAAAAAATGTTTACTGCTTAATGAATAAATATTGATATAAAGAGAATACTTATGTTACAATATCACATTCTGATCACATTATACAATAAACATACATATCGCAGTCATAAATACAGCATAAAAGAGCTCAGTACCATGTCGTACTCCTCTGGGTCAGCTACCATGCCTTTTATACCGTAGCGCTGGGCATCTTTCACCAGGCGGTTAGCAAACTCCTCAGCCGTGCCCGTCTGAGAGCCATAGAACACTATAACATTTCGGTTCTAAAGGAAGAAAAACAGCTAAATTAATCAATAATCAGTTTAGATTAAATCAACGTCTTAATTAATCTAAACCGAAACAAAAAAGGAAAATACATTTCTGTTAAAATAAAATGGCCTTAAAAACGAAATCATTAGTCAGTAAATTAGCAAGAATTAAATACATAGATAAGGTAACTCAGTACGGGAGAGTTTTTCCCTTTGATTTCTTTAAACGTTGAACTTCCTGTGGATAAACTTGCACACAGCCTTTTACAGTAATAAACTTAGTCAATGTTCTTCTACTCGTCATTTATGGCTTCATACAGTTGAAAAACACTGCCAAGCTAGTTTGGGTTTAATGTGAGACCAAATATTCTCTACAGGGTTTAAATCTGGACTCCAGGCCTAAACCATCTGTATAAACTACTAGTATTTTAGGCTCTGCCCATTTTTTTCCACGAGAGTGTTCACTATTTTCAACACAGCATTTGAACCCTTAGAAGTCACTGTTATTGCTGGTGATGAGAAATATAAGGTGTAATTTGATATTAAAGGGGAATTTTCACTGTTCTTTCATTAAGAGTGGTTTTCAGAATTGTTCACAGTGGTGCTGATGGGAACCAGACATCTGAAGAGTTTAATACCTCTAAAATCTACCTTATAGAAAGTTATTAGACCAAGTGGTTACAGATACACTGCCTGATGACTGACACACTGTTTTATGATAGTTCTGAGAGAAAGTTTAGGCCTTTAATGCATTTTAAAACACAGAGGTACATGCACAGCTTTAAAAGGCAAAACAGTCCTGTTTTTTTAGATTCATAATTATTGTATCATCATCAACATTACATAAAAACGTGTGTAGGTTCACAGGTGGTTTTGGTTAGTAAATAAAACAGCTATTTTTGCACTGTAGGCATCGCAACCCCTCGTTCCTATCACGACTACAGTAAAGGAATCAGAGTTGCCAGGTTTCTCTACAACACACTTCACATCAAAGCAGTCTGAAAGAATGTGTGTCTTAATATCTGTTCCATGCTTAAAGTCCCACTTACTGCTCTTTGAAACGAATGGCCAAATCCTTAGAAAGTGACTTCAATCAATACCGCATTTGTGTTCAGAAGGAAGAGACCTTTTTATTTTTTTACATAATTTGAACGTGGCAGCTGAGCTTCACATTTTGTGGAAATCTCATGATGAACGGACCAATAGAAATGCTCGAAAGATCACCTGGAATAAACTCTCTTCACATTAACTTTCGTTAAAAGTAAAGGTTTTGCCCTCCTGTAAAGCTACTATTTTGGAGAACTTTACAAATCTGCCATATTTCAATTTTTGACATTAAATCAACTGATAAACAGTGGAATCTGTCAGTACAGAATGTAAAGGGTCTCTTAGTGTAAATCCTTACGTAACTAACATGTAA